>NC_137193.1:51574929-51597429 GCF_960531495.2 Zeus faber
AGGTTGAAATTATAAATTCACAAACAAACTTTTGGAGTTAAAACTTGTGTACACCATCAACAACTTGTAGCCCCGCTCCCCCCACTGACCGCTTCACTTGTCACCTGCTCTTTTTCCCAGCCTGCTTATCACACCGCTGGCCACCGAGTACAGGCCTGAACACACTGAACACCACGATAAAGAAGGCTGCGAGATTTCTGTGGGTTCATGGATGAAACGTGTGTGTGTGTGTGTGTGTGTGTGTGTGTGTGTGTGTGTGTGTGTGTGTGTGTGTGTGTGTGTGTGTGTGTGTGTGTGTGTGTGTGTGTGTGTGTGTGTGTGTGTGTGTGTTGTACTGCAGCCCTTCTAACGTCTGCTGTCCCATAGACCCCACCTGATAGATAGTTAGATAGTTATAGATAAATAGATAGATAGATAGATAGATAGATAGATAGATAGATAGATAGATAGATAGATAGATAGATAGATAGATAGATAGATAGATAGATAGATAGATAGATAGATAGATACAAAGATACAAAGATACAAAGATAAAAGATGGATGGATAGATACCCTAAATATAATCCTTTGTGTTTAAATGATCCAACTAAGCTGGCAGTGAGCTGTATTCAAGCGCGGCATGATTAAGCTTTGTTAGTTACACTCTAAGAACAATGGAAGCTGTTCTATGTGAATTCATGCCCAGTCCCAGGTGGAAACTGGCCCTGCTCGGTGCAAAGGAAAACAGATGCCAAGACAGGACACCCACCACCCCCAGACACGTGAGAGAGCATTTGATGTAGACTACAAACATCACCTGGAGGTGATCCTCATTTGTCAAAAAATGCCTAAGCATTTGAGTTATGGTTGCATTGTGTGCGTACTGTGTGTGTATGTGTGCGTGAGTGTGTGTATACATGGGTGCTCACAAATGGAAATCGGCGTGTATACACGTCAATGGGTTTCTACAATGCCCCCCCCCCCCTCCGCCACCCGCCCCATCTGTGACAAAAATATTGTTATTCCCTCCATTCATTAAGGCTCCACATAAGGAGATTCCATTAATCCGTTCATTAGTCCACATCAAAATGAAACTACTTATTAAAATCAGATCCAGCTGTGTACTCTTGTTAGAGCATAGACCCAGCAACCTTAACAATGCTCATGGCACTAGACCAAAACCAACCACAGAAAAGGGAGGGGGTGTGGGTGGTGTGGGTGGTGTGGTAAGATTTGGCTGTTTTTACGCCACACACCATTATCTCTGCTGTTCTCGTTGCTGGGGGTCGATGAATAAACATTACTTTTGTTGGCGGGTGTTTGAATGCACCGTTTCCAATTAATTTACATTTGCCCTGAAATGGAGGGAATTTCAGCTCTTAATCACTATGTTTTATTTTCTCAATTTCCCTCAAGTCTTTTCTCATTCTCTCATTCCCCATCTGGCACTTTCATTCCACCGACCATCTCTCTCTCTCTCTCTCTCTCTCTCTCTCTCTCTCTCTCTCTCTCTCTCTCTATGGAAAACCCCATTAATCTCAGCCGGCGGTTTTGAACAAAAGCTATGGGCTAAGCGATTGATCTGGGCATTGATCCCACCCTGCTGAACGATCATAAAGGTGTTAAATTGGTTTCTTGGAGGATATGTATTTTTCATCGCTGGCCTCTGCAAGTCGGAGGGGTTCTTCTTGTTGGGGGAGGAGGGAGGGAACGAAATCTGGTGATGATTTCAAAATATTGAAGAGAACGCACCTTGAAAAACTGGTCTTAACTGTAAATGTGGGCTCTGAGGCCGGTTTAAAGCTATTTCGATGGTAGTCTCTTTCACAGCTTAACTTAATAGAACCCAGCAAACCAAATCCACCTAATTAGTTTTCACCAATGCCAAGCCCAGGGAGAGATTGAGGTCTGTCCAAAGGCCCAGAGAGATGGTAGAAATAGTAAGAAGTTCTATCACACATTTATCCTGTATTTGTTCGAAATGAGTACTGATAATGATCTGTATACAGAACATCACGCAGAAAATACGATTTACGCTTTAACCGATTTATTCGTCACTCAAAAACCCAAATGTCTATCGGCCATCTAGTCATAAGAGCATTCTATAAAACTGTGGCTAGCCGAACATTTTCCCCAAATAATTCCTTTAGGATAAGGCACACCTGGAGGATCAGTTTAACAAGGTGCAGTGAAAAGGGAGCCCTCCCCACTGGCTACATCGGTATACTGGCTGCACAGGATGGATGTCCGAACAGTGCAGTGTAGATATGGCCTGTTGCTGCTATGCTGCTGCTTTCATATTGAAACCAAAATGCTGTGGATAATATTTTGTGAGATATTTGATAGCAAGTCATAACTCCTCTTCCAGAACAGCTGCTGAATTGAATCAGTGGTACTAAATGACAAGCTGTCTCAGAGTGCTTGTTGGATGGTAACCTTTTAGAAACAGGAGCATTTAAACATTTAGAAACAGGAGCACTTGAGTTTGATGTTGCTCTGATGTTGGTTGATGTCTACTTTGATTGTTTCCAGCCTCATGTAAGTCGCTTTGGATAAAGCGTCTGCTAAATGAATAAATGTAAATGTAACCTAGGAAATGAGAAGCTTGTTTCACACTGAAATAAAGAAAATGAGCGTGTGTGAGACTCATCTTATCCACACTTTCAACAACGACTTGGTGCAATAACAATAAACCAATAAACTGTTTTTTATTGCTCCCATAGGGTTTAAGTATCTGTCTTTTTGAACTGTATAGGGTTCCAACCTGAAGAAATCAAAATGAGAGAGCTCCGTATCAGGTCATGGCGAACATCTGATGTTTTACTGAGCTAAGCACTGCCAGCAGTCATTGTACTGCGCTGAGAAGCGGGCTCAGATAACAAATGCCTGCGTGAAAAACACAAGACAACGTGCAAGGCTGTCCTCCCCCTCTGTGTCAGAGAGTGTGCACTATCGGAGTGGGCAGGCAGCAGATTTTGTGAGATTCCAAAGATCAGGAGGCTCAGATCACTGTTTGCTTGACAGAGCAAAGGAAGAGCTTGTCAGGGAAACAGCTCGTGTCACTGGCAGTTAAAAGGTCAGTGAACTGATCGCCCGCACCCCCGTCCCACCCCCCCGCCGCCCGCCTGTCTTTCCCCATGTCTATCACTATTCCTCCTTAGCAAGGCGGGTGTCCCCTGCCCTTGGCTAGCTGTCCCACCCATACCCCTTCATCCCCTTTGCGCCATCCCCTTTTGATGACCCGGGTGCTCTTGTCAGAGAAGTGGCTTCCAGGCAGGCAGAGCGAGGACAACCTTTTGATGAGGACCCCGACAACCGTCCACACCACTTGCAGGAGGTGGGGAGGGGAGGCTTTGAAGAGTGCTGGCCGTACAAGAACCCCTATAGCCCAATGCGCCACACGCACGCACGCACGCACGCACGCACGCACACACACACACACACACACACACACACACACACACACACACGTACGCACACATTCTAAAACACATTTCCAGGGCCCTTAGTTTAAATATGAGTTTGGAGGAATGGGACAAGTGATTGGGGAGGGGGTTACAGTACAGTTAGGAGCCTCCCCACCCACAACCACCACCTCTCACTCTGATGATTTTAATGATGGCATTTGAATTTTGCTCTCACCCCATGCTCAAGATGCCTCCGGTGCCAGGACCAAACACAAAAATTATATGGAGAGCCAAAGACAGAGAGAAACAGATAAGAAGAAAAAGAAGAGTGTCCATCACATTGTCAGGCGTGAAAAATGTCACGGCAGCGCTGTTGTACTTATGTAGTCATTTGTCCGTCTCGATAAAAGAAAAATGCAAGACAGAAGGCGTTCCAGTGTTTGATACGTGGCCCGCTAACGTGGCACACTACCACCACACGCTACTGGGTTATGTTTTATTCCCAGTGTGCAATGATTATGCATGGGCATCACAGAAGCACTCTCAGAAAGTCCCGCTATCAGTCACCCACACAAACAGAACCACACCTGTTCAGTATTCTCAGAAACAAGAAAGCAAATCTGCGCCAGGAAGATCTGTCTCCAGACTGTGGAAAGCCAGCTCCTATTCACAGTATCATGTCCTGGTCTCCCCTCCGATGAACTGATATAAGCACTGAATCATCCCAGGCAATTACTCTATTTATTGTGTCCAGTCTGTTGTGTTGTGTTATGTTGCATCAAGCAAATGGTCCAAAAACTGATATGAATTATCAGGAAAGCTAGGGGACAGCTACATGACGTTATGGGAACATCGGCAATACATCAACTAAATTACCATTTTAGACGAAGAACTCCAAGGATTTTGGCAACAAGAGGGACGTCTCATTTGGCTTATTGTGTCTGTGTCATTGTTGTGTCTGTACGCAAAGTAAACAGAAGAATATCTGGTCATAACACACTCGACCGGCGAGAGATAGTCGCCAGAGCGGGCCGCAACCAGCGCTACCTGGTTCAAGGTGATGGTGTTGAATATTGGTTTATAAACACCATGGTACTGATCTTTTCAACAAAATGGTCAACATTACCAAAGTGGTCATTTATTTTAAAGTTCAGCGTGCTGCACCTGCCAGGTCACACCATCGGTCCACATTCCTTCTCTATCCGCTGGCAAGCTCTCGCTGATCTTAGTACACAACATCACAGGCGGTTCTCACCGACCCAAACATACAAAGAATTTCACAACACACAAGATTTCACTGTGCCGAAAAATACGCACAGCGTCCCTCAACGATACCAGAAAATGCTTCCATTGGGAAAAGTGTTTGCATGGAGTTTTGGGGAGGGGGGGGACAAAAATGAAGAAAGAAACCTCTTTCTCCCATACTTTTTTTCCTCATTCTTCCCTTCTCAATGTGGCCTTTCTGTGCGTGGGTGGCTACGAGGGGTAATGATTAACGCAGCCGGCATGGGAAGCGACCAGCGGCCACAATGGAGGGGGTTGTTGTGGAGGACAGAGAGCCTCCGTCAAAGTTGTGTCAGCTTCCCAAACTCACCTGTTCGGCCTCGGAGCTCGCCGCCGCTCGCCGGGAAAAAGTGGCTACTTAATCATTGTTAGTGGTGCTATCACTCAGGGACTGTCAGGACCGGGCAAACAGATAAAGCTTGTTACATTGTCAAATAAGGCACGTAGCAACGTGTCTGACACAGGCTGCAAAGATTCACACGAGAAACTGCTCCGTGTGTGTGTGTGTGTGTCTTTGTGCGCATGTTTGCAAATGTATGTAAAAAACAAAAAGTTTTTGTGGTGCACTATCAACCTATCACCAGCTCTAAACACCTCACAAAAATAGTTGCAATGCAGAAAGATGTTGGATGTGTGACAGACTTTCAAGACGTGATTCATGCTCACTATAATCAATTATTGAGTCTCACTATTTGATCTTCCAGCAAATATGGGATTAAAAAGTCAGATCTCTTTCCGTTTACTTTCCAATGTATTTAAAAAAATAAAATTGTCAATTCATGGGAAAATTCAAATGAAATCAACAGAGATCATACTGCTTGTTTTAATATTTTGTCATCTGATCCTAGAGACACCACGAAAAAAGTTGAGCACAGGAACATGACATTTACTCAGTTAGGGGTAAAGGGGCGACAGGTTTGGAGGAACGACATGAGGAATATTGCTGTTTTTGAGGTCGTGCTCGGCTCGCGTCTGACCTCCGCCTATCCTCGCCCTCCCTCCAGGTGGACGACCAGATGAAGCTGCTGCAGAACTGCTGGAGCGAGCTGCTCATCCTGGACCACATCTTTCGGCAGGTGGTGCACGCCAAGGAGGGCTCCATCCTATTGGTGACCGGGCAGCAGGTGAGCCCCTGAAATCCCACCCCGTCTTCCAGTATTTACCATCTCCACCTGACCCCCCACTCCTTGCTGCCTCAAACTAACCTGTGAGGCCGCAACCGCATGTAACGACTCACTACCTTCTTCAAAACTTTGATTGATCGACCAACTGCGGCGCGAGTCGCCACCCCATTAAATATAGATAAGGCTTATACTAGGTCTACAATATTGTGACATGAATATTTAATTACGTTTCTTTTTTTTTCTTTTATTTTTGCTGATGCATTACAGCTCCTATAGTGAGTAAATCCAGTGCTTGAAAATGTGTGTTAGAGTGTTATTTAGATGCCTCTGGGTCTCGGGGGAGGTACCTGGGGTCAATGCCTCAGGCCCTGTTTGGGAGTCCTCAGAACATCAGGACGCTGGGTTTGCAGTGTGTTCATCCTAACATGTGAATTTTTTATGCACACATACACACACACACACACACACACACACACACACACACACACACACACACACACACACGCACATGCACACGCACGCACGCACACACACGCACACACACACACACACACACACAGACACACACACACGCACATGCACACGCACGCACGCACACACACGCACACACACACACACACACACACACACACACACACACACAAGCACACACACACACAAGCACACACACACACACACACACACACACACACACACACACACACACACATACACACACCCATACACACACACACACACATAATATAGACTTTCCTGGTACCTGACAAATATACACAAAAAAACTCAATCTTTTGCTTGTTTACAGCCTAGCAAAAACAAGCACAAACACACTGACACACAAACTCTCAGGTGTTCTCAGCCTGTCTGTGTTTTGGTTGATACACACACACACACACACACACACACACACACACACACACACACACACACACACACACACACACACACACACACACACAGTTGCTCATTATGAATATGCCTCTCACAGTTGGCATGGCTGTCAGCACAGTCATTATTTATTGATTATTGATAGCCTGGCATTCCAAAATGATGCTCTTCAACAAAATGTTTTTCAACAATAGATGCAGACATAAATATTGGAGCAGGGCAAGGATCTTAGGTGGTGTGTGTGTGTGTGTGTGTGTGTGTGTGTGTGTGTGTGTGTGTGTGTGTGTGTGTGTGTGTGTGTGTGTGTGTCTGTGTATGTGTCTGTGTATGTGTATGTGTGCGTGTGTGTGTGTATGTGTGTGTGTGTGTGTGTGTGTGTGTGTGTGTGTGTGTGTGTGTGTGTGTGTGTTGTATACTGTACAGGGAGGGCTTGTTTGACTTTCATGATTCTGAATGAAGACAAGGTCAGCAATAGATTGACAGACCCAGTGAAGTAGTGCTTCTCGTAAGTCAGTGGGGGTATGCAGTCGAAAACTGGCATGCGTCGAAGGAGTAAAGAAAGGGGAGAGAGGGACAGAAAGAAACAGAATGACAAAGACGGGACGAGGATAGCGGATGGGAGCAGAGAAAATAAGTAAGAAAAAGAGAGTGGTCACTACAGGGTGAAAGAAGGGATGGTGTCATTCACGCCCACGCATACACAAACACCTCCCCAGCGCAGGAGAAGCCGAGAGCGCCTCCGGTCTCTCCTCTCCTCCCACATGGAGGGCACTGGGCCCCCGCCATCGCTGCCCAAACTCCCAGCAGTGCACTCCGCTCCTCTGTATTTGATCTGTGGTGTCTGACTGCGAGAGGAGAAATGGGAGAGAGAGAGAGAGAGAGAGAGAGAGAGAGAGAGAGAGAGAGCGAGAGGAGAGAACGAGAGGATAGGAGAGAAAGCAGCACAGAAAGAAAGGAGGCAGTGGCACATGACAGGGGTGAGCAGGGAAGAGAGGAGGAGAGGAGAGGAAAGGGCAGGTTGAGAAGGTGGGAGAGGAGAGAGGAGGAGAGGAGAGCAGAGGAGAGGAGAGGAGAGGGTAGGTTGAAGAGGTGGGAGAGGAGAGAGGAGGGAGCAGTAAAGCAGAGTGGAAAAGATGAGGAGAGAGGCCAGGATCAGAGGGAGGAGGAGATGAGGGGATGAGAGGAGAGAAGGAGAGAGGGATGAGGAGAGGAGTAGAGGGGAGAGAGAGCGAGAAAGGAGAAGAAGGCAGGATGAGATGATGAGGTAGGAGGAAGTCAGGAGGAGGAGGAGGAGGAGGTGTGGGACGACAATCATGTGTATTTGAATATTTCGCTTAATGACCAGCTGGTGTTGGCGGCAGAGTAATAGTGTGTGTTTAGTGTGTGTTTAGTGTGTGTTAAGTGTGTGTGTGTGTGTGTGTGTGTGTGTGTGTGCGTGTGTGCGTGTGTGTGTGTGTGTGTGTGTGTGTGTGTGTGTGTGTGTATCACAGCTTCTGAAACAGTTCATTATCTTCGATTATTCTCTGCTTGGCCAGGGGTGACAGCACAGCGCCAACCAGGGATATTTAGACCGATGTAACATTGACACGCTCAGACACACACATACACACACACACACACACACACACATCTATATATATGGCGCTCATCGGCATTACTTACATGATGCACTGAACTAAAGGCTTAGATGTAAAGTGCAAATGCGGCAGTGGGCGTATGGAGAGCCACTGCCTGCTTCCTGAGTCTTTACGTGACTGCTTAAAGCCCGGCCTGAGCCTCCCTGTGCTCAAAAGGCCCAGGTGCACTCTGGGGGGGGATTATCTGAGTAATGTGGCGACATATGACACCCCAGGGAGACGGGCTTTATGGTGGCATGCCCCGGCTTCAGTTCCATCCGATGGCCCAACAGAGCCTTTGTCGGGCGTGTGAAGTGAAATGGTCAGACAAAGCAACAAACAAGTGAAGAAGTAAGAACTTATTCCTGTAGTTGAGACGGACCAGCGCCAGTGAAAAAGAGAAGAATCACTGGCAAATGCAAAGTATCAATGTAGAGAAGTAAAGAACATGCTGAAAAGAGGTTTGGCGCATATATTCAACATACTCCTCGACACATACTGTACCCGCTTTTTATTTGCCGAGACTCAGGTCAATGTCGTCCATCTCCATGTTCGCTGCAGGCCTTTGTCCTACTCACTCAGACCTTCAGGGAAACCAGCGACAAAGTTGCAAGAGCAGAACTGCCGGTCCCAGACTCCCTAAATTCCACTACTTCTCTGCCCTCTCATCTCTATCTCTCAGTCAAACATCCCCCCCCCCCCCCCCCGACTTTCTCCATCTCTGCCTTTTTATCTCACATTGCTGACAGTGGAGACAGACGGGCGACTACGAGCCTTTTACATTTTTCTGAAGGGGTAAATGGGGCGCTCGCTTTGTCCTTTGAGGATCAAACCCAATCAAAAACAATGTGACTCATCAAAAACGGCCAAACCCCCAAAATGACAAAGATTGGACCGAGCGAATAAATGATTTAGCAAGGTCTCACACCCCTGGCGACCAATCCAGTTTTTTCGGCGTGAATAGTGTGAAAACTCTCGCACACCAGGCTGGCGGCGCATGAAAACGTTGGCGCCGTGCCAAAATTGACATTCCTCCTCGGCCGGCTGCGCGGCAATGTCCGCGGATGAGGCGAAGAACGCTCGGTGCTCTCCGGCTCTTTCTTGACTTTACACACGTCAATGCGTGCCATGCATCAATCCGCTCCAGGCATCCATATTCATATTTAATGTGACGGTTATCAGATTCACAATGATGAGTGAGGATTTGAAGATTTATTCATTTATTTACTCTGCATATCTCCAGGAGGCATACTAAAGCAGTATTGATTGATTGATTGATTGATTGATACGCAGGTCACCGGGGTTGAGCGCTAAGTCTGCTATAGTGACATTATGCTGCGGGTTTTTTTTTAAACTCTGTCTTTTTACTTGAGGCTAGAAGGTAATAACCCAGGGCATTACCATCAACAGTCCAATCCTTCAATGAAGTTATTTCATGCACAGTTGATTTTATGTAAATTGATTGACACCTCAGAAGGGGGTAGTGTCTGCCTCTCAGCGAGCCATAACTCTCACGGTCTCTGAAAGTGAGAAAAGGAGGAGTGCGAGAGCGATAGCAGAGCGAGCGAAGGAGATATTGACAGAGAGACGGATAGGAAGGGGAGGACAGAATGGGAGGAGAGAAAAAAGATGAGGTTGAGCTGAGGAGGAGGAAGGTATGATTTTTGGGGGAATTTATTTTTTTTAATTCTCTTGGCTTACCCCCCTGCCTCCAAAACTGTGAGTGGGATCAGTTCAAATTCACAATAAATAAACTCCAAATCCCAAATCAATTTGATTGCAAATGTAGCGCTCACAGGGACCCCCGTTCCTAGCGGAGCTTCAGGAGGTGCACGCATCCACACCCTCCTTACCCTGGAAACCGCCGCGCAAGTCAATTATGGTAATGAATTGTCAATAAATATAAAAATTTAATATGGTCCTGCTTACTGTGAGTGGCAGCTAAGGACTTGCCTCCCAGACAAATGTGCTGCGGCTGCAGATATTAAGTGCACCTGAAGTGCGAGGGGGGGGCTTTGTAGAACTTGGAGGTTCAGGAAAAGAGCTTGTGTGGTTAGATCACGCCCCTGCTGAGGAGTGGAAATAAATAACATCTATCTGGATCTATCTGTCTGTGTGTCTACCTATGAAACACAACTTGGGTCAATATTAAATAAATACATAAACAAATAAATATGCCTATGAAACAAATCCTGAAATAAATAAATGAGGTAATTATAGTCAATGTTACATGTTAACATAAATATATACATGTATATGAGTGACTATAGTTCAATAAATAAATAGTTTTTTATTTTATAAAGGATGTTTTTCAAATGACAATTTTTATTTATTTCAGGGGACTTTTATTTCATCATTCCACATATATTTATTTCAAGGCACTTTTATTTCAAAATGCCACATTTCTCACAGGCAAATGAATGGGGCGTCGTTATCTCACAGATTCTGTTCCCGGGTCCCGACAGAAGCGACTCCCACTGCCAGGGCACGGATTTTGCACCCAGGTGTGGATCTACTGTCCGCAAAGAAAGAATGGCCTCTCCCCCTAGCCGTGAAATGAAAATAAAAACGTCATTTATAAAATTAAAAATCGATCTATTTATTTATTTAACTATATTTATTATTATGCATATTATGTATTTATGGATTTATTGCGTCATTTATTTATTTCAGGATTCATTTCATAGGCATATTTATTTATCTATGTATGTAGGTATTTATTTATTAAATATTGACTCAAATGTTGTTCCATATCTATCTGGCTATCTATCTCTCTGTCTATCCACTTACTTGCAGTTGCATTTTTGCTGCTTTGCTCTTTTAACAACTACGGTAATGCCTGTGACCTCACACATGTTCACACACATGCCCACACACACACTCTATCTCTCTCTCTCTCTCTCTCTCTGTCTCTCTCTCTGTCTCTCTCTCTCTATCTCTCTCGCAGACATACCAATACTGTCAACTTTAATGTCCTGATCACATGAGTGGAGAGAAGAGTATTAATTAACTGGGAAATAAAAATAAATCCCCCCGCAATATTTAAGAAATGCAGACACAGACTTATCCCAAAAGTGTAAAAGGATCTTTGATATTTCTGAGGGCTCTTCTCCTACTCACCCGTTCTTTCAACATAGTGCAAAGAAGATTTTGTTCAGGAACTTAACTCCAATGAAGAGGGAATAAATCAACGTCATGCTTCAAAACAAATATCGCCTCTTTAACCTCAACGTCTTCTTCTTGTCCCTTGTTCCCTCTTCCCTTCCTCCCTCCGTCTGTCTCCGACCCCTCCCTCTGCCTCAGGTGGACTACGCCGTCATCGCCTCGCAGGCAGGGGCGACGCTCAACAACCTGCTGAGCCACGCCCAGGAGCTGGTAGCCAAGCTGCGTTCCCTGCAGCTGGACCAGCGGGAGTTTGTCTGCCTCAAGTTTCTGGTGCTCTTCAGTCTGGGTGAGGTTCTTTTGACATCTTCCGGATTCAGATGGCGTTTGTGTTTTGGTTTAAACAGTAGAAACTTGTTTTTGAAGATTGGGGCCAGGGATAATAATTGCATGGTATGTTGTGGGAGGGGAGACGTTAAGGGGGCTGGAATTTGTTGGACAGTTCCCCTAGTGTTGGGTCTGGGGGTGGGATTTAGAGTGGAGGAATAATAGCAATTTAAGGGAAGGAGAGTGTGTGTGTGTGTGTGTGTGTGTGTGTAGGGGTGTGTATGTGCATGCATGTTAGTGTGTAAATCCCACAGCCATTCCCTTGTCTGCGAGTCGAGGTCAGACGTAGCCAGGAGACTGTCATCTCCGTGCTCACCTAATGAGTCTGCAACACACTGTCTCTGAGGATACGACACACACACACACACACACGCACACACACACACACACACGCACACACACACACACACACACACACACACACACACACACACACACACACACACACACACACACACCAACAAACAAATAAAATGAAACAAACAATAACATTGCAAAGACACATCGCCACGCCGACAGCAAACACACACTTCGACAACACAATCTTTGTTTTGACAGCTGAAGCAGAGATATTGAGCCGGCTGCATTTCCAAAATGTCATACCAAGTGTAAACTTTTATTGTTTGTCTGACATATCTTTAGTCGGACAACAACTCAAAACACTTTGTGCAGTGGCACCGGCTCACTTTGAGTGAAAGGCTTTTCCAGGAATTCTTCTGAGTATCGGCAACTTTTTTGGGTTGAATTGTGGAGCAAACAAAATAAAGACTTTTCCGGGAGTCACACAGGGCATATATCCTCTCTCTCTCTCTCTCTCTCTCTCTCTCTCTCTCTCTCTCTCTCTCTCTCTCTCTCTCTTTAATATATCTCCCTCATCCCTCTCACTCTCCTGCTTTTTTACAGAAAATGATGAATATGATAACACACGCACACACACACAAGAACAAAAGTATGATTACTGTTTGTGTTAGTGGTCGAGTTTGGGGTTGTGTGTGTGTGTGTGTCAAGGTGCAGGGGTGGGTTGGGTTGGGTGGGGACAAGGGTGTAAATAATTTGGCAGAAACATCATCCATAATGAAAGGCTCACCTGAGGCAGGTGTATCGCCCCTGGCGATGCCTGTTCTCCGGCGCTGCCCGCATCTCCCACAAAAGAAGGCTTACAAAGCCGCCGGGGGAGGAGGAGGGAGGGCAAGGCGAGGGAGGCGGGGGAGGCGGGGGAGGCAGGGGAGGCGAGAGATTTAGACCTGGAGTGATTAATATCATCTCACCGCTGAGGAGAGATAAGTGTGTGCGGGTGTGTGTGTGTGTGTGTGTGTGTGTGTGTGTGTGTGTGTGTGTGTGTGTGTGTGTGTTTATGCATATGTATGACTCCAAGGAAAATAACACAGTTTGTGGTTGTGGGGCTTAAGGTGTAGTCAGAAAGTAAAGGTTTTTGTGTGTGTGTGTGTGTGTGTGTGGGGTGGGGGGGCATATCGTCTGCACAGCTATGCATTTGGATGTCTCAGATAGTATCAGATTTTGTATATTCTTTATATTTTTAGAAATGACAGTTTCTCTTTTGTATTTTTTTGTATTTTATTTATTATTTGTATATATTTGACAATTTAATTTTATTGTATTCATTTTATTACTGTACATTTTATTATATTTATTATTTTTATTCCCCAATTTTTTCAGATGGTTTTCATTATTATTATTATTATTATTATTATTATTATTATTATTATTATTATTTTATTATTTAGTTTTTTTTATGCTAATTGTCTGTAGTGAAACGCACCAAACCTCTCCAGAACAAATTCCTAGTTTATGTCAATGTACCTGGTGGAATAAACTGATTCTGATTCTGGGTCTGAATGTAAAAAAGGTGTTTGTGTGTGTGTGTGTGTGTGTGTGTGTGTGTGTGTGTGTGTGTGTGTGTGTGTGTGTGTACGTGCGCATTAGTATGGGTGTATTCACACATTCGTCCGCACACTGAGTGCTCCATCCTCGGCCGCAGAGCCAATTAATATGGAGTTAACGAAATGAGGCGTGAAAGTATGGGGCCCTCCGCTGGCTGAATAACAGGACAAGAGGCTGGAGGAGAGCGGGAATAGCCTCCTCTATGAGCATCGCTAGCTCTATTAGCCCCGTCAGCGTCAATGTCTGATTCCCTAAAGCGGGAATCATACCCCTGAGCGAGTCCTTAATACAAATTACATCCATGTTAATTGTAATCAATACAGAGTTAATCTTGAATATGAGAACGGATTGAATTGGTATCGGAAATGGAAACTCAGGTTGTGTGAGTGTGTGTGTGTGTGTTTGTGTGTGTGTGTGTGTGTGTGTGTGTGTGTGTGTGTGTGTGTGTGTGTGTGTGTGTGTGTGTGTGTGTGTGTGTGTGTGTGTGTGTGTGTGCGTGTGTGTGTGTGTGTGTGTGTGTGTGTGTGACTTCTCTGGGGCATCATGGCCGCTAAGTCTTTCTAAGTGAAGCCTCTTAAAGGAAATCAAAGTTGTGTCTGCCCGGGGACCAGAATACCAGCCTGTCTCTACTTCTGGCAGCGCCGCAACCTCTCTCTCTCCCTCTCTCTCTCTCTCTCTCTCTCTCTCTCCATCTCCTTCCCTTTTCTTCCCATATCTGTATTATACAATGCAGAGTCATAGTGATATGCACCAATGCAGCCAGTAAACGGCTCAGCATACGTTATTTGGAATTTTGTATAAAACATAGTTTGTCTTGTTGGCAATTCTGTTATTGCAATATAATCTCTTCCTGGAACATTTCCATTTATTCTACCAGACTTTTTCCATAGCCTGATAAAGATTATTTCCTTTAATTAAAACATTGTCTCGGCCATTTTGTGTCCGTGGTAGTTTTGCCTGCCACACGCCACCCAAGTGGCGTTTCCAGGGCCCTCCGGTAGTAGACATCAGTTTATTGTGGAAAGGAGGCTAGGTGGAATTAGCCAAGAGCAGATGGAACATGTCATGACAGGGCTCCCCTCTTGAGTGTGTGTGTGGATGGGGTTTTTAAACTTGCCGTTCATTAGCCCAACCAATGAGCGTCCAGTGTGGCTGCTCAAACAATCCCATCCACACACCACAATGTACGTGTGCAAACATTCTGGATCTTGTTCTTAAGAACGGCTGTTAAACTCATAGTAGCACATTGTTTATTTCTGGATTCTCCAAACTGTAAATCATTATATTGAACGTTTTTTTGTTAGTGTTTTTTTGACAATATTTTTCTTCAGTACTTTGTTTTTTTTCGAATATTGTGACTGACCTTGAGGACTGGATTTTTTGGACAATGGCTTTTTGTTTTGTCGTAGATTTTCGTCTTTTTTTCGGCATCGGGAACAATAACAAAAGCAAACTTTGTCATTTCTTTTCATAACAGTAATAATAAATATTTTTTTATTAACATAATAAATACATGTTAGTTGTAATTACATCTTAATTTTCTTCTGTTAATAATGTACAATAATGTGGAAAATTCAGTTTAATAGATTACTTGCCTATATTGTAATGCAGACAACATTTATGGAACTTTAACATTAATTTGTCATTAGAATTATTATGGAAGAACTTGTCAATACCAAACACTTTCTGTCTTTTCATTTTACTCTGCTACCTTTAGCTGTGGGAAATTCTTTTTACATGACATTTTTTGAAGAAAAAACGTTTATTTTATACTTTAAACCAAATCTTGTCATTGTTATAAGGTACCTTGTTGTATACAAGTACATGTGCAGTCTCAGTGATGCAAGGCGATGTTGGGTCTCGTGTGCGTCAATGATGACGTATTTACGTAGGTTTACGTATTTACAGAGATTTGCAAGTAGTCGAACTTACATAATTTAAGTGGTGACTTATTTCCTTGGATTACATTTCAATAAGTGACATTTCCATGAAATATAAAAAACGTTGTGGTATTTCTGTGAGTAATTAACATTGCACGGCTTCCCCTTTTATTTTTCCAGTGGATCGCTCGATCTTGAACGTATCACTCAGTCACACATTCGAGTGGATTGGACTCACCGTGGTCAGGAGTTTTTGTAGACAACTTGTTTTCATATTCATGAATCCGGCAAAGTTATAGGGACCAAAGAGATAAAATATCAATCGAACAGATCCATAGAAATCTACCAGGTTAGAAAGTACTTAAATATACACGTAAACGCTTAGTTTGTAATTTCGAACCACTACAGAAGTGACGAGTCTACACCGCACACATGACCCGGTCCAAATGGACATTCTGAATCAAAACCTGCACATTTACGGTAAATAGTATGAAGACATCATAAAGCGTCTTATAATAAATCTCATAGTGTTCATTTTGTTTACAAATAGTGGTATGTCAGTCGTTTTTCACTTATATCTGCTCAATATGTGGATTGATTTGGAAGAAACTTAAACAACAAGATGCTTGTGTGATACTGGTTTAAACGACACCTTTATAAATATAATAATAATAATAATAATAAATATAGCTGCAGGCAGCAATGCACGGGTCCAGGTTTGTCGGTGTGAGGTGTTTGACGAAAGGATGTACAAGTCCCATTCGCAATACTGAGGAATTTAGTAAGGTTAATGTTATAACCGTAACTACAATTCCTGTTTTGACGGCACAACTCCATTTGTAGATGTTGAGAGCATTATCAAGGCTGAGCTAATCACCATTCCATCACCAACCCTCTCTGAGACGGCGGCAGTTTGACCGTGTCATTTTTTGCATTCGTTTGAGTGTGAAAGAGACACAAAAAAGAAGAAAGATGCGCCCGGTCAGGGTTAGCTGAGGGGATGTGTAAGCCCACGTTGTCTTGCACATATTTGTGGTCTGACCTCAGTCTTTTTTTTTTTTTTTTTTTTTTTTAAATTGTTGTTTTAAAGTTCATACCACAAAATGTCTAAAATACAGCCATGTGTCATCAAAATCATCAGTGGTGTCAGCTAATTTAATATAACTATTCACACCTTTTTATAATTCCATGTCCTTAGTCAATGTTAAAGCATTGCCAGAGTAAAGGTATGAAAAAATTGCACAGATGTTACAGCAAGTTTGTGTACATTGGGGACACACACATTGGGGGACACACACAATCATTATAGCACTGATATAGCTCCATATCCTTTGGAGTCAAGTGTTCTTTGAACCTACTCAATGACAAAAAAGTAAACACTCAAATAAACACATATTACAACACACACACACACACACACACACACACACACACACACACACACACACACACACACACACACACACACACGTCGTGGGAGGACAGCCACAAGGCATATTCCAATTGCCCGAGTGTTCATTTTACTTGCCTCGGGCAATCGGGAAACCGTTAGTGTCAACCCCTGCTCAGAAGGTACTGCTGTAGTCCCTTTGAGCAAAGAACCTATTATCCATCCGCACCAGAGTGGCTCATGATGCAACTGTATGGGCCGGGTAAAGGACAGAGCATTTTTTGTCATTACAATATTACTTTGATTTAGTAGGGGTGCTGGTGCTACAGGAATATTTTTCACCTGACAACCCTACGAACACACGGAAGGGCAACACAGGGCTGTTGGTCAGAGGGAAGTCATCCAGGGCAGGGTTGCTGCCACAGACCTCCAGCTCCACAGGTTATGCCCTGTCAGATGTAATTGAGGGAGGCAAGTGCTGTCAGCCCTCGTAAGCCCGGAGAAGAGGCAGTGTAGGGGCCCGGTCCGGCACTGGGTGGTAAGTGCTCCCAGCGGACAGAGCAGATTTGTGGTTACTGTCCTAAATAATTCTCCCCAAATTTGGAGTCTGTAGCCGGTGGAAAGCCATTGAAACACTGGCAAAGGGCACCGCTAGAGTTTGTCTTTTACATGAAATGTTGCACAATTTTTCAACGAATATCAATGAGTTTAAAACTAGAAAGTTAAACCAGATTACCATTTTTTTTCCTCTATCCAAAAATATCCATTTCCTATCCATTTCCTACTAGCACATCATATTTAATATACATCAACTCCTAGAAACCATGCATAGTTAAGGTTAACTAGCCGTGTCAAACTTTGCTGGGGCTGGGTAAATGGTTATTTACATATAACTGAACTAACCGAGATTTGAGATGGAAAATAGAGTTGGGATAGTGGTCTGACGTGCTGTTAACTTTGAGTGACTTTCACAATAATTTCATACACTTAGGATACGCTTCAAGAAATAAGGGACTCAGAACCCAGATATGTGGTAAAGCTGAATCCCAAAACTAAACATACACTCAGTTTTCTCCTGATCAGAGAAATGGATCCAAATCCATTTGGCGGCGTCCCATTAATAGGAAAAGCTGGTGATGCATGATGAGGCATGGCCGGTGGAAGAGCTGGCTCAGCACAAGGTTGGCGTCGGTCCAGCAATTAGTCAGGCTCCAAGATCAGAGGTCAGAGACAGCCATTTGTTTCTTGACATCCATCCATCCGGTTTCCAGCTTTTCCCCCATCAATGTTTGTCGGCCTCTCTCTTATCTCCACACCTCCACCTCGAGCGTTCAGCCTGATTGGCAGACCCTCTTTACCTCTGCCTCTACCCCCTCCTTTAACTCCTCCTCTACCTCCTCCTTTAACTACTCCTTTACCTCCTCCTCTACCTCCTCCTTTAACTACTCCTTTACCTCCTCCTTTAACTACTCCTCTACCTCCTCCTTTAACTACTCCTTTACCTCCTCCTTTACCTACTCTTTACCTCCTCCTTTAACTACACCTTTAACTACTTCTTTACCTCCTCCTTTAACTACTCCTTTACCTCCGCCTCTACCTCCTCCTTTAACTACTCCTTTACCTCCTCCTTTAACTACTCCTTTACCTCCTCCTCTACCTCCTCCTTTAACTACTGCTTTACCTCCTCCTTTACCTACTCTTTACCTCCTCCTTTAACTACACCTTTAACTACTCCTTTACCTCCTCCTTTACCTACTCCTTTAACTCCTCCTTTACCTCATCCTTTAACTACTCCTTTACCTTCTCCTTTACCTCCTCCTTTAACTACTCCTTTACCTCCTCCTCTACCTCATCCTTTAACTACTCCTTTACCTTCTCCTTTACCTCCTCCTTTAACTACTCCTTTACCTCCTCCTTTACCTCCTCCTTTAACTCCTCCTTTACCTCCTCCTTTAACTACTCCTCTACCTTCTCCTTTACCTCCTCCTTTAACTACTCCTCTACCTTCTCCTTTACCTCCTCCTTTAACTACTCCTTTACCTCCTCCTTTACCTCCTCCTTTAACTACTCCTTTACCTACTCCTTTACCTACTCCTTTAACTCCTCCTTTACCTCCTCCTTTAACTACTCCTTTACCTCCTCCTTTAACTACTCCTTTACCTCCTCCTTTACCTACTCCTTTAACTCCTCCTTTACCTCCTCCTTTAACTACTCCTCTACCTTCTCCTTTACCTCCTCCTTTAACTACTCCTCTACCTCCTCCTTTACCTCCTCCTTTAACTACTCCTTTACCTTCCCTTCGACAGAGTCTTGCTTTCCTCGTTTGTCTCTGCATCTCCGAACGGTCCATTTTAAATCTTTTTGCTGCTCTAAGTCATCTCTTCATTTTCCCCTATTGCATAAGATATTCAAACCAGCCGGAACAACTCTATTTTACTCGTCAGAATTTTGGAAGAACAAAATGACTTAGATCAGGTAAATACCGCCTGACTGCATCCCACTGAAAACATTGTCGTACTAATCAAATAACACACTCCTTTCATCAACCCTTCCCTTTGTTTCCAAATTCGCTGCTCACGTGTCTTTGTCTCTCCCTCGCTCTCTCCAGCCAACTCTTCATCATCCCCGTGCTCGCCGGTGTCTCTCATTAGCATGTTTAGTGTGTGGTAGAGGTAGGGCTTTTCTTTTTTTTTTTCGCCCCCACTGTGCACACGATGCGAGGTCACAAACACCAATCTGCTGACAACAACACAAACACAGACAACGTGATCAACTCTGGTGGAGAAAAAAAAAAGAGGTGGTTGTTTTCCTTTTTCACTCCGTCTCATTTTCCTCCATTTCCCAACAGTGGGGGAGAGAGAGAGAGAGAGAGAGAGAGAGAGCGAGAGAGAGGGAAAACACATAATTCCCAGACAGGTATGTCCTAATTAAGCAACAGCGTAGCCTGCTTGGAATCAATGCCCTGATCCCTGGCCGGCGACCAGGGGAGTTTGCTAATTCATGCACGCCGGGCCCCATCCTCCCATAATGCCCGGCAAATATTCATTTCCTGAAACAAACCGAATCATTTGGAATTCGTCAGGGATTGATTAACATTGGGAGGCGGCGACGGTTCAATATTTACACCCGCCGAGACCTGTAGCAGCGGCCAAATAATAGAGCATATAACACCCGCACGCCTTACAACTTAAGTACATGCAAGATAATAGGTGCAGGGGCTGAGTGAGTCAGGCTGGAAGTTTGGTGGTAAGGCCACTGGATGGGGAGCCACTGACCTGTGTGCATGTTTGTTTGTGCGTGCGTGCGTGCGTGCGTGCGTGCGTGTGTGTGTGTGTGTGTGTGTGTGTGTGTGTGTGTGTGTGCATGCATGTGCCCGCATCAAGCCATCGTCTCAGTTATTTCAAAGCCCACACCGACATTCTGAATTGTCAAGACATGGAAGACTGTAAACGTCTGTATTTGGTTCCTAAGTGGGAACCCATGTAGCAACAATAAGCGGTGCTATTTCATCACTTTGTTTGAAAGCATGGCTTTCGCAAAGTGCAGTGGCAGACAGCCGATGATGGAAAAATGCTTGGCTCTCATCTGTTTTTCAAACACATTTTTCGTTCCTCAACATCTCCTCCCAGGACGTGGGAGGAGAAAAATGAAAAATAAAATTTCACTATGTGGTTCTGAAAAAGATCAGACTAATAATCAGGAATACAAGACTCAAACCCAGCTAATCGTGTTTGACATTTCTTCCATTTTCTTCATCATCTGAACCAGGCAGGCGGAGAGTGCCGAAAAAGCAATGAACCTCATATTTCCTCCTGCCGATTTTTCGGCCTCAGAAGTCTTAACACGACGAAGAGGCCGGCATCAGCGCCTGCCGCGTTGTGGGGAATTCTATGTAATGAGGCTCGGTAAAAGCTCCAGATCCCTTGTCTGCGGCTATCACGTGGTACTACCACAGCTTGTTGTCATTAGGTTGCCGATGGTGCGAGAGACGCTTCCCTCACCCTTCGCTCCACTCAGCTTTTCCCTCACACTGACCCCAGATGGATTTCGACATTCCATAATGTATCTCCAGGTTAGCATTTCAGTTTATAGCCATCGAAAAGGCCCTCTCTTCCCTCTGTTTTTCAGCTCTTATCGAACCCAGGAGAAGTTTTTATGTGATGATTAGGTGGAAACGGCTCTTTATCTGGGTTCCAAAGGTCCTTATCAGACAGTAAAGGGGTAGACTGGGAGGGCTGCTTTGCAGGGGTATTTGTTCATGGATTGGACCCTAGCAATAATGCTTTAGAACGACCTGATAAGGTTAAGAAAGCACATAAAGGTGAGTTAGGTGAGGAAAATCAGGATGTGGAGTATTACTGCCAAGAATGCAAACAGCCATCTCTATTTATTATGAATTGGGCATGAGCGTACAGGTACAATATTATCAAGAATGTGTGAATGTGAGAACCCTGTGTAGATTAAACACTAAAAATGCATCCAAAATTATTTGAGATTAATATGATAATATCTGAACACAATGAGTTGCATTGCTTTTACTGACACAGTTGTTGAATTGGGTCATTATAAACATGGACTGAAAGAAAAAGTAGAAGTAATATGAATATGCTTCTGATATATTCAGACATCCTGTTTGCCGTAACAAAAACAGTGAACGCCTATAAAGACAAATAACTCCAGGTAGGAGTCTGTGATCGAACAAGAAAACACTTTTAAAGTAAAACTCAATTGAATGTATGATATCATATTAATCTGTCTGTCAGCTTTGTCTTGGCAAATCATTGTCTATTCTGTACAAACCATAGAGAGACATGATCTGACATATTGGCCCTGAGGTGATGCCGAGCACACACACCCTTCTGGATCTTGTGGATAGTAAAGCCCAATCTGCCCCCCGATGTGCTCCTGGTGCCACTCCGAGGAGAAAAGTGTCGGTGTCTATTTATTTCTGGAGTCGGTGTCAGTAAGTGAAACACAGCGGCACGGCGGCCGGCGTGCGCGCTCGCAGGCAGCGCTGACGGCTGCGTGAGAGCGCTGGAAATTTAACGTGCACCTTAACTCACTGCTCGGTTAGAGCGCTACACGTTACACTCCGTAAAGCTCGGCTCTGTCGCCTTAACAGCCCTGCAAACTATCCTTCTGTCGCTTGCAGCGCACAGCCTCTTAAAGTTTTCCTGGGGTTAAAATAAACCACCAACCTTTTACATCTTTCTATCTCTCCTCTGCCTCCTCTTTCCCTCTTTTCCTCCCTTCCTCCCATGTGGGCTGATTTAAGGCAGGGCGAGCTATAGATGCGAGGAGAAACCTCACTCCCTCACCCCCGCCACCTCCCTCCCCCCTTATTACAGGCTGTCAGTTTATTATAAAACATTAGGAAAGCAGAGGGACACTTGCAGTTACTGTCCTATCGATCGGCAGAAATAGATTCTGTGATTTAGTGTCATCGTGCACTCCCCCATTCCTCCCATACGTGTGCACACACACGCACACACACGCACACACACACACACACACACACACACACACACACACACACACAC
>NC_137193.1:51602429-51609076 GCF_960531495.2 Zeus faber
ACCAGAAAGACCCTGCCCGGCCGTAGGTCCAGGAGCACTGTTTGAATCCATGCGTCCAAGTCCACCTTCCTGGTGGCATGACAGGCGACAGATAAACATACAGAGGAGAGAGAAATGAAAGGATTTGGGTGGAAGGCAGCAAAACTGTCTTTAGTCAGCACTCTCTGCTGCCTTCCATCATCAAGCGAGAGCAAGGGAGGAGGCCGAGGGGAGGAGGGGAGGCGGCGTGAAAAAAGGAAAGAGAGAGGCTCAGGCAAAGGAGGAAAGAGGAAGAGAAAGAGAGGGGTGGTGGAGGGTGTGCGTGGGGGGGGGGGGTCGGGAGTGGGCTGACGCTATGGATTAACTGTCCTTCACACTGAAAATATACATCCCCAGGCGCTTGCCGCTGAATTATTAATTCAAATTTGTCAGAGAAAGAATGAGCGAAATATATTGACAGGAAGACGGACCCTTTAATGGTCTCATTAAGGGGAAGGCTTTTCACACCGGGCACCTTCTGAGCTGTTTTAGGGGGCGGCTTTGGGGGTGGGGGGTGCCGGGTAGGGGCGGGAGTGGAGATACTTGACCCCCTAATGATTTTCTGTCACTTTATCATAAACAAGGAGTGTTGACATGCCCCCCCCCCCTTCATACACAGCATTACCCACCGAAGCCCAGCTGACTTTTGGATTGGAACTACTTGAGTGGTGCAAAGGTGCACTGAATGTAAACCATCTTCACACACGTGCATGGAAATAGATAGGCAGATATTCAATAGGACACACACACACACACACACACACACACACAGTATATAGACATACTCCGCACTGTATATGTGTTCTACACATGGGAGAGTCAACCACTGCATTTAAACTTCATGGGGGGAGTTAACTGGGGGTAGATCCCAGACAGCATTAAAGAGGTGAGGGAGCGCGAGCCCATGGGGTTTGCACGGAGCCCTCTGAGGTGGGTTCGTTGGAAGGCATTATGATTCTGTCACGTGGGGGTGGGGGGTCGAGGGTGGAGAGGAAGGAGGGGGGGGGTTGCCGTTCGGTGGGGGTTGGCTGGGCTGGGTTGGTGAGTTCTGGAGGAAAAAGGGGGGTGGGAGTTACTTCAGGGACCAGAAGGCTTAAACACAAGGTTCATTGCTGATTCAAGTCTCCGAGAATCCCTCTGGCAAATGGATTTTCATAATGCTGAGACAATATCATTTTTTTCCCCAGGTTTGTCCCAACACGAGTTTGATTGAATTTTACAGTCAAAAAACCTGGACTTGGTATTGTAGATGCATGAAATTTTAAAACAAAGAAAAAGTCAAGATGGCTTTCAGTCATAAATTGTTTCATTTTGTGTAAAACAAAAAGGAAAAAAAAATATGAACCAACCTGAGAACATTTCACTGCCTGCAATCAGTCAGGGAAGACAAACAAAACCCGAGTGTTTGATAAAACAAATACTAAAAAACCAAACTATGTGCTAAGCCTGTGCTTCATGGACAGTGGGCCTCAACGTCCGTACTAACACAGGTGTGGACAGGACCACGCAGGATGTAAATATCTTTTCCCCTTCATCTCAGGACAGTGCCTTCCAGCCAATCAGAGAGCCTTGTCCTCCTCCTGCTCAGAGAACATTCTCTCTTGTTTATTTCAGACCTAAGGCACTTTTCAGATCCTCCCAACATTTTCGACCTTTCTCCATCGCGCCGGCCAGCCCGCCAACCCGTCCTTGGGCGACAGGACCGGACCAGTCGCTACCTGCTTAGCCTAACAACGATGGCAGTGTGGATGGCTATGGCTTAGATTTGACTTAATATATTCCCAATTGGACCATTCCTGCTTAATTCTCTTTCATAGCCGCATTGTGTTTGTTTGCCCCCCCCCCCCAACCCATGTGGCTAAAGGGGAGATTTTGACGAGTTGGTGAGCAAATTGAGCCTTCATGCCTTATTCTGACACTCTGATAAAATCCTGTCCCCACTGGCTGATTAGAGCACCAATCAGAAGGCTTGGTTTCAGGACTGAGGAATTATGAAGCAGTTGTTATTATGCATTGTTAGCGTGAACGATATTTGGCCCCTGGACATTGGGCTCTGCCGTAGCTTTAGGGCATGTGAGCTACGCTGTTGAAAGAAGGGGTCACTGCACGATGTTGAAGTGAAGGGTCGCTGCTCAGAGTTTAATGAGGCCTTCATTAAATCGATGGAAAAAAGATATTAACCGTGAAACGGCCCTCTTCAGATGTTTGTAATTCAGTGGTGACAGGTTTGGTGATGTCTTATGAGAGCTTCCAGCCTGTAACTCTCATTCAAAGCGAGCCAAACACTAGTGCTTCCATATGTAGTTCAATAGGTAAAACATGCTACTAAGGGAATGAACAGGTGGTTGAAGTATACTATAAAAATGTCCTTCCCGTGGCATACCTATGATTGTTAATGTTTTAATGTTTCGTATATTTTTATAACAAATGACGCAGATGAAAAAAACGTGGCGAAAACGATTGGACATCATGTAAAGACTCACTCACACATATGATTTACATTTAATCCAAAATTGGCTTTAATTACCCAAACTGTCATTAGCAGCTATGCATAATCCCACTAGCCACCGATAAGGTGGTTTACAGCCCGTGTGTATGTTTGAATATACATATGGCGTTATCAAAACTTGCATCTTTATTACAGATCAAAATCCAGCGTCGCACAGTGATAACAACCCGATGTGGCCGCCAATAAATTCACCACAGCAGAAACGCCAGCAGACCAGGGGGTGTCATCAGCCTCAGACCCCGTTAAATGTCGATGTGAAGGTGCTCAGCACTTATTTCACCCCCGAGTTTCACTCTGCTCTCAAAGGGAAGCATCATGGAGGAGGTGGGGGGGGATTGTTCAATCGGGGATTGAGGGAGAACAAGGACGTGGAGCGTAGAGCACTCTCGGGAGCAGCGTAGGTCGGCTGCTAGTAAGGAATGTGGAGGAAGAAGGATTAGAACATGTGATACAAACACACAGCCCCATTAGGAATTAACAACACACCCACATCACATATTATCTGAATATTGGTGCGATCTTGGGGTAGAGTTGCAACATGTTTGAGGAAAGGTGTTTGAGATTGAGACGGTGGGGGGGGGGGGGGGGGGGTTGTACATTTTCACAGCCAAAGTAATGTCACGTTTATGGCCTCATTTACGTATCAGGGGAGGACGGCATTACTTGGATATTTATGTGATACGGTTGACCATGCAGCCGTTTGCCCTTTGTCCCATTGCCCCTTTGCTGCCGTGTGGTTTCACATTCCAAACAAACACAAACGCACACACACACACACATACATGTGAACACACACATACATGTGAACACACACATATATTAAAACAGGCACATTTGCATAAACACACGCGCGCACGCACACACACAGACACACACACACACACACACACACACACATGAACACACTTTTAACATGCGCTTATCCAGGATTGGTGGGCCGTGGCACACCTTGCTTGGCCCCGCTGTCCCACCCAGAGTTAAAGGGCAGCGGGTTCTCGGCCTCCCCCCTTTACTATTGGAGTCAAGCCGAGAGGCAGGTTAATGTCAATTAAAGAAGCAGTGTCAGTACCAGCGCTGGCTCTACAACAGCCCAAATACATGAAACAGATAACAGCGTGTGGGTCGTAAAACAACTCGCGCGCGCACAGTCCATCGTCAGGAATCTTATTGGAGAGACGACGTCCCAAACCCCTGCCTATACAGCAAGTGACTGTTTCTTCTTACGGCAGGTTTAATTAGCCAGTATATTGACAATCCCTGTTCATGAACTGCGAGTTTTTTGTTTCTGGACCCATGTTCCAACATTTCCAGAGCTCAAAGCATATCGGCCGCATGAGCTGATCGGGGTAATTAAACCACAAACACAGAGCACAGAGTTACTTTGTCATGCTGGCATCTTAAATTATCAGTAGTTTAGGCAATTCAACGAATGGTCAACAAGGGGAAAAAGAGATTACTGAAGCACAAATTCAGATTCACCATTTCCGAATTTCACTTAAACTTTGATATAGGGATATATTTCAAGTCTTCATGGGTATAAATGGTTGATGACTGTTGTTAACATTTATATATCCCAGGGTTAATTTCAACATGACATTGTTACCCGAAATACTGAGTAACATAAACTCTAAACACAGATTTTGCACACTTCTTGCTGCTGGATAGAGGCAGATGAGATATTACAGTACATATTGTCAGGTAGAAAAGAAGAGCACTACAGGGAATCGGCTGCTGTGGGAATTGGACCTGTCACCTGCTGGAAACAGAGGAAGTCTGTCCAACAATAACTTCTCCCTGCTACTGCGGTGATGCTGCCATGTCTGCACAGGTTTTCATGTACTAGGGCTGGGCTTTTTTCTACTCTTGAGTTGACACTTATTTTGATTCCTATCCTCACAACCTTGACCATCGGCCAATACTATGTTTACGGCTGATGCTTAAGGCCTGATGGGACTGTTTGGAACCATTACTTTTACTCAACAACATGGACTTTCCATGAGTGACATATTTTCACATTGGACATAATTCTATCACTAAAATATGCTGAAAATCAAGCGACTCTCGCTTAATGTCTAATATATTTGATACTAAATTGGTTTAAAATTGTTTTTTGTATTGATTTTTGTAGTATTAAATCAAAAAAAACAAAGCTCAGCATTTTGAGGTGTCACCAAATATTACAATTAACCTTCCCTTCCTTGCTTTATCGACATAAAGTAAACGTAACATCAGTCTCTATGTCATTGAGTCTAAAAAGAGCCTGTGAGGCGTCAGTGTGAACACAGAGAGAGCTTGTATTTGCATGACTGTGTGTGTGTGTGTGTGTGTGTGTGTGTGTGTGTGTGTGTGTGTGTGTGTGTGTGTGTGGTGTGTGTGTGTGTGTGTGTGCGTGTGTGCATGCGTGCGTGGGTTCGTGTGTGTCCATATGTCCGTTGGGCAGGTTAATTGTACGGGGTGGTGAAAGAGAATATGAAAGAATAGACAGATGCACACGCGCCCACACACACACACAAACACACACACACACACACACGCATACACATGCATACACATGCATACACAAACACACACATGCATGCATAACCGTACAGAAAAGATGTACCCTAATTAAAAAGTATATCACTGTTTTTCAGGGGGGTCTGTGAGTAAGAACAGGAATGCGTGTGCATGTGTGTGTGCATGTGTGTGTGTGTGTGCATGTGTGTGTGTGTGTGTGTGTGTGTGTGTTCTTGCGTCGCTGGTTTCACGGCGATCACCCGTCAAACGAAACAATGTATTCCGTGGGACCTGCGGGGTTTCCATTTGAGCGTTTGGACGCTCAGCGCTGCAGCTCGCTGTGGCTGTTTTATGTGGAAAAAAAAATTGATAATTAGTCCCACAGTGACTGAGCGATGAGATGGAGAGAAGGGGAGGAAGGAGGGAGGAAGGAGGGTGGGATGGAGGGCGGGAGGGAAGGAAAGAAAGAGTGCTTAACACAGTTAACGCTCCAACCTGACTGTTTGGGCAGTGTTGATCAAAATGCCCCCACACCCCACCCCACCCCACCACCCTTCCTTCCTTTCTTTCCTCCCGAGCTTCGTCTCCTCTTTCCTTCTTTCATTCTTTTCCGCAAAAAAAACCAACCCAGAGTCATTCCTATTCCAGGCGAATGTTGCTCCTTGTCGGCTTCCTGCTTTGCCTGGCGGCGTTTGCAGAGGGGAGAAGATATCAAGCTATTGTCATTGGTCATCAGCCGGAGTGTTGTGTTTTATATTTCCTCCTTTTCCCTATAACCTCTCTTATTATATATATATATATATATATATATATATATATATATATATTTATTTATTTATTTATACATATATATATAATTTTTTTTTATTTTATTTTTTTTTTTTTTCAAATGGAGGCTGGGTAATAATTTGCAATTATAATGCCACATTTTACCCCTAATTAGCTTGACAGAGACATTGGCTTGTAATTCTCTTTAATTTGGGGTCTGGGCTCACCCCCCCTCACCTCCCCCACACCCCGCCTCCCCACCCCACCAACCCACCAACACACACACACGCATACACACACACACACAGGCAGTCCCAAAGACAAATTGCTCCGTGAAACCATGGCAACGCCTTTATCCGAGCTTTCTCCATCACCTAACTGCAGAATAAACAAAATCAAGTTGAAACTTGTGAACTGATTTTTTAAGAAAGTAACGTCAACATTCACATGTGAATCCACCTGGAGGAGAAGCTGTAGATTGAGGTACATGGTTTGTAGAAGTACTCGGTTAAACCACACTCTTTAAACCCAGGAGTGTTTTGAGAGCTTCACATAAACAAAACACGAATGAATTTGCAGGAATGAATGCTACAGCTGTTCTGGGTGAGTTCCTGGTTAAATTCACTTTCTGATTAGATTGATTGAATTTTGTTCAAATGGTTATACTGTATAACCTCAGTGTGACAAATCTTAAAAAAGTATCTCGTTGAAAATGCTTGTTCCTCATGCTATCTCAACAATGCAAGAAGAATTAGTAATAGTAGCCAAATTAAATAGGAAGAAGCGTCGTCATTTGGAAAAAAAACACAAAATATTCATAGCAATTATGAAAGCGATTATAAAGACCAAAAGAAAG
>NC_137193.1:51611776-51679276 GCF_960531495.2 Zeus faber
TATTTATCATTCATTTCTTGCAAAAGAACACCTCTTGCTTTCATTGAAACACAAACAAACAAAACACTCTCATATAATAAGTCAACGTGAGCCTAGGGATGGAGGTGGAGACAGAGAGCAGCCACTATTTGTTCAAACAGACCAAAGCCCGCTGCAGAACAAGAGAAGCAAGCAACAAAACAACATAAACTATCAGTATTATAAGACAAAAAAAGACGTGTGATGTCACAGTTCTGTGAGTCTTGCCTTATTTCATTACCATGCTAGCTAACTGTGCAGATGTGAATGAAAATAATGTACAAATTATATATATAAAGTATTAATGTTGTAAAAAAAAAATGAACAAAAAAAAAAGCATAATTCAAGAGGTGTTTACATTCATGTGGTCATATGGGAGAGAACTGATGAAGCATAAATTGCAAAGCAATGATTTCCTAAAAAAAAAAGAAATGAATGATATGACAAAAAAAGATCAATCTGGTTTGCATTCTTTGGTGTGTGTACAGTGTTTTACTCTTATTTTTAAATTCTCATTTTAGCAGTACTTAAATTATGTCGTGAGACACTAAAATCAGAAAGGAATCATTATTACATTTTTCATTTCTATCTGTCTGTTGGCCTTTGTTTCTGTATTGCTATTTAAGAGTTTATTTCCTGTTGCTTTTTTTGTAGAACCTTGTTTTTTTTTTTTCGTTTTTTTTTTTTACAGTGCTCTACCTAATTGATGTACAGTATTTCACTGGTTACGCTTAATAATGAAGATAATTTATTGCGTATTTCGGTTTTCATCTTTGTGTTACATGACGTGAGTTGTCATCTGCAGAATAAATTTGTTTACTGTTGCATGTTCTGGGTTTTTTTTTCTTCGCACAAATAGTTCTCAGATGCAGTTCAAATGCAAAAAAAAGGGAGAAAGTTCATCTGCAAGGAAAGAGTGTTGTTGTCTTCATGGGAAGTTTAGACCTGTACATTGAAAATAGATTTGTATATAATGAGCATTTGATTTGAGTTTGCAGTTTCTGTCCCCTGCTCGCTGTGAAGTCTGGTCTTTTGTATCTAAAATAAGGTCTGAGGTTCAGCCATTTTCAGGTTTGGTGTTCCAAAAGCATTGTGATGAAGGTTTCGTCCTTTTTTTCATCGGAATATGAAAATGTTCCCGAATTACTTTCCACAACCATCCATTTCCAGTCGCTTTGTTATGCAGTGATTGCTAACATTCAACAGTAAAATAGTTAAAATCTCAAGTCTTACTGGACGAAGATGTCATTTCATGTCTGTTCTAGTCAGTGTTGTTGCCAAATCGTTGTCGTGACAAAATCCCGCATTTGGCAAGGTATTCAACTTCAACTTTGTGAAATTAAAACCCTCTGGCCCTGCCCCCAACCTCCATTACCACCTCAATTAATTGCATCTATTGATCAGACAATCTCTTTTTTCAGATCCCTCTATCTCTCTTCTGATACTGTGTTGTGGTTCTGCAGGTGCCCTGGACTTCTACACACAACAAATTTGACACAATGTGCGTGAACACCCAAAACACAACACACACACACACACACACACACACACACACACATATACACACACACACACACACACACACACACACACACACACAAACACAAATAAGAAGTCCATATAGTGAAGAAGGTGATGCAGATGAGTCTTACGTATCTATTGCTGTGCCTTTGCTGCATATTTAGTAGGAATCATTACGGGGAGAAAATCATCATGGCAAATGCCTTGGCACATGCATCTGGCATAAGTTACAAAAAATAATCCCCAAATGGCTATATTAGTATTATTTCACAATGTAACTAATTTGGTCCCATTGTTAAATATTCAGGAAAGAATTGTATACAGGTCTATCACAGGATAGAAGCAGAGAAATGCATCATGGGGCCAATTTACACACACACACACACACACACACACACACACACACACACACACACACACACACACACACACACACACACACACACACACACACACACACACACACACGGAAAATACCCTGACCTTTCCCTTACTCACCTACGTCCCCTGCTCCCATTCGTACTGCCCTGGTCCCATCACTTCCCGTTCGGGGGAAGTGTTTCTTTAACGCTGATGGAATTCTTTCCTCATATTTCAATAAAAAACCGTCACGCTTATAAACCGATTCTCTGCTGTTTATTTAAATCATTACAGTTGGTGGAATTAAAATGCAACACTCAGTTGTGTTCTAAAAGTTATTTATTCATGTATTGCTCTTTTTCTGTTTTATTTAAAGTTCGATTTCATGAAAATAATACGTACTTGTCTTTAAAAGTAATATTTTTTACAGTATATATATATATATACAGTTGATATAGACGTGAACAAGAGAGAGAGATAGAACAATTGATTTGATTTTGTCACAATTCTTTTTGAAAACATGACTTATTTTCTCAACTTTTTTGTTTTCTTGACACAACATACTCATGTTGCTTTGCTGTTAAACGTATTAATGTTTAACAGCAAATACAAAGGAAATACAACCATGGGACACCACAGACATATGAGAAGCGGTTGCAGATACAGTTAATACACAAAATATTACGGGACGATACAAACAATCTGGGGTTCAAAAGAATGGGTAAAATGTATCAAATTGAATTATCTACATATTAGGTCTAGCTGACACCTTTGCTACACAGTGGCTTGTTTAATGATACAAGAGTACAAAGAAATATCAAAAACTGCCAAAAGCTACATTCAAAGATACATTTTATCATACTTTAAATAAATTGAATCAAACCATAAAAAGTGAAGTAATGAAAACAAGCAAAACACAAATACGGCAAGTCACTCTCCAGGTCACCGTTCAAGTCACTCTCCAGGTCACCGTTCAAGTCACTCTCCAGGTCACCGTTCAAGTCACTCTCCAGGTCACCGTTCAAGTCACTCTCCAGGTCACCGTTCAAGTCACTCTCCAGGTCACCGTTCAAGTCACTCTCCAGGTCACCGTTCAAGTCACTCTCCAGGTCACCGTTCAAGTCACTCTCCAGGTCACCGTTCAAGTCACTCTCCAGGTCACCGTTCAAGTCACTCTCCAGGTCACCGTTCAAGTCACTCTCCAGGTCACCGTTCAAGTCACTCTCCAGGTCACCGTGCAAGTCACTCTCCAGGTCACTGTTCAAGTCACTCTCCAGGTCACTGTGCAAGTCACTCTAGAAGTCACTGTCCAAGTCAGTCTTGCAGTCACTGTTCGAGTCATTGTTCAAGTCACTCTTCGAGTCACTCCATGCAGACGAAGCCTCGTCCTTTCTGAGGAGCGAGGCCGTCAGTGAAGCAGGATGTTGAAAACTCCAGCTCCATGGGGACGTGCAGGCTGCAGCGAAGCGGCGAGGCACTCACCTCTGGACCAGGAGGCTCCTGCCAAGACAACCACAAGGTGGGTGGGCAGGTTAAGTTATTTTGTTTGAAATTGTGGGATTTTGCCGCTGTGATACAAGATGTGTGAACTGTAGCAACACAATTTTAAAATACAAATTGGAAAATGTCAAATGTTGTCACTAATTCCATAATGTCAATTGAACAGAATTGTATAACACTGCATGTTAAATACTTCACAAAACCATTAAATACTAGCTTTTTACATTTCGGGAATAAAAAATATACACCTCCCTGATTAATTGATTTTATGTATTTATTTTTAATTCCAATTTTTATTTTATTAGGGGTCCATCCTTTTTTAATAAGCAACGGACCCTGCACTTCGTATAAGCAGAAGGCAGACCTAATCCAGGGAAGTCAGACCAAGACAACTTTGTTTGACCAAATCTGTCCTTTCAAATCTGAATCAAGCACACGGCAGTTTTTAGACAAACTGGGCAAACCGACTGAGAATGAATGAAGGGAGAAAGCACTAAGTAAATAGAAGTTAACAAAAGCAAAGATGGAGACTGTGGCCACACCACCGATCCACTGCTGTTGCGTTCTGGACCAGTGAGGCTACTTGCCTGGAAAAACTCTGTGCGTCGTCTTGAGAAATGATGGCTTTTCCTCAGTAGGAATATTTGCAGAGTGCAGTTAATTAGGATTCATGAAAAAAAAAAAAAAACATGTTGTCCCTAATGGCCTGAAATGAATATTTGATATTTATCATTTATATGAAGCTGCACTGTGCCTGGTAGGAGATGATGTTATGTCGTCTCTATTATTCCAGTTGCTGAGTAAAATATTGCAAGGAACAGGAAAATAGGACCTGATATGGGTTTTAGATCAATAAAAGGCTTATTATCTATCTATGCCTGTCAAGCCGTCGTGTTGCATGCTGGAATTTTCCTTTGAACGTGTTTGAAGATGCTATTATCTAATCCTTTTTATATATATGTGACCCACCGCAACAAAACCCGCTGTCTCACGCATTTCAAAATTTGCCAGGAGCAGCCAAATTAATTTAAAAAACCTTTCTTGAAAGAAAATTTGAATTTTTCCAGATTCGTGTTTGTTTGTTTTTTTTTTTGTTGTTTTTTTTTTATCTCTGAACGTATTTTCAAAACAGACTTTGATCTATAAATAGTAGAAAAATGTTAAACCGTTAAAGTTAAATATTCCCGTTAGATTACATGGGGAAACGCAGTTCACTTACCGAGACGCGGAACAGCGCTGAATAACGCAGATTGATCGTTTCCTTTAAAGTGACCGTCCAGGTGAAGATCATTCATCCATACTACATGTTATATGAAGTCACAATGTGAAAACGTTTTGATAAAGTTCAACCTCTAAATTGTACTACTTTTACACACACAGGGAGACATTGTTGTGGAGGGGGCCTGTATCAACGTGTACGAGTAAGAATTGCTGACGTCACTGACGTCCCTTCCGTAAACAAGACGAGGATCTGGTTTCACTTGTCTGTGAAAACTTTAATTTCCCTGTGTTGTTATGGATTAGGAGAAGCGGGTGCAGGGCGATTTAAATCATATCGCGGACCTTAATCTGACCAGTGCCATAGATCCAAATCAGTGTTAGCAGCGCGTACTGGACTTCATTTTCCACGATGATAGTCAGTTCTCCGACAGCGACGCTGTGAACAACGACGCTGAATCTGATATTATCCTGGACATGGAGAACATTTCAAACTTAATGTGATGATGAAACGGAATATTTTCAAGAACCACCGGAGGAAACCAACGATACGCCTGTTGATGAAGTTGATGACGTGCTGAAGTCCGTTGAGGTTGGTGACGGATTTTCAGATTTCAAATTTTCTGAGACTCATATTATTGATAGACTCTACATTTTGTTGTGTTGTCCGTACTTTTAAACTCCAAAATAATTCCACTTTTATAAAACATGTATATTCTTACTGTTAAATAAAAGCTTTTTTTAAAACAAAAATAGTTGTGTGTCATTGACGCTGTTCAACGCTGTTTGTGACTGGCCCATTCAGCAGTATGTTAAGTAGCCATGAGGCTTGTTTGTCCGCCAACCCCATTTGCATTGTGGGAGCTGGCTGAATGAACCTGGTGTGGGTAAAAATTTGAAGGTGATTATCTCAGAAACACGGTTTGCCACACCCTTGTTATTAACAAGTCATAGCCTAAAAAATAATTGCTTGATTTGCACAAGTGACACCTTGTTTGGAAGCTCTGATTCTCCACTTTTAAATGATGTGAAAAAAAAGTTGAAAGGCACCAAATTACCCTAAATTATGCGATGGGTCACATACTGTATATGTAAAACAATATGTACTGTATCAAAAATAATTGATGCTGTTTTGAAATGAAATCATGCAAGGGAAAAATATGTCCTTACTGTACATGATCTAGGGCAGGGCTATAAAGATGATCGTTTCGGTCCAGCCCAAAATGTACACTTGGCTAATACCACAACCTTCACCACCTTCCCCCCAAATAACGTCACTGAGGAGCTGTGCAAATCTAAAAATTGGAGGTTGATCTCTGAATTAGAGAATCATTTGAAGGCATTTTAAGACACAATATAAACACAATATTCCTTGGAATTAAAGCACATCCTTGAAATTTAGCAACCCATACACAAACTGTATGTAATGTCTTTTAATTTGATGTCTGAATTATTTAACCAAACATTATGCTAAATGTGTGAGGTGCAAAGTGAACTATTAATGACAAGAGTCGAGCATAAGTGGCTTTCAACAACAATTCTCACTTTTTTGTTTGATAATGCATGTCTATTTTTTTATTAAACATAGGACTGTCTTCTATTTTTGCCTGATTGATACATACAACATATACCGATCAACTACAACATCAACACCATCTGTCTTATATTGTGTAGATCCCCCTTGTGGCGCCAAAACAGCTCTGACCCTTCGAGGCGTGGACTCCACGAGACCTCTGAAGGTCTCCTGTGGAATCTGGCATCTTCGCTCCCCACGTCATCAATGAGCCCATGGGCGCCCATGACCCTGTAACCGGTTCACCAGGTGTCCTTCCTTGGACCACTTTTGGTAGGTACTAACCACTGCATACCGGGAACACCCCACAAGACCTGTCGTTTTGGAGATGCTCTGACCGTCTAGCCATCACATTTTGGCCCTTGTCAAAGTCGATCAGATCCTTACGCTTGCCCATTTTTCCTTCTTCCAAAACATCAACTTCAAGAAATGACTGTTCACTTGCTGCCTGACCTCTTGACAGGTGCCATTGGAACGAGATGATCCACGTTATTCACTTCACCTGTCAGTGGTTTAAATGTTGTGGCTGATCAGTGTACATACACCACAGACCCCATTTGATCAGATTTAGTCCCTGGGATACACATAAATAATTTTAACTAATAATAATTTTGCTAGGGAGCCCCTGGAACCTCTTCTGGAAAAATATTGAATGGAGCTCCTGCGTCTACATGTACTGTAGCTCGCCATAGTGCTTTGTGGAGAAACTCAACCTGATTACACTTCAGTTTCCTGAGCACAGCACATGATTCAGCTCAATGTGATGAGCTGATGAACAGTGAGCGTTGGACCACAGGTCTGAATCTAGAATTCACACACCCAATCTGAGTTCTTGTAGTTAGAGACTTCCTGATTGGAATCTAAAGCTTTTTGAGATGAGCAGAACGTCAGATGGTGATGTCACCTTTAATAGTAACCCTCATGTCCAGAGAAACCAGTGGGGATCATCTCAGAGCCGTGGGAACTCAGCAGGACGCTGTGGTGCGACGGGGTCAGACTGTCTTTCAGCACCGCTGTCACAGGTTCAACATTTTTTTGAAATATCTTGTGATATTTTGACACCAAAACAAACATGAATGCCATAGAGCTTTGCCACTGTGGTTGTTTGTGCAGCAAACTTGCAAGTCCTGGTTTTTCCATCCAAGTCCCGTTGCTTGACTCTAATGACTGGAGGAGACGACCACAACTTATAAGACTCACTGGCTCAAAGAGATATGTTGTTGGATGAGAACTTTAGTGTTGGAAGTCCGAAGCCCGGAGACTTTGAAGGTGGCCCGTGGTGTGATGATGTTGTTAGCGTGCACCCAGAACACTCCAAGGATGTCGGGCGGGTGGCCGGTTTGACTCCCTCTCCACCCCGGTAGCCGGATCGCAACAACAACAAATCCCGCTGCGGTGGGTCTGGGGGGGCGGGGGATATTGCCCCCCAGCTTCCGGGAACGATGGCACTAGGACATACAGTGGTTCTCTGTGCTAGGTATTTTGGTATGGTGTTTGAACATTATGGTACTGTTGTGTTGTAGGCATAGACGAAAATAAAATAACCTGTGAGTTATTAGCCCAGCAGCTAAAAAGAGCAAAATCTCCCATCACTAAAGTCCAAAACTACTCTTCCCTCCACCATGTCCATGTCCACTCTCTATGTTCTCTCTGGGCATTTCTTTTTAATTCAAATTATTGGGATTCTCTTGTAATGTGAGCGATGGAGTGGCAAAGGAAAACAACATTTATGAAAAAAAAAAATAATAATAATAATAATAATAATCCACACAATTTCACAAGGTCCCCCAGCGTACGAGGCTCCAGGCAATTGTCTAACCATGTCATATGGAAAGGCTGTGCATCTGAGGATGAACGAGAAACAAACTTTTTGGAGGAGTTTTTCCCAAAGTTTTCAAAAGGCTTTTTCTCTCTCTCTCTCCGTCTGTTGCTCACCTACAGGAACGTTAAGTGCAGTTACATATTTTAACAGTGTATTCCATAAAAGCCCCAAACTTGTTTTCTCCAAATGTGACATAAATGACCTCTAATCATCTATTTTCACAATTTATATTGAAAATAGGTGTTTTGGTTGTATTTAATGTTTTGAATAGTTTATGGTTTATATTAATGCTCGATTGGCAATATATTTATATGTTGTCTTGAATTTTAACATAATATCATGACATTTAATGTTGCCTTTAAGACTGCATTGAGTAAGTAAATGTAATTTTATGAACTTCATAGACTGTTCTAATAACTGCTTTAACCTGTTTATTATTTTAAATATTAAAAATATCTCTTAATTTCCACATTACTAATGATTTCTTTTCAAATAGTTTTTGTGTGTGAAGACTCATCTCTTCAAACAACACCTAGACCTGTCTATCTTGTGAGGATCTACAGTATTTTCCCTTTACTTTCTAACTTACTTTCCTGTTAAATTAAAGCAAACTACTGGAGGTTTAGTTGTGACTGTGATATACAGTTGGTTTGACACTCTGACAAAATGTACTTAGTCTAAGTTGCTTTGGACAGAAGCGTATGATCAATGATGTCATGTAATGTGATGTAGACATCCCCAAAATAGCTTGAAATGATCGATATTGAGGAATTCCACCAAATTATTTTCTATGTTTTAAAAATATTAATATATTTTATAATTATATATAATATAATTAATATCAATAAATCACATTTTTAACCCATAGCTCTCGTAAATGAATTATTGAAGAGCTTATAAATATATTTATAGTTTACCTACCTATTCTGTCCATTAGTTTCTTTCTTCCTAAAACCAATACAGAACAGCATTGCATGTTATAGGATATTTTTTAGTCCATATATATATTGTACAGCTGTTTCTCACGAAGTATAGAAAAAATGTGCTTGATAAAAATGTGCAATTTTTGACATCAAGGGGCAACGATGTCTGTGTTCACAAAATAGACCATGGCCTTGTGTGAGTGGAATTAAATACATTTTTGAAAATCTATTGACCTAGTGATTATTTCAGAGAGCAGTATGTGACGGGGCGCATGTGAATGCTTCAGTCATTTGGATAGTGGAAGTCATCTTTGGAGGTTGGTTACAAAGAGGAGGACAACCAGCTGGCCCATGGCAGAGTTAGAAGCCTCACTATGAGCTTGGCTTGCAGCGCCTGGCCTCCTGTCTGTAAATGTGTTAAACCTGCTTTCACTCGCAATGAATTTGTATAAATAATGTATATACATTTACCCACAGAATCTAACAAGTGCAGCCTCAGGTGAAAATACTCAGAAATGCATGCTATGCGCTTCCCTGAAGGTAGACACCAGCTTCAAGCCAACTAACTCTCAAGCTAACCAAATAAACCAAATAAAGGGAGGGGTTGAGGGGAGGAGGGGGAAACACAGAAAGAAATTACTTTCCCCAAGAAGCACAAAAATATGCACATGTGTACACATCCGCAGGTTGTCATTTAGCCACCAGAACATGTATGTAACATACCTGATATTTAACTCTTAAGCTGCTTTCACACATGCACAGTAAACCAGAACATGTATGTAACATACCTGATATTTAACTCTTAAGCTGCTTTCACACATGCACGGTAAACCTGATATTATCCGGGCATTACCCGGAAGAGCTGGATGTGTGAAAGAAAATGTCAGAATCCTTTGGACCAGACTTTACCCAGCCAGCACCCAAGTACAAAGTCTGCTCAACGTCCCATTGAGTTGTATGTGTGAACAGAGCAGATAATTGTCTGGATCATTCACAGCGAGGGGGCGTGTTGTGTGTTAATGACATCTCCATCATGCGCCAGTTATATACCTTCATGCAGATCTTCGTGCATGGAGTGTAGCTGCTGCTCACTCCTTTCTGCTTTCCTTTATATATTTATTTCCACTCTTTCGTTCATATTGTGGATACTCCCAAATACAAGCCCAACTACTGACAAGACTGTAGCCTCGTCCTCCATCTTGTCTCATCTTGTCTCCTCTCGTCTAAATCAAACAGAGTATTTACCAGGTGGTGAAAACACGTCCGACACGGACAATCTCATTATTTTTGCCACATTTGTGAGAGGGAAACTCCAGACAATGTCCAGATAATCAGGTCTGGACACTATCCAGACATTTTCCGGAGTGCATGTGTGAAAGCAGTTTTAGTGGATCCAAGAGATCCTGTTTAACATTTTGATGAGAGTATCACGTATCATGTATTGGAATCTGTTATCATAAATCTTTGACGCGTGAAAACCTACATTATGTCAATGGTCACTGAAAAATTACGTTGTTTTTTTTCATGAATTGAAAGAAAAATCAAACATCTACAGGGCTGCAACACAGATCCCTACCAGAAAAGTTTTTGCTTTTTTCAAAGTTTTTATTTGAACCTTGCACTCAATGTTTAATTGTCTGTCTCTATATGGAAAATAATATCCGTAGTCAGTTTGACAACGTACCTCTGTCTATTCCACTTAAAGGAAAAAGGACAACCCGCGAGGAGAAGCCGAAAGAAGCGGCGTAAATCTTTAGAGAGGCAATTAGCCAAGTTTCTAATCACTTACACCAAACAGTGACCAGAGGGGCGCCCATTGTTTGTTGGCCCGTTGGACAAACTTTAAAAATGTAAAGATCAAATTAATAGGCGAGCTGTTGTTAAATGGGGGACGCGTGCCATTGTTATGCAAAACCCTCATCCCCGCATGCAAAACAAATACGTAGAGGTTTGGAGACGGAATGGTCCGAAGGCCGCTCCCGTTTCATTTCAAACCATGCATAAAACATCATTAGGCATAAAGAGGAAGCCTACAGCATTAAGATGTTTTTTCTATGATGATTATCCTTTATTAGTCATTAAAAAGAGAGAGGACGAGAGAGAGAGCGAGAGAGAGCGAGAGAGAGAGAGAGAGAGAGACAGAGAGAGAGAGAGAGAGAGAGTGAAAGAAATACAACTTTAAGCACCTGGACCTCGCTGCCAGCATTCCATTAATTGCCCTCACAATGCGTAGAGCCTTTGGAGATTTTTCAATTTAAAAAAATGAGGAGTATGCATTCATTGGCGCTCATGTTATACCAGCACTTAAATCCTACAGAGCTCACATAAAAAAGGACTCAAGGTTACATCCGATTGAAAGCCCCGGACTACAGCCACTTCAGAAATCCATTTAGTGAGAGGAGGGCTAGAACATCTAATTCAAACACAGTCGCTCTGTTAAAATGGTTGCACCGTCTTTAAAAGACACGTGCGCACACACACACACACGCGCGTGCGCACACACACACACACAGACAAGCACATATACTCAAACACACCTTAACACAGGGAAACATTTTATTTTTCCTCCGTGCGTTTGTCTCCTTTGTGAAAGTGATAAACCTGGCACGTCAAAGGAACGCAGGACACCAAGACGAGGGAGAATGTAGAGAATCTGACCTCTGGCTCGCCAACGGGAAAAGGAGCTCAGAGCGGGGCAACGGATGAAAGGGGTCCGAGACGCCTCAATAAGACGACAACCTGAATGTCAAGACACCGCTCTTTAGCAATCAGCCAAAGCACTCCAAGCACCTTTCTGCCACTCAAAAGACTTAAATTAATACTGCAGCGAATCAAATACAAACATACGTGTCCATATATATTGTGTATATATTCAAGGTCCCAAAATCAAGGATAGCATAAAAATTAAGAGGCATGTTGCAAAATAATCAATCATCATAATAATCATAATCAATCAATAATAACATTGAGGTTCAGAGGTTCAACAAGCTCACTGTGATCCCTAAGTGGGGTTTTTAGTACTAAAACAAATGTATTTGTAACAGGAATGGATTCCTGGAGCTGCTTTAAGGAAACATGTAAATGATTATTATGAGCAACCACTATAATAATTATAATTATTATTATTATTATGTACATATTTGGTGTGTTATAGGAAACTGTTTTTACATTTCGCCGTATTAGACCAAAAAGGCAAAAAAATCACAAAATAAAATACTTCCAACAAACAGAAGTAAATAAATGACATTTTTGAGCGTAAATAAATGAAAAAAAACAAATGAAAGTGTTACACCTGAACATTCATAAATACACACACTATACAGACACAAACCACACTCATACATAGAGTACTTAGGCCATGCACACACTGAAGTTGTATATAACTAAAGATGCTATAACTAACACAAACAAAGACTACTGCCGGCATGCATCGAGATAGTGATGGTAGAAATGTAGTGTGTGTGTGTGTCTGTGTGAGTGAGTGAGGTGAGATCTGGCGCCTATCAGGCTTACTCTGGTCCTCCCCTGGGGTCTCTGCGGCCTTGAGCTATGACCCAGTGATGGAGAGCTGAGGAAACAACACAGAACAGGAGAGCGAACCAGTCTAACACTACCTATGATAGACGTGTCACGCACACACGCACGCACACAAGTTTTCCTGCGAGCAGGAATACACAAAAATCCAGTTCCAACAGTACAAGAGAGTGGACCTGAATGACACCCATGATACCGTATGTGAGAGCGCACGCACGCAGGCACGCACGCACGCAGGCACGCAGGCACGCACGCAGGCACACAGATAGGCCATTCACATCTCACAAAGGCTGGATTATAGAGTGCAGGTAAGTGATTGCGCATGTAGGTATCCCATGTACATGAACATCATTCAATTCCCAAAAGCAAGAAAATACAGATTGTGGTATTACCATCCATAATGAGGCTAACACATGAAAAAAACAAGGCTAAAAAATAGGATAATAAAAAGAGGAATTGTAGAAGTAAACTGATCAACGATGGGTGTTCTATCATGGCTCCCCAACAACAAACTCTATTGAACGGAGAGTTTCACCAGGATTTTAGGTTTTCAGAGACACTTTTACAGATTGACCATAATGTGAGATTTGAAGCTCTGTATACTGTCTCTTCCGCTCCTTTTGGTAGGCTTTTTCGCACTGATTAATAATCAACCTTTTGTTTACTGCGCTGCAGTTTTATTTTGCTTGTAAAGTGCCATGTGAACGTTGCTCCGCAAATGAACTCAAATCATAAATCAAATACAGTACATCCTTGAGTGTGGAGGGCTGCTTTTGTGGGGCACAAAAGATTGAACTTCTGCTTCATGTATCCCCACGCGCCCAGCTCCGTAAATGTCTACTCTGTGAACGTGCACGAGTCTTTGCGAGCCGCTTTATTGGTTAGATCAATACCAAAGCCCGTACAGGGACAACATTAAGAGCAGCAGTAGCAGGCCGACCGCACGAACCTTCAGACGCAAACACTTGCTGTGTTGCTTGTACTGTCCTACTGTCCAGGTTCCTTTCGATACACAAGGTCTGAGCTCTCCTATTCGCAGCAGTACCAATCAAGTTTCCGGAGGACATCATCATCATTTCCATGTCCAATGCGCCTTGCAATTACTCCAATGCAACTTAAAATTACAGCGGAGCAGTTAGGGGTTTAGTGCTGTGGTGGATGGGGTGGTTGAGTAGCCCGGTGCTCGTTAACCCAACCAACGAGCATCCACCACAAGCGTCTTGTTCAAGGACACTACGGCACGCCATCATAACGGGCAGGGGATTGAACAGGCAACCTTCAGACTACTAGACAACCTGCTCGACCTCCTGAGCTACTGCATCGGGCATTTTACATCGGTGGGGGGCGGCAGCGCGGAGTGTCCCCCGTTATGCATGGGTGCCAATTACGGATGGAGGGAGACAGGTCTCGATATATATCTGATCCAAGGTCTTCTATAGCCTCCTCCCCTCCCGTGATAAGCAGACTATGCTGCGACGCTGCTGCCCGCACAAGGAGACACTGGTCGTGTCCGACTAAGTGTTGATAACACACTTAATATTTTACAAATTAGAATTTGTTTTCATTTGATGACCATCGGCGCTGATACGAGAAAATGAACTAAAAAAATTGAAAAAAAAATTTGAAAAAAGAAAAAACGCCGGTGGGGCGGTGGGCAAGTGATGTAATCGGTGTTCGCCCGAACACTGTGTAACACCGGTAACACCCATAACCACAGCAACCCTAGCAGCCCTTGTCATCTGGGATGCTTGCTGAGTATGTGTTGAACTTCTGAGAGGGGGTATGGAAGTTTAACATGGGAAAAGCTGCTTGGTAGCTTCCATATGTCAACTCTGACCAAAAGGGTGGCTCGGTGAGGGGAAAAGTAACTCTGCATCTATTTTGTTGTCCAGCTTTAGATGCCAGGCAAGTGCTTTGGATTTATCTCGTTCTTCCTTCCCTATGAAAGTCTGGTCATTGAGGCATGTACACACAATTCTTCCACTCCTGACTCTTTAAAAGTATGTGTGCCCCGCAAAAAGGAACAAAAAAAACAAAAACAGAAATAATATACACAATGCAGAGTGCCATACGTTGAGCAAAACAAACATCCCCTTCGAATTAAAAAACATTCTCAACTTGCCCGTCAAACACAAGTTCGGTCCATTCGGTGAGACTGTACCAGAGAACCACTCTGCACCGTGTATCAAGCTTACTTCAGACTCTAATGTGAAGTGAATAGGGTAAGATGAGGTGAGGCCGTTCTGAGCAGAGACGTAGCCCGAGGCTGAACGGTGGAGTGCAGCAAGGCGATCGGATCAATATGTCCTCGACCATGGTCTAGCCCGGGTCAGCTGGGAAGGCAGCTGAGGGCCGCTGGTATGACTTATACATAGACCTGGGATGGGATTTTACACTGCCATTCATTTTATATAGACACATGAATAACCTTTAATCCTATTATGGTGGTCATTTTAGTGCCCCCCCCCCCCCCCCCCCCCCCCTTTCGTCCACATTTTCTTAAAGAACACAAAGTACAGTAGCTGTTACATCATTTGTAAGCTCCAAAGGGCAAACAGCAACTATATAACTACTGGCAAGCAACAAAGTGCTGCAACTGTTGAGCAACACGGAACAACATAATCAGATATGCATCTTTTTAAATACGTACGACACATTCACTTCAGATAAGTGATCTAAAATGATCAAGATCAGGTATTGATTACTTTCAACTTTATTTCCATATATTAGCTTTACGGGTCACATGTCTATAGTATTCACAGTACAGTAGTTGCCAAAGTTATATAGAACTGTGCTGCAGTCACAATAGTGAAAAAGAGTGTGAGAACAGAGTCACATCTGATGCTACACAACAGCATGTAGTCTTTTCATTAAACACCATGTACTTCTATACTATATTAGGGCAATGCTGGTACATGGAGTTATTAGCAGGAAAACCCCAATTTCCCTGTCGATATGAATACTGCCAAAGAGCTCATAGCATTAAAAGTCTACATAGACCACCAGCAGTTACTGCACATCCACAAAATAAGTGACCGGGTTTCCTGTTAAATTCAACTGCAATTTAAAAAGACAAAATTGAAACAAACAACAAAGATGGCAAAATCAATAATAAAATACACTTCATGGCACACGATTACATGATTCCAATTAATTCTTACTTGGTTACATCAAGGGGCCATTATTTTCAATATATCCATCATGTCTTAGTAGTCAAGAGGCGTGTGTGTGTGTGTGTGTGTGTGTGTGTGTGTGTGTGTGTGTGTGTGTGTGTGTGTGTGTGTGTGTGTGTGTGTGTGTGTGTGTGTGTGTGTGTGTGTGTGTGTTGCAAGTAGCCAAGTCCGAAACAGCCATCCACAACTGATATAAACGTCAGTTGGAATTTGTAAAAACTCATAAATAATGGATGGTGGGGTAAGGGGCCAGACAGGGGAGCATCTTCAATGAGTTTGAAGAGCCAAGCCCAGTTTTCTCATCTCAAAAGCGGGGAGCCATCCTAATGATTGCGCCTGGAGACCCAGGGGTCTCCTTCAGCCCCTCAGCCCCCCACCACACCGTCAGACCCCTCACAAGCCCCTGCCGTCGGTCCGCTACATGTTCCCAGCCAGCGCGAGTCGTGGGGAGCTCTTAAATTAAACATTCACGGCAGCGCCCGTCGACTGTTTTAGGCAAATCAGCAGAATAGGAAAACAAACAATGCGCCTCAGGAAGAGTCTTATTTTTAATTCGGATGGGACGAAGGCAGGAGAGAGGTCCTCAGAAGTATTTTAACAGAGGGAAGGATATCTCATTTTGGTGCGCGGAGACCGTAAGATAAAAAAAAGGGGCAGCTGGATCAGGTGGGAATGAGAAGGCGAATGTAGTGAAGGGAATGTTTTTTGGAGAATTGAAATGAGAGACAGACATTGAGAGGAGGCCATGGACGCAGCGATGACGCCGGGCTCCTTGGTCTCCTGCATCAGCAGGGTTAAGGTCATCTTCAGGACTGGGGAGGGAGGTTTGGGGGGGTGAGACGGGGACCACTATCTTCTCTCCCCTGACCTGCATTCAGACATAAACAGGAAGTCCCCCCACAGGAAGGGAGGAAGTCATATTTTCTACAGCTGCGGGCTGGACAGGACAACATTGCATTGAGAAGCGCGTTGCAATTAGCCTTCAGCGCACGATTCCAAGGAAAAAGTCACGACATCAAAGATGTGTAAAGAACCTCAAATGATCAAATATTATGTAAGAAGAATGGCAAGCGGCAGGGAGAGGTCTTCTTGTGTTCAGAATTAAAACTGTCTTTGGTATCTTTTCCTGTCGGTAGCAACGGCCTTTTTCCTGCTCCTGCACCAGATAAAAACCTTTTTGTCTTTGTCTTTGTTGGATGCAGATCAAAGCCCCGTTTCCAGGCTGGGGACATGTGCGATCAGTCAGAGGACGACATCTGCAAGTTGTAGCTATAAATCAGATTGTTGAGGCAGCTCCTCTCGGTGTCTGGTGGCAGTTTAAACAACAGAGACCCCGTTAAGACAGACGGCGTTCTCAGTTCCTGGAGGAGAAGAGCCGCTCGCCGTTAAACGTCTGGCACGTACGTAGGCACGTTCTGCGGCATTTCCTTCGTTGGTTTGGATCTGTGTTTAGCTCTGAATTAACTTAATTCCCCTTTAAAGATGCATTGCATTCCATTGCCAATTTGAGTCGCCCACTCATTTGTGAAAGCCACACCCTTCTTTGAGGAGACCACCGTGTTCTTTGCTCTTGCGTTTCTCGCCCACGTCCTCCGTGACTAATTCAACCCACAGAAAGACAGAGATCGTCATGCCTCTCTTCGTCTCAAAGGTCATGGTGAGATTGGAGATGGTCTTTGTGGTACAGTGAAGACGCACCATTTCTATGGAATACCATCAAAATGGTGCAAAAGAATCCACACATTCAAAGATATTATGTGGACGCACACAGAATGGCAGACAGGATTATTACACCTAATACACTCTTGTAATATCGACACCCGAGTGTGGTATCCAGAACGTTTTTTTACACACTCATGAAGACACTCAACAAGACCTGATCGATTCCCCCGCCTGCCGAGAGGACGGGTGATGGGTCAACCCGGGGCCCAGAAGGAAGTGATTTAATGTCCAAAAAGAGGTGTTTTTTTGTCGCTCCGTCTCTTTCCTGTTGTGTTCTGATACGGACTTCCTCTTTGGACACGGGTGTCATCCTTCCATCCCACCCCATCTATCCGTACACCCACGGCACACGGAAATGTCATTCTGCTGCCATACTAACCCCCCTCCCCTACACACACACACACACACACACACACACACACACACACAGAAAAATAGCACCAAACTGTCTGTCAGAAGGTCAAGTTGGACACAAGAGAGAACACTGCATTATGTGTCTATATTTCAGGGCATTTACCCCTGTTCAAGTGGAGAGGGCTCAAGTGGAGTGTTTACGTTCCAATAAGCGGGGAAAGATGAGGTGAAAGACGGAAGACGACAGCGCCAGATAAGGACGGATAACTGAATACTCAAGTGTGTGAGCAGCGACCTGGCTGTAAGTCACGTGCGTGCCAGGGTGTGACCGAGGGCACGCTCACCGCCAAGGTATGAACGGGATGATCTCTTCCTGTCTGCAACGGTATCTCTGCGGCCGACACCCTTCCTGCCATGTGAGACCACGCACACAAACCCAGACACACACACACACACACACACACACACACACACACACACACACACACACACACACACACACACACACGCAAAACGCTGTTTGTTTTACTATACGTGTGAGGACATTGACCTGACTTTGACCCATTGTCTTTTAACAGCTTTAGCATAACACTGTAACCTTTCACCCTCACCTGATGCTGACTCCAACCCTAAACCCTCGGATGGACGTGGCACAGTATCATATTGCTTCATTTTCAGGTGCCACACACCGGTACAACAGTTCCAACTCTGCCAACAACAAAAAAATCTATTTCATCAAAAGCTAATGCATGTTTCTGTGATATAGCCAGATGGTGAGTAGTTTTGCAGAGAATCGCTGATGGAACCCGTGACATTTTAACCGTGAATTGGTTTCGGCAATGATAATAATAATGCCATTTGATTCTCCATATGTGTGTGTGTGTGTGTGTGTGCGCAAATCTATGACCCGAGGCAGTGCCTTCACCAGTGTGTTAACCTGTTTGCACTGATGCACACATAATCACCGACAGTAACACTTCCTCTCTCATGCGATCCACAAGCATTTATTACTCACTTAGACAACGTGGAAAAACAGACATACACACACACAAATCACACAAACAAAACAACGCCTGTGCAGCGATTCAGCTTTGCTCCTTCGCTCATTCATTGGATGAAACCTCCACTATAATTGGGATGCATATATGGCTCTCATTTATCCCAACCCTAGCAACACACACACACACACACACACACACACACACACACACGGACAGAGGAAATAAGCTCAGCGTTGCTTGTGTCTGTGGAGGATGTGAAGTGTGGCGATGGCACATTAACGATGGGGCCCACAGCACCAGTACGCAACGGCCTCGCCGCACACAAACCGTACGCGGCGCTTTCAATTCAATGAGGATTGTTGGAGGAGAACAATGGGGCCGGTGCCCGCCGAGGGTTGGGAGAGGGTGAGAAAGGTGAGCGGCTCTGCGGTGGCACAGCCGGTGTTTTTGTGTTCTGATCCCGGGGGGTTGACGGGGTCGCGGATCAGAAATATCAGCGGCGGGCGAATTCAACATCCGCTGTTTTCCAGGTAAAAAAAAAAAGAATAGAAAAAAAAAATCTCCCTTCATTCAGATCCCTCTCAACAATACAAAGAGTTTCATCAACTCGGTTTGAGTGGAGTTAGGATTTGACTCGATGCCTGCCGTCATTTTTATCTTAAAAGTTATTTTTAGTTATTTATAACATAAACAATTAATAATTATCTTATTATGCTTCATAATAACCAACAATTAAACATGCTTCAGCGAAGAGAACAACTCCACTCACGCAAGTTCTGGGAATTTAGATTCAGGTTATAAAACAGTCGAAACAGCCAAAAAACTATTATCTTGAATCTGGTCGAAGCAACAATATTCATGAATTCCGTTTTTCCAGACATGCAACAACTGTTCCAGGCCTCGTCGCAGCTCCTGTCTGGGCTCCCAAGGTCTTTGCTTCCACGCCGCGTATACAGTTAATGGAGCCGGCTCATCTGATCAAAAGCCTTCGGTTGATCAACACCGCAATTGATCAGCCGGCGCCCCCACTCTAAGCGGGGCTAATTGATCAATCATCTCGCGCTTATTGCTGCAGATTAAAGGAACGTGAGGAATGGATGGAAAGATGCTCACCGCCACACACACACACACACACACACACACACACAGACACACACACACACCTTAGAAATAGGAGTGTGTGTGTGTGTGTGTATGTGTGTGTATGTGTTAATGAAATAAAATAAATGATTGTGTGAATACTGTATGCATGGAACTAATCATCTCTCTCTCTTTTTGCTTAAGTTTGGTTCTGGTTGGTGCAGACAATCCCGTCCGGTCTTGTCTCTTGTACGTGTACTTTACAGTAGCGGTGGAAGAAGAACTCACACATCTTTTTTCAGCAAAAGTATAAATACCCTGACACAAAAAATGACTTGAGTAAGAGTGAAATGACCACATTGGCATTTCTAGTTTCCAAGAAAAGGTACAGTAAGTCAGTGATTGCTGTTCAAAGTACCTTTACTGTATTAACACTGAAAGTAATTGTCACATGCAGTGTACTGATATAAGAGTTTATAAAATGGCACAAAGTGCAATTGTACATTTCTTCTGAAGATGATGCTCATGCAGATCCTGATTCTAAATTACAGAAAAGCATAGATGGAGTCATATTAACTACATATTCAGGATATGAACCATTGATGATGGATCAATTAAAATTTGCTTTGGAATGTAGTGGAGTGAAAGTCCAACGTCTGTGAAAAATGAATATACTTCATTAAGTAAATACGGATACTTGAAAAATGTACTAACCACTGCTTTACTGAAAAAGATAAAAACAAGAAATTACAAACAGCGTATAACAGAGGTAACGTTTGCGTGTGAGTGTGTATGTCTGTTCCTGTGTTTGTGTGTGTGTAGTGTGTGTGTGCGTGTGTGTGTGTGTGCGTGTGTGTGTGTGTGTGTGTGTGTGTGTGTGTGTGTGTGTGTGTGTGTGTCTGTGTGTGTGTGTGTCTGTGTGTGTGTGTGTATCCCATGCTAGTCCACCCAGTTGACAGACATGACACTAGCGGTACCCTGCCAGGAAGCACCGTAGCACACCGGCCAAAACAGGAAGGCCCCCACGCTCCCTCCCCCCGCCCCGCCCCATCCTCCCCCGTAGAGACTGACAGGCCGGCTGGCCAGTGGCGGCCCCAGGGAGGCCCCTGGGGGCCCCCGGCCGCAGGCAGTGTGTGAGCGGAGGGGCCCAGCTGTCCTGCCGTGGGGCTCCCTATCGCGTGTGAATGGGGCTCGAGAGAAGCGCCGGTGCTAAGTGGTCCGGCACGGCGATGCTCGGCGGGCGGGAGGCCCCGGCTGGGGGCGGGGTCAGTGGGTCGCAAGCAGGCAAAGGGGTTTTCATCCAGAGTCAACATTTTATGAAGAGGATGAGATAATGCAACAGGGGTGACAAAGGGAAATCAAAAAATTGTGGGGGAAGAAAAAACAACAAAAAAACATCCTGAAATCAAGCGAGTTTTACTTGTACAGTAACAATGACAAAATTATACAACCGTTTAACCAACACTATAAGCTGTATTTTATGTGAAGATATTTAAAATATGGAGCAAATTTAATTTGTGTTTTGATAACGTATTAGAAACTATAGATAAATAGATAGATAGATAGATAGATAGATAGATAGATAGATAGATAGATAGATAGATAGATAGATAGATAGATAGATAGATAGATAGATGGATAGATACTTTATTCTAGATACATTTAATGATTCAAATTGGTGTTATTATTATTATTATTATTATTATTTTTATTATTGTTATTATTATTATTATTATTATTATTATTATTATCTAAGATAAGATAATATTTTTGATCCCGGGGGGAAATTCAAGCGTTACAGCAGCAGAAATAGTTTATGTAATAGTGATGATATAGTTAATCCAAACAGTCAGTAAAATAGTCATAACAATATACAATGTAGTCATAACATATAATTCACCTTCAAGTTAAATTTGGATTTAAATTCATAGCTCAATGTGTCTCAAATCTGCTGCCGTTATTTTCTCTATTACATTTTTTATTGTAGTTATTATACTAAACAATTCGTACGAAGAAACAAATACATAGTATACAATGGAGGAAGTGGGGGAATCCATGAAATTAGGAAGGTGTCGCATTTAAACCAAAATACAGAGGACAATGTCACAACTCAACAGCCGACAACCCTTCCCACAGTAACTAAACACTCCATCAGGACGGGACAATGTCTCCACAGGGGAGACGGGGCCGGGCGGCTCCCCCAGCGTGGAGCTCAGTCGGTACAATTAACCGTGGACGTGGAACAGCAGTACTCCCCCCCCGTCTCTCCCAAACACCCATCCTGCCTCCCCCTCGCCTCAACCTTGATGGGGTAACCAGGCTTCCCCCCCTCTCCCCCCGCTCACTCCCCTGGCTGGACTGATTCACACTCCTGGTGGGACGGGGGACCACACTTCCACTCACCTCTGGTGTGAACCTAATTGTTTACACTTTGGTATCGGATTTCAGGCCGAGCCGGGGTCCGGGGCTCAAAAAAAAAAAACAGGCACCGTCAAAACTTCACAGAGAAGCAGAGAAAAGGAGAGATAGAGAGGGGTGGAGGGGCTAGAGAGAGAGAGAGAGAGTGAAAGAACGAGAGAGAAGGATAAAGAGACATGGACCACCCAATAGCAGAACAAACAGCGAGAAGGGGGCGCGGAGCAAAGTCAAGATGGATAACACTGAAGAGGGGAAAGATGAAAATGGCTGGAGCAAGGGCTGGTAGAAAAAAAGGGAAAATTAAAAGAGACAGGTTAAGAGAGGGGGAACGGAATTTCTGCCAATTTTTTAAATATTTTTTCAAACCAGAGTAATCAATAAAAAGGCAAATGGGTAAGATAACTTCACCATTTATGATCCTTGAACTTGTGCATTTCTTATTGTTATTCAGAGAATCTAAAAGGAGGAAGAATTTGTCCCATTCTCTTTCCAAAGTGTTTGAACATTTTCATGAATTACATTTTTTCGCATTAGTTGACTTGACAGAGCATCAGTGTGATACAGTACAGATAATGTCCACTAGGGGGCTGAGGCACCACGGCGTGTCAGTTCTTACAGTGGGAGTTCTATGCTTCATTTCATTTTATAGGCAGACAGACAGACAGACAGACAGACAGGCAGGCAGTCAGGCCGACAGACAGACAGACAGATAGATAGATAGATAGACAGATAGATAGATAGATAGATAGATAGATAGATAGATAGACAGATAAAGTCATTCTAAAGGATTTAAGAGGTTCAACCAATTTGAACTGATATAAAAAAAACAGTATAATAACTAACATAGAATCTTGAAAATCTATTTAAATAATATTTCATTTATATGTAAATTCTCAAAATTCAATTCAATTCTTAATTCAGAATTGAGTATAAAACGAATCAAACTAAATTGAATACAGTTATTATGAGCTGAATTGCACATTAAATGTATTGGCATTGAACTGATGTGAATAAAGTCAAACTTACAAGTGAATTGAATTGAATTGAATTAAATTGAAAGAAATCAAACTGTATTCAATTGAAAGGACCTTATGTTGCCGCCCTGGGATGTTAGATAACGTGTAAACTCCGCAGAATGACCTCATGCTTTTTTGGTTCAGGCTGTTTGTATTCCAGGGTTAGAGGTCAAATGCCACCGTTTGACCCCTGCGCTGGCCTGTTACCCAAATCTCCAAGTCCTAGAGCGCTGACTGACAAGCATAGTCGTGTGTGTGCGCGTGCATGCATCTGTGCGTGCTTGCGTGTTTGTGTGTGTGTATGTTTGTGTGTGTGTGTGTGTGTGTGTGTGTGTGGGTATGCATGCGTGCAGTTAGTTACCTTTCTATGGAGCTGAGCTGCATGGGAAGTGTGGCTCAGGGGATCTTCCAGACTCTCTGGAACACAAAGAATGGACAGCTGACCTGAGGGTAGATGAGCACACACACGCACACGCACACGCACACGCACACGCACACGCACACGCACACACACACACACACAGGCATACAGCGAGCTCCGTTAGGATAAATGTAAATAAAAAGATGCATCTTGTAATACATTACAGCATATAAAATAAAAATAAATGTTGTATAGAGACTTGAACTGCATGTGCGCATAAGCACAGATGCTGTTTTGGGCTAGTTAAGTTGGAATAAATCATGAAATCACAATTTTTTATTTACTAACTCTCATGATGGTGATATAACTACAAAAAGTATTTTATTCAATTAATTTAGACTCGAAGATTGACTAAATGTAATCTTAATATTTAAAGTAATACTAACAGTCTTCCATCTTAATATCTAAGAGACCTCAACTTAACTGCATGTAACAATGGATTCAGCCGAATACATAATAATTGCACAGATATAGAAAATAACGGAATGGGAATGTTCGAATGAAAATATTTATTTTGTTATTTTAATTTTTCATTTAATTTTTTTCTATTTACCCAAACCATCCCGCAGGCTTCGATCTCTCTGTGGGCCGTGTCATTGGCACCCCTGCGCTAAAGTTATCTGCATAGTATATATTTAAATATCTCCCACACACACACACACACACACACACACACACACACACACACACACACACACACAGGGCAGCAGCATCTAGTACACTGAGGCAGTCATTCCCTAGCAGTCCATCTCTCTGTCTCTCTCTCTCTCTCGCTCCCTCTCTCTCCCTCTCTCTCTCAGCCCTGTTATGGTCGAGCTCCAGCGCCTCCTCTGTCAGTATTAATCTCCCTGCTTGACTGCCAAGCTGAAGGTGGGCCACCTGCCACCGCCCGTAACCAGAACTCATTTTCACCAAGTCGCCTTGCGAGACACCGGCCACCAGACGTGCACGCAAACACACACACACACACACACACACCTCCCCATCACAAAATATCTTCATCTGTCTCTGTCTCATCTACATCGGCTGAGCGGGGCTCCAGGGGTGGTACAAGGGGGATGAGTAGTCCAGAGGAGAAAGGTCAATGCATTCAAGGAGTTCATCATTCTGAGGTGTCAGAGCCTCTCTTTAGGAGAGCAGATAAGGTGGAATGAGGGGAGGAGATGAGAGGAGGGGAGAGAGGAGGAGGAGGAGGAGGGTAGGAAAGGAACAGGGGGGAGTAGGGTACAGGGAAGGAGCGGAGAGAGCAGGTGTCACGCTCTCCACTTCTGCCTCCTCTTCCACCTTCTCTCTCTCTCTCTCTCTCTCTCCCTCCCCCGTCTGTGTCTATGTGTGTGTGTATGTGTGGTGGGTGTGGCTGCATTCTCCGGCTCTCTCCTGATGACGTCACCTCACCTGCTCTGCCTACGTACCTGCAGTCCATCAACTCATCACCAAGCAGAATATCAACTCCGGTTTGCTATCCACTCATCGCCAGATCGTTAGAACTACCACGTTAGTCTCATTCCCCGCCACTCTGTGTTATTCTTAGTCAGAGTGTTCTCAGTGTTTGATTCCTGTTACTTATTGAAGTGCTTCCCCGTTGTCCCAACTCTGTTACCAACTCTCCGGATCCCTGCCTGCCCACCCGCATGCCTGCCTGCCTGCCTGCCTGCCTGACCTCGCCGCCTGCCTTGCTTGCCATCCTCTTATCCCCTTGATCCATTCAATAAATCCCAGTTCACATTTACCACTATTCCTGTCTCTGTGTCTTGCACTTGGGTTGGCTAGTTTAGCTGTAACAAGAGGGGAGGAGAGAGGAGGACAGAAGATCTGATTAGGAGATTAGAAGAAAAAACGGTGGATCTGTGTGACGGAGAGTTGAGTGAGGAGCGAGGGACACAGATAGCACTTTAAGAGAGTGTCGGCTTTGTTGGTGTGTGTGTGTCTGTGTGTCACTGAAACTGGTCAATACCTATTAATGATCAACTTCACGCCTATGAATGACGACCATTTTGAAGAGGAAAACGTGACAGTGTTGCGCATGTAAACTTTGAGACAAGTTTATATATTACATATTTGCATACACACCCCAAGCACATGGCTCAGTGTCTGGTCTGAGGTAAATAGCTTTTAATAGCATCAAACCCGCAGTGGTTTGTTGGGGACCATCTGGCGGGTTTCTACCCGTGGCTCTTTGGAGTCCACACGGGTGACGGTGGACGGACGGGTGCTCACAAAGCCCCTGGCCAAATCCCCCGGGATTCCCACACACCCTGTTTCTCCTCTCTATGCCTTTCTTCTTTATCCCCTTCTTCTTCTTCTTCTTCTTCTTCTTCTTCTTCTCCTCCTCCATTCTGTCGCAGTGACTTGTCAGATCCCCGTGCTGTGGACGGCCTCTTCCAATGGCACCACGCCAGACTCTGCTGTCTCAAGTGTCGGGCGGAAAGAGGTGCGTGCGTGTTTGTGGAAGATTAAGAGAATTGTGCCAGAGTTGTTGAGAAAGGTTTTTTTTTGGTGGACGATGAGAGGGAAGGAAAGAGAGAGAGAGAGAGAGAGAGAGAGAGAGAGAGACGGGACGATTCCTCGATGAAGCTAAATGTTGGCACTCTTTGAGCTACATGCATTTCTTTGGAGGCGAAACGTAAGATGTCTTTTGGAGCCATGTATAGAATCCACTACACTACAGGTTTAGTCTGATACTACTGCTGTGCTTTCATTTGGTCACTGACTGAAAACAGATTTTTACTGATTAAACCCCCCCCCCCCCCCCCCCAAAAAGAAAAAAAAAACAAAACAACAATGCTTCGGCGACTGCTGTCAAAGGTGTTTGCACACTGTTCCAACTATAGCCAACAAACGCCAATTAGCCCCATTGACCAACAGTGTTGGCTCAGTGAGCGCTGAGAGTCAGGTGATGTGTTGTCCAATTCAACAATGTTCAGTCGGGATTGAGTGTAGTTGTTGATCGTCTGAGCGATGTGTCAGATGTGTCCATCAACTCCACCATTTCCATAGGCAACATTGTTCGCTTCTCTTAGGCCCATATTAGAGAAACTCAACTTGGTCCAAGAGAGGGTAAAATAATGTCATTATTATATCTACCTTTGTATGTAGTATTATAGTATAGATGTGATTTTCCATGGACCAATAACTGCACACATCCATCCCACAAAGAGTGGGATGGATGGTTGGTTGGTTGGTTGGATAGATGGATGGTTGGTTGGTTGGATGTATGGTTGGTTGGTTGGTTGGATGGATGGATGGTTGGTTGGTTGGATGGATGGATGGTTGGTTGGTTGGATGGATGGTTGGTTGGTTGGTTGGTTGGTTGGATGGATGGATAGTTGGTTAGTTGGTTGGATGGCTGGTTAGTTGGTTGGTTGGTTGGATGGAAAGTACTATCTAATAAAAAAAAAAGTGGATCTGAATCTTTGCAGAACACCACCCCCAACCCTATATTTGTATTTCACACAATTTTCAATGGCACCAGAGTGTGGCTCGGCCATTGCATGAAAGAATAACAAGTGGTTTGGACGGTTGGCCCAACCCTGTGTGACGCAGAGGAGTTTGGGGGTGAAAGCCGGGCCCTTGTCAGGAAGTTTTCACTCCCTGTTTCCCATGGTGCCCCTGGCCTCTCCAACTCTGCGTCAGCGACTGAGAGAAGCCAGACGCAGGCGGGATAATCACCCCCTAATAAGAGACTATATTGAAAGCAGCCTGGCAAGAGCACTACAAGCTGGAGGAACCCCACCACCATCCCATACACACACACACACACACACACACTCACTCACTCACACACACACACACACACACACACACACACACAAACACACACACACATACGGGACAGGAGAATTCATAATTCATGGTGATGCACAAAAACGACATAGATACTTATTTGTAATATCACAATATGCACACATGCGAAAAGACAGACACACGCACACATTCCCTTTCCTTCTACCCCCCTCACCGCCAGCTTAGGAAAACGTTAGCACATGGTCCCAGAGATATCGATAATTTCACGACATATCAATTATCAATTCGGAGAAAGAGAGGGGGAACCGGATCCTTAGCGTGTGTTATGAGTTTGCTTTGGAGCGATTGTACGAAGGGATGTGAGGGGCCGACATCCCAATGAGCCACAAACCCTAACTTAAAAAGTCAACCTAGAGGTACTCCTAAAAAGTAAAAGAAAGAAGAAAAACAGTCCCCTGATGAAGGCATATAGGCCAAAATAGATCACTTCAAGAAAGGATAAAAAAAAATAAAAAATACCACAAAAAAGTGTGCCTTGGAAATTATCTTGATTTGTACCTATTAACAATATTGTTTACGATCTCTTTGGTTACACTCCAAAAAGTAACCTGGACTTGGACCTTTGAGAGGCTCTTCAGAACTATCGGGTGTCTAAAAACTGTTCTTTTCAGAACCCCTTTTTTACAACTTCAAAAACCCTGAAAGTACCTCACTGATCCCTGAACCTTAGCCGGGAAACATTGATGGGACTTGGCCTGGCTCCGATTATTTGCTACCCTAGACAATCCCCAAATATCGAACATGACTTTTGGCAGCACCAAGAAACTCTTGTTGGAAATAATAATAATAATAATAATAATAATAATAATAATAATAATAATGAAATGATAAAAATAAATACAGCTGTAGGCAGCAATACATGGGTTCCACATTAGTCATTTTAGATATATATTACAGTTCTCTGGATTCTGTGCAGCGTAGCACAAGTCCCAATTTTTCGATTTTTACAACCACTCAGAGACTAACCCTGGATTTATATAACATTGGTTCATGATGTCACAAACTGACTGTGTTCTCAAATTAACGCCAATGTTGTAAAATTTCCGTTGAGTTGGTAAAGGTTTATCAATATTTCCTGATTCAAATGTAGATCGGTGTGAATCCAGCTTGGACGACAACATGAATGAAACGTTCCGGTTCCATCGAGATCTCAACCATGTCTATAAGTTCTGTGATTGTCGTGTTGGATACTTTTAGGCTGAAAAAAGCCAAGGAGATTAATAAAAAATAAAAAATAAAAATCATATTAGTTGCGAATTACATATGGAAGATTTTTCCTTAAGCAGGCATAAAGCAAGAGATTCAATTATATGGATTCAGCCTGATATAATATAATATAATAATAATAATAATAATAATAATAATAATAATAATATATCAGTCCAGACATAATAGTCATCTTTATCTTGTGTAATGTGACATACACACTTTAATAGAATGCTTCTTTGTTTTCTTGACTTTCCACAATTTTTAGGGAATTTTAGTGGTGACTTCCTCCCTTGGATTCAATTTCAATAAAATATGTTTCCATGAAAAACGACAAACATGGCTCACGGCTTCTTCCGATGCCTTCCCAAACCATGAACGCATCACTCATTCGCACAGTCCAGTGGACTCGACTTGACGTGGTCACAAGTTTCTGTGGATTAATGTTTTTTCTTGCATTTTCATGAATCCAGCCAAGTAATGGGGACATACACACACCTGGTTTATAATCTTTAACCGCTACAGAGTGATGTAGAGTCCACAACACGCACTGGACGCTACTCAAATGGACATTCTGACCCATAATCTGTACATTTGTAGTACATGGTACATAGACCTGCGGGTTGGACTCCTAATAATAATAATAAAAGTAATAATAATTATTTATAATAATATATATATAAATACATCTGCAGGTAGCAATACACAGAGTAAAGTTGAGTCATGTTAGGTACGCATTACAGGTTTAAAAGGTTCCGAGGTTCCGTTATCCAAGGTTCCCAAATCTGCGCTCTGCGGTTATATGCAGGGACGGTTGGAGCGGAACGAGGGACGGTCTCTGACTGTGTCAGACCAGACGTCACTGAAAATCTTTAATCATCTCTCTTTTTGCGGGGATGCGGGCCACGCCGGGTTTGTTTTGGTTGGGGGGGGGGGCGAGCTCAAATTCAAGTTGGTGTTTGATGAAAAGGGGGCGAGGGCGGACGAAGCCCCAGCGCTCCTGCCTTGCGATTGGCTCTTCGTGTCACATGTTTGTTTCTCTGCTGAACAATTGGCTGTTCGTGTCATGTCTTCGTAGGCATGCAGTAGAGAGAGATGGTAGGTAGGTAGAGGAGGTGGGTAGGCAGAAGTAAACGGTCTCTGTATTGAAAATAAATCTCAGAAATTTGTCATGGTTTAATCGCCCAGCCCTGGTCTAAAACCTCGTCTTAAGGTTTTAGTACTTCCTGTTGTGCGGAGACGCTTTCTGTGACCGATTTAAGTTTCCAGCGTTTTGTAAAACACAGCGCGTGTTACAGTTTTCAGAGTTTCCTTCGAGCGTCGGCTCAAGTTGTCTATCTACAGTACGTGTCACAAGTGACTGGATGCGAATGAGTTCCGAGAGATGAAGCTTGGACTTATATACCTTCAGATGATGATGTCACAAAGCGGCCCGCTCCTGAAACTAATAAAATCACCTCAACCTTCTTCTACTTCCTGCAATACGACGAGTTTTTCCCGCTAATTTCTGCTCTGAATGTACATTGATGTTGATCCAACTAGGATGACAAGACTTCTGAAATGTCTTAGCTCTAACGAAACCTCAACCATCTCTGTGCGTACTGCGATTGTCCTGTTCCAGATACTCTTAGTCCGAAAATTTTTTTAAAACATAAGAAAAAATCCCAGCATTAACAATCGGGATCTAGCCCTGCAGGATGGACAGTAAATGTACAGTTTTCCGAATGTCCATAATGCCGTGAATGCGCATATTCAGCCCAATTCGATCAGATTTTGTCATGGCCAAAACATTTCATTTATATTGTCCCGTGCCGGAACCGAAACCAATTAAAAGCTTATTGAAATACTGTTTTAGAACTTTTACATTTAATTTTAAATAACATTTTAAGGAGCCACAGCTAGTCATGAAAAAGCTGCATTCTGTTTCGCGAGCTAGCGAGTTGAGTATCACTGGTCTAAGCGTAGCAAGCGCTATGTAGTCCACGGGGAGCAGGTCCCTGGATGTAAATGAGTTTCGAAACATGAGGCTTGATTCGGATGATGATGTCACAAAGCGCCCGAGTCGCACCAACAGTCAACTTCCGGTAAAATTGCAACAGTTTTTCACAAATTTCTGCTCCAAATGTAAATCGATATTGATCAAACTCGAACTACAGGACGAGTCTTGTAAAAGTCTGAGATGTCCCAGTTCCAACGAGAACTCGACCATGTCTGTGCGTACTGTGGTTGCTGTGTTTCAAATACTTTTAGGCCGAAAAATGCCAAGAAGATTTTTAATAATTTAAATCTGAGCAATAACAGCACTGTGGGCTGGACTCCTGATGGTAATAATAATAATAATAATAATAATAATAATAATAATAATAATTAATATAATACAAAATGAGAAGATAAAAAAGGATGGGAAGGAAGGGAATCTGCTAAAACATAGTTTCTTTTTTTTTCAGGATACAAGTCTAAGCAGATATTAGTTAGACACTAAGTGCAGATGATCAGATGAGTGCACCGCTCTGTTTCAATTTAAGAAAATGGTCGCCTGCCAGGAACAGGTGTGGCACCTGGCAGAGAGAAAGGGTGGAAAATATTCTGGTTTTGGAAGAATAAACTCAGTTCTTCTGTCAGGCTCAATGTGGTTAAGTAAAATAATATTTTATTAGGTAAATGCACATGGAGAGAGACCTGACACAGGTTTAGGTCCTGATGTCAGTGTTTCCAAGAAGCTCCGTTTTACTTCCTCCACACAAATACACAGAAAACAGAGTTTTCTCCATCCTGGAAGGTATTTTCTAAAAGCACCTGAAACGCTGTTTTCATGGATGGCACAGGAGGTCATAACGCAGACATATACTATATACTACGTCTTCCAAAACATCTGTATATGTCTGGACGAGGCATGTTTGTATGACACTGTGTAGGTGTTTACATGTATGTTTTTTGTGTGCATGTGTGTGATGTGGTACAGGTTGAAGCAGGAATGGAGCTGCAGTTGCCCGATGATCTCACCTCACCTGCACATCTGCTTCTATTTTAATTAACACTCCAAGGAGAGTCATCACAAATGCTGTCATTTACCCACCCACACACAGTGCAAACACACACACACACACACACACACACACACACACACACACACACACACACACACACACACACACACACACACACACACGCAAATCAATTAAGTGTCTGAGAGGAGCCAGAGCAATTTAAACAAGCCAGATTAATTATCTTCTAATTATGTTTAAATTAATTCAGTCCAATCATGAACGGAGTGAACGTAAGACAAAAAGAGACGAAAATTTGTCATATTAGAAATGAAACTGAGGTAATCAAAAAACACACACCATACCACACGGGATAATTTAGACAGATAGACAGATAGACAGACAGACAGGCTTATAGATAGACAGATACAGCGATAGATAGATAGATAGATAGATAGATAGATAGATAGATAGATAGATAGATAGATAGATAGATAGATAGATAGATAGATAGATAGATAGATAGATAGATAGACAGATAGATAGATAGATAGATAGATAGATAGATAGATAGATAGATAGAAAGATAGATAGATAGATAGATAGACAGATAGATAGATAGACAGATAGATAGATAGATAGATAGATAGATAGATAGATAGATAGATAGATAGATAGATAGACAGATAGATAGATAGATAGATAGATAGATAGATAGATAGACAGATAGACAGATAGACAGATAGATAGACAGATAGACAGATAGATAGACAGATAGACAGATAGATAGATAGATAGATAGATAGATAGATAGATAGATAGATAGATAGATAGATAGATAGATAGATAGATAGATAGATAGATAGATAGATAGATAGATAGATAGATAGATAGATAGATAGATAGACAGATAGATAGATAGATAGATAGATAGATAGATAGATAGATAGATAGATAGAAAGATAGATAGATAGATAGATAGACAGATAGATAGATAGACAGATAGATAGATAGATAGATAGATAGATAGATAGATAGATAGATAGATAGATAGACAGATAGATAGATAGATAGATAGATAGATAGATAGATAGACAGATAGACAGATAGACAGATAGATAGACAGATAGACAGATAGATAGACAGATAGACAGATAGATAGATAGATAGATAGATAGATAGATAGATAGATAGACAGACAGACAGACAGACAGACAGACAGACAGACAGACAGACAGACAGACAGACAGACAGACAGACAGACAGACAGACTGACAGACAGACTGACAGACAGGCAGACAGACAGATATCTACATTTTCTTTTTGTTGTTGTTGTTTATTGTTACTTTCATCTGGGCGGTTCGGAGGCGGCGCAGCAGCTGCAGGCTCAGATGGGAGGTGGAGGGGGTGGAGGTGGGTGTAGGTTGAGCAGGCGAGGAGGCAGATTTATGGCGTTAGGGGAGTGACCTCTGGGGCCGTAACACGGTGATGGGTGAGCGGCTCTCAGCGGTAAGCTACTGGCACTTGACAAAGTGCCTGAAGCCGAATGAAATTTCTTCTCTTTTCCTCAATCATCAGGCAGCCAGTGCCCTGACCCCCATCCTGACTGCTATAACAAGATCTCCCATCTCGCACGGGGCACGTGGAATTTACTGTCACATATAGTCCTCAACGAGCTCAAGTGAGCGCTTCTTTCACCTTCAGCCGAGCGGGAGGAGAGAGCCCCCAACCCAGAGAGTGTGTGTGTGAGAGAGAGAGAGAGAGAGAGAGAATGAAAACGGACATAGACATATCTCTGTGTGAAGCCGACTCTCATTCACTCACTCAGTCACACACACACACACACGCACGCACGCAAACAGACACACACAATGAAATGTTCAAACATTTTTTTTCATTCTCACTTATCAGAAACCGAAAAGAGTACGAGAAGGAAAACACACTTATTCGCAATCTTGTCTTTCTATCCACACACACACACACACACACACACACACACACACACACACACACACACACACACACACACACACACACACACGTACACACATGAACACACACGCATGCACACACGCACGCACGCACGCACACACACACACACACACACACACACACACACACACACACACACACACACACACACACACACACACACACACACACACACACACACACACACACACACACACAAAATGATGTTGGCTGAGGCATAAAGGGCGGTGCCGTATCAGTAGACAACTCTGGCCTTTACATCAGAAGTCAATCTTCCTTATCATATCCCCCCTCCCCGTCTGCCGGGAGGGACGCCACACACACAGACACACACACACACACACACACACACACACACACACGGTAGGCATTTGTTGGAAGTCTCCGATGGTTGTTTGCCTCCTTTCATCAAGCTCAATGGCACATGCACGGAGTTGGATTTAATAACCGTAATCATTTTTTTTATAGGCAGTCGATAAATCCGGGCGCACGCACACATTCAAATTTCACCTTCCTGCCGTTGTCGGTGTTGACCACCCAGCGGGGAGGTCACCACGAGTGTAAAGACGGAGCACAGTGCCTGGGGGCCGAGGGTCATGTATTAATTTAAGTGATCATTTAGGTGGAGGTAGAAGTGTGAGAAAACAAAAAAATCTTCCTTCTTGTCAAATGAAGGCCAAAGTGAAGTGAAAAGTACAGACTTCAAATTTTGATTATGGACCTCGAGGTTAAAATTTGGGTTGTTACAGTAGAACGGCTTATTATAGGTTTTTTTTTTTACTCTGACCTTCAGAGCATTTGAAGGAAAGAGCTGTCAAACGCAGTAAAATAAAATTCAATTGTGGTGTAGGGATGGTGTGGTGTGGGCAGCCACACATGACCTTGATCTAGATAATTTGGACCCAGGATCAGAGTGGCTGCATACCTGTTGCTCATTGGTTGGTCTAACGAGCAACAGGTAAAACTCCCATCCCCACACTCACTCAGGAGAGGAGCCCTTGTCATGACACATGTCTATCTGCTCCTGGGCTTGTTCCACGTAGCCCAATCTTTAAAATAAACTGGTGTCTACAACCTCGTCGCCTGTGTCTCTGTGCCAGAGGGCCCTGAAAATGCCACTTGGATGGCACATGGTCGGCCAAACTGCCATAAAATTTCTTCTCAAAGCTTCAAAAGCTTCTCTTTTGTTTTATGTCCATTTGATTTAAATTTGTTTACATGATGTAACTTTTTTTTCCTTTTCTCTGCATTTTTACAGATAAGGTTTTTATAAAGCTTTATCCTAGTTTTTCCATGGCCTGCTGTTTTGATCCATTTTATATTGTGTTTCGTTTCATGTAAACGTAGATGCTTTAGACGTAAAGCTTTCTTTCTTTCAACACTAAATTAACTATTTATGGTCTGTGGAGTGTGATTGACAGGAACCCCCCCCCCCCCCCCCCATTCGTTGCACTTCCCCATTGAATTCTAATTTCCCTCAAATTGGGAGTGCTAATCCCAACCCTCCAGCTCCTCCTCCTCCCTTTCCTCTTCCTCTGGGAGAACATTATCGTGGCACGACGACCGGAATCAATCGCAAAACCAAGATTAAACCCGCGTTGATTTTCTTCGCTGAGACACAGGGTGTTCAATTTGACGGCCACTCTCTTTCGCTCTCTCTCTCTCTCTGACCGTTTTTACACCACAATGAACGTGCATATTCGGGTTTTTAAAGAAAGGTAAACCTGCTAATAATGACCAGTGGACGAGTATGCCTTTCGTTTTGTCTTCCAGTGTGTCACATTCAACGTCACCAACGCCTGGAAAAGGGGCGTGTCATTTTTCCAGTGATTGGAAAAATAAAAAGTGAGAGCACCATGGAGTATCCACGGCCGGAGATGCGGGGGCCCGCAGAGTTGCCCACAGAGAGGAGTGGTCCCACACCCCCTCAAAACATTTCTCATTTCTAAATGGGATATGAAATGATCGAATGACACACAGATATTCCTGCCTATTTACACGCCAACGTCCGGAAACAGGGCGAAGATTTGCGTGTCTCCTCGGGTGTCATGCTTCCACCACAGCCCATCAGAGCCGAAGCCGTTAAAAACCTGTGAGTATTGCAGGGGCAATTTTGTCCCAGGACTGAATGCCGGGTGTAGCCTTTCACGCTAAAGAGAGAAGCCGGATGTTTTGGTGCAGTGGAAAAAGGGTATCTCTCTCTCTCTCTCTCTCTCTCTCTCTCTCTCTCTCCACACCGTGAGTGTGACTTGGTCATCCCATCAGCCCCAGGGGCCACAGACAGGGCTTAAAGGGGACGGGGGGGGGGGGCTTATAATTGAAAATAAAGAAGGGCATTAAAAAGCATTCAATAAGGCGGTGTGAAATTGATCAGCTCATAAAAGCTGTCTGTCCCTCGCACAGGAAAGTGAGTGTACATGAGCGGGGAGAGAGGGGGAGGAAAGGAGAGCGACAGGGAGAGAGAAAGAGAGAGAGAGAGAGAGAGAAAGAGAGGGAGGCGAGGTGAATGAGGCAGGAGATAAGGACAAGTGAAAGAGAAAGTGAAGTAAGTGATGGAGGGAGAGCGAGAGAGAGGGGGGGGGAGAGGAGAAGAGGAAAAATGGATGAAGAGAGGGAAAAGGAGACACAGCAATGAGCGTTGATGCTCGACTGGTTATTCAAGCTATTATTACACTGTTGCATGTGGAGAAACGCAGTGAGAGGTGTTCCACGAAACATGCTCTCCCTCTGTTCATCCCTGTCTGAACACAAACTCACACTTCCCCCAAAAGTGCTTTACATTAGGCATAAAATATATATGTATTGTTTTTTTAATTCATTTTATATTTTTTCATTTTGTACACGTTATTGGTATTGTAGGTAAAAAAAAAAAGAATCTGAAACGATGTCTAGATATTAGATACTAAGTGAATAATAATGACATTTAAAACAGCCCTGTGCACACTTCAACACGGCAGGACCCCAATTTGAACGCTGGGACTCAAACCCAACGAAAACACTAATGAATAAAAACATTTAGACAGACAAAGATACATCGATAAAAGGTTAAAGTCCAATTTAAAACTAAAATAACACGATAGATAATTATAACCACCATCATAACTTGTTTTATGTTTTTTTTCTTTCTTTCACTTAGTTGTTCGATTGTGTTGTTTATTTCTCCCTTCCCTGCATTGCTGTTGTGACAGACGAGGGACGCGTGGTTAAGCCACGGTCTGCGAGTGACGGTGCTGGCTTTGCCCCGTGGCGGCGCAGCTGTACCGGGTCTGCCCGTTCAGCCTCTTTAAGCCCTGATTGCTTCGGACCCGTCCGGGGGCGTTCTCTCGCGTGTTGTTTTGTCTTTCAGTGTGGAGGGCGTGCCGCAGGTCGCTGCAACGCCTGCGGACCAAGGAACACGGACATACAATACTATCGTTATTTTATCTTCCTGCGAGCCTTTAGTGTCGTGAACCACAATAAACTCTGGCCATGCCAGCGCCCCACCGCCAGAACGTCCCTCCCTAAACCCGTACACGTGGGCAGAGACCCTCACACCTACTTGATTTACATCCCCTGCACGTCGCACCCTTCTAAAAAGAGTTAATGCACTAACAAGTGTTTTCTTTCCATGTAGGAGTAGGTTCAGCTTCAGGCTGATCTGAGCCTAGTGTGAACCTCTCTCATCCATCTCCAGTGACACCACACCCGACGCCAAACACCCCCCCCCCGCCCCCCCTCCCTGCAAAGGGAAAACAGTCCTTATCCCGGAACCTACTCAACAAATTAAAAAAGAGGAAGAAAAAACTGTCGTAAATGCGGCAAAGCACAATACGAACACCAGCACCCACACCCCCCCACCCACCCTTGTGATTTATCTTTCAGTAATTTATGTGGACAATTCGCTGCTTGGGTCTCTCTCCCTCTGTCCCTCTCTTGCTCTCTTCCTCCCTCACTCTTTCTGCCCCCCCCCCAAAAAAAAAAAAAAAAAAAAAAAAAAACACTGCCAAAATAGGAATATTTGAGCACCAATCGGCGACACTGGTTCGGCATCCCCGCATTTTTTTTTTTTCTTTCTCTTTTTAACTTTCAATTCTGAGCATCCCTGCTTCACAGCCCCCAGGGCTATTGCCTTTCTCAATCTGTCCCTGGAGAGCCAGGAGTTATGGTCCCTGTCGATTGAGGAGAAAGGGATGTTATTCCCCTGTCAGCCCCTGCTTGCTCCGCCATCCTCCCTGGCCTGATCTACGGCCCCGCCCCCCACCCTTCGCCTCCACCCGCCCCGCACCGCACCCCAGGCTCCCCTCCGTCATATCCGTCGCGTGTGATTGCGGCGGCGTGTGTGATTAGGGGGATGGAAAATGGCTCCTGCACAGGGGTCATGTCGCTTGTGGCGCTGCCGGGACGGTGCAGGTGCACGTGATCTGAGAGCACACAAATCAGCACGTGGAGATGTCTATGTGCGCGCGCACACGCACACGCACGCACGCACACACACACACACACACACACACACACGTATAGAAATCCTCAGGTAAATAGACATTCATTGTAAAATGCTCCACCGCAAATATGGTTCATGTGAAAATATCTTGACCGAGACGTTAGATTGAACTATTTTCCAATAAGACAGATCAGTAGTTTCTTCATGACGACGCTTAATAATGAAAAGAACAAAAACAAAGCAAATATCTATATTTATTCCTCCTCTACATTTCTAACACAGTTTGGACTGGATCTATCTGGATGTTTTGTAAATACATAAATATAGTCTCTTTTGTATCAGGACACTGGATATGACAAATACTTTTACTTTTAATACTTTGAGCACATTTAAGAGCAAGGACTTATGGGTGAATGACAAACAATTTTTGGGAGACATGCATTTATATTTTTTTTACATTTTTAGACTTTTAAGACAAGAAACTCCTCAAATGAATGAACCTTAAAAAAAATTGAAAGTCGTTTCAAACTGAGCGTACTTTATAGTTTATTTCAATGATAATTGATTCGGACACAAAAAAACGAGTGTCCTGTCATTGACCGTTATATACTTTAACTGATAGAAGAAATGTCAATGTGGTACTTTCACTTTCAAGATTCATTTTTTGTCTGTAGTATGTACATCTACAGAGTGCTTCTTCCACTGCTGCTATTTAAACTTGTTTTATATAAGAGAAGTAGGAAAGATGAAAAAAACAACAACCTGGATATGACGGCTCAAGAGACACGATTAAATTAGGTTTCACTGCAGCCTGAACCCTCCCTTAATGTGGTGGGAAGTGGCAGAAGCATCCCGAGAGAAGTAACCCACCCCCCGCGTGGGGTGAAGAAATGGGTGGTGCTGGTGGTGTGGGGGTCCCTGAGCGACTCCCCTGATTAGGAAGCAGTGGCAGGGTTAAAGATATGGGGCAGGGGACTGATGGTTGTCTGTGATCAGGGCTGTGGCCCACACTGAACTGTGGAGCGGGGTCACGTCCTGCGAGGGCCGCGTTTACCGAGCGCGTGTCTACGCCTCGAAACACGCGTGCTACTCTGCAAACAGCTCCACCCCCAGAAATGTGAAATGCATTTCTCGACCTTTATATAGCTCGTCGTTAACACATTCTGCTGGAATAAGTAACGGCAATGCAAATGGTGTAGTACAGTGGTACCTCGACTTACGACTGTCTATAAGAACGGTCGTATGTTAAAACAGTCGTATGTCAAAGCAATTTTTCCCATATACACCACGCTCATATTTTTCTATGATTTTCTTCTTAGTCTCAATGGGAATCATTGCCTTTTTCTTTTTCCCATCATCCGTCTTCTTAGGACTCATCATGAAGGGTAAAAATAGACAAAATACACAGCACAAACACAGTAAATATGAAAAAAATATTGATAAGCCACGAACTACGTGGACACACACGATGTAGGTCGCCCGCTTACTGACTGCTGACTGGCCGCCGACGGCGCCAATTGCAAATTTCCACGCTTGTATCTTGGAGCAGTCGGTCGCAAGTCGATACAAATTTTCGCGACTATTGCTACTCGTATCTTGGATTAGTCGTAAGTAGATGCAGTCGTGAGTCGAGGTACCGCTGAATTGTGTGGAAATGTATCATTCTCTAAACAGCATCTACAAATAAGTGCAGGTACAGAATATTAAAAAAGACCATCTAAACCACCCTGATATGAGACTCTATGTGCAGTCCCCGACTAAAATAGACTATTGGCCAAAATACGTCCTAACTACTACACATGGACTTGTAGCGTAAGAAAGGTACCTGTATTCTTGCTTCAAGGAAAACTCTGGTATTTTTTTAACCCAAGCTTTATATTTTGGATCATTGAGAGTCAAACCGAGTGAATGGCATCAGAATAGATTCATTTCAATGAAACACTATTGAGAGAACAGCTCCAGTCAACTGCCGCCAAAGCATGTGGTTGCAATAACCTATTACCTATAGGTAATTATACTATATATATTATATAGTATAATATAGCTATTACCTATAGGACCAATTCTGCACCTAAACCTGTTTTATTTATTCATAAAACATTTTATTTATTCAAATTGGATTGCAAGTGTTTTGTTCCTTGTACTGCTTGAGATCCTCCATTGAGCTTTTGTCCTGAGAGTTGAGGTCAAAGGGCACAATAAACTGAAGAACAGCCCCCTTAGAGCTAGTAGGCATTATATGTGCTGCACAACAGGAATGAGGATGATGACCATAGGGACTTTTCTTGGAGGAAGATGAGGTGACATCACCCCATAATCATGACATCATCCTGCTGTCCAGCGAAATGTGAACCATATTTGCACGAAGAAAAAAAAAATTCTCAAAATCTACTGTAATGGTGCAACTAAGGACTAGTGTTCTGCCAAATGGGAGATGTCTAAATCCCGGAAAAGAATGGTCCATTGTGATTTCCAGAGGTCAGGGGAAAACCATCACACCTTCACCACAACAACAAAGAGAATGTACATAGGCTCCATTTCAAACTTTGCACTCATCCTGCAAGATCATGGACAGCTGCACGATATGGAGGAATTAGGCTTTGTGCAAAAAATCACGTATTGCAATGAATATTGGGGCAACAGCTAAAATCTGTTGTGGAATGAACAAAATATAACTCTGGTCATGACAAATTGTCATAATTTTAGCAGAGTGTGATTATGTTTTTTTTGTTTTTACAGACAATTTTATGGATTACCACTTTAAAATAACTCACAAACAATAGCTGGCTCTGTAAATGTCCCACAATGCAAAGGTATTTTCTCGAGTATTTTGCAGTTTGCAAGAGCTTCTGGGGCAGACTCCAGTTCACTCAAGCTTGTTCAGGATCCGCTTGGTATTTTCCCGATTTATCTCATCTAATCAAGTCGGACTTATTATTACACGTATTTATGCTTATTCTCTTAGAGACAGAAACACAAAAGTTCTTCTCCACTCGCTTCGGACGAACACTTCAGAGCAGTCAAACCCCGGGCAGAGCAGGGGTCTCTCCGGGTGGAGGGATATATAAATAGTCAGATAAATGGATGAATAACCCAGAGGAACGGGAGCTCTGGCAGCCCGGTCATCCATCACATATTCTATTACCACACACACTATGTATAATGCAGTCAACCTCTATAAGCAGATACAAATTCAACTCCCTCCCGCCTCAATTTGTTATACCTGACAACACGGCGGCCCGCGCTTTGTTGTTTCTAAGAATTATGAATAGATTTCCCTTCACCCGACGACTCAAACCATGCAGACCGTACGCACAACAGACGGGGGAAAACTAATTTAGGAAGCCATAGAGGCTGCGCCGCGGCTCGACAAATGTGCATAAACAGTTGTACTTAGAGCGCTCTTAAAAACAACCGAATGGTTGTGATATTTCATCTTCACAACAAAATATCACCCGCTCTCATCGGGCCATGATAAATACGGAGAGCAGGGTGTTTGTGAGAGCACAACACAAAGCGGTGGTAGAAAGTGACGAAATACAGTTACTGTATTTAAGCGCATTTTCAAGTGCCTGAATTTATTTAGGTTTATTCAGTTTTACTCCACTACATTTCAAAGCATAATACATTTTACTCTAAAACATTTATAAAATAGTCACATTACTTTAGTTGAAAGAAATATATATACATATATATCAGGGACTGGATCTATCAAACCGCTGGTATGTGATTTTTCATCAATGATTCATTTTGTCCATATTTTGTAAATTACAATGACACTATACTATTTTTTGAAAATTATAATCAGGATATGCATGGAACGTCAATGTGGTACTTTCACATTTTGTGTATTTTTCTCTACTTTCACTTCAGCGAAAGGTCTGTGCACGTCTTCCACCGCTGACAGAAAGTGCAGTGTTTGAGCATTTCAGACATTTTTTTTTTTGTTGAAAAGCTGTGTTTTAAAACTGACTCCAAACTGCTCTGGTCTTCATTTAGCTGTGGCAGCTTAAGCCACAAACATCATACCTGTCACTCAGAATGAACGGGGGAAAAGAGGTTTGGATGAAGGGACGGGGGATCCACAATATGGAAGAGAGAGCGAGAGAGAGAGAGAGAGAGAGCGAGAAAAAGAGAGAGAACACTAAGATGAGAGAGACCGGCAAGAGGGGTAGAAAGAGAGGAAGGGGATCGACGGAGAGAGAGAGAGAGGGAGAGAGAGAGAGCGAGAGAGCAAGCGGGAGCATGATAGCGGAATGTAAATAGACGGCAAACCGATAGCACATTTCGACCACGGCCTGTTTGTTTGGGTATTTACACTGCGAGACTACAATCAAGTCCTCAAAGCCTCGGCCCCGCGTGACAAGGGCCCGATTACAGGGTCACGCATCTGCCGAACTGCCAAGCTGACAAGTCCAACCCCGGCACGCGCACGCAGACACACACACACGCGCGCACAACCACCAAGGTCACGTCCACGTGTTTGTCAATCACTCCGATCCGCCGAGGGAATGCAGGGGAGAGAGAAAGAGAGAGACGGAGGGAGAGAGAGAGAGAGAGAGAGAGAGAGAGAGAGAGAGTACGTGAGAGAGCGAGAGAGAGGGAGAAGGGAGGAAGCAGGCTTGTAAGGAAGCCCTTTTTTTCGTTCCTCGCTCATTGCTGGCTGAACTTTCAAGCCCTGTTTGGTTTGAGCAGATGTAGAATTAGTGCACATCACTTTGCATCAGGAAGACGTTAAACACAAGCCGCACTCGGAGGCCAAGCACCACACACGCACACGTGCACGTGCACGCGCACACACACACACACGCACACACACACACACACACACACACACACACACACACACACCTCGTGATGCGTGGTGTCTGTAATGCTGCTGTGGTAATTATCGATGTGATGTCAATCCCCCAATGCAGCAACAACTTCTTCTTCATCATCATAATCATCATCATCCTCATCATCATTATCATCATCTTCTTCTGTTTTTATTCCTGAAACACGCCCGGTGTCTCCGGATAGCCCTGTCCAGCTGTTGCGGCAGTTTGAAGTCTCTAATTGAAACCACAATCCAGATTTTCGCCGGAATAAACTTTGCTTCAATACACAGCGCTGACACTAAATGTGGTCCAACCAGATGCTTTTAGGAAATAAAAGTACGTTTGTAATCATTACTTATTGCATTGTAGGCCTTCATCAGCTGATCTTACCTGAGGAAAAGTACTTGAATTTCCTATTGTTTGTGGTAATTTGAACTACATTGTAGATGTGTATTAATTACGTTATAAGCACATGCTATTGCTTCATAAAATTCACCCACATGAGTACACAAATACAACCACACGTAGCTCATTATCCTAATACCCAAAGGGCGGGTCATTGACTTGTAATTTGTATTTTAGTTTTATTTTTTCTTCTAACAAATCAAGCCTCTTCTTCCTATCGTTCTATTCTCTGGTGAAGGATCAAAGACCAACGACAGAAATGCATGTTTGACTCCCTGTGATCTCTGGGATAATTACTTTTTACTTGTGACGCAAGCCAGCAACAACAACAAGGAAAAAAACAAGCCAATTAAAGCAGTCCAATCAGCTGTGATACTGATGTCGACAAGCTGTTCTTACACGACTGGCTACCCATTACACAAAACACATCAGAGCGAAAATAAAACACCAAAAATGGGGGCCGTAAAAAATAGTACTTGTTCATGTTCTGACTAACGAACAAGGCCAACCGCAGGCTGATGACTAATGCAGCGGACGGCTTCACACCTTCTCCAAATCAAGATCTAATAACATACAGAAATTGTGGAAGCATGAATACGTTTTTGATTATTAAAAAAAAAAAAAAAAATTAATTGTATCCTGTAAAATCCCTGTAAAATTGCATTGCAGCAAGAAGGTCCTGGGTTCGATTCCCGCCTGGGGCACTGTTGGTACTGTGCTCCGGTGGGTTATCACCTAAATAGGAGCCTTTCTGTGTGGAGTTTGCTTGTTCTCCCCGTGCTCACATGGGGTTTCCTCCACCTACCATCACTAAGGACCCCCACCAAAAACATGCACACATCACCGTCTGACCAGCGATGGGCACCTGGTACCAGGTCCCCGGGCGCGTCGACGAATGCTGCCCACTGCTCCTGGCTGCCCCCCCGGAGGAAGGACAAGCCAGGATGGGTTAAATGCAGAGGCCTCATTTCACCGGCCACCACCACAAAAAAGCATGTGTCTGTGTATATAAGCATGTGTTGTAGTGTGGTGTCATGTGACAAATAGAGAATCTCCTTCTTCTAAATGTCTACACGGGAAATGATGAGATAATGTCAATGATCCGTTGGAAAAAGAGTGAGTTGATGTACACCACCCCGGGTAACGCATCCATAAGCGCTTGTTGAACATTTCATTTCAAAACCATGGAGCTGCTCCCTCTTCACCGCCTCCACTCTTCTGGGAAGGCTTCCACTAGATTTTGGAACACGGCTCGCTCAGTGATTTGCTCCGATTCAAAACACAAGAGCATCCATGAGGTCAGGCTCTGATGGGGAACAGTTCTTGCGCTGTCGTAGCTTCCAGAAGCCATTTTTTGGAACTCGGTGGCGGGTGTCGCAACCGAGAACGGGCGCCCTTCTCGACGCACAGCGCGCTGCGGCACTCGCGGCGGCAGAACTCACGGCTGGACGGGACAGGTCCGGCGGGGCAGATGTGTGACGAATGTATTTGTTAGAAAGGTGGCTTCCTTGTGCTCTCATGGAGGTTTCAGTGAAATACTCTGCAGGGATCTGGGCACATGCCACACCAGGCCGAAGGGCTCTTTTGGTGGGATTTTGTGACGGAAAATCATGTTGGGCTTGAACTCAGATGATGATGCACTTGTTCAGATACTGGGATATTACGCACATTTTAGCCTATGATCCGCTCCTTCACCGGGGGCGGGCAGGCACTGTTGCGTGAGCTCCGGTTTCATTTGGCGCTGAGTTTCGTGCACCTTCAGGAAACTTAAGGAGAGCAGATGACACCGCCCTGATCTCACCATTACCATTGCTTCGAGTTTTTGAAGGTTTTGGTTCTTGACACATCGCAGGAAGGAATCCTGCAACGTGTCAACGAATCAGCCTAAATGCCCGTGACAAGCTGGAAGACAGAGGCAAGGATGGAGGGATGGATGGAGGAAGGGGAAGTAAAGGGGGGAGTCGACCCCACAGCGCTGCGGGTGAGGGAGCTGTGCGTAATCTACGGAGGAGGCCGTGCAACGCCAATCCACTTGGTGGGGAAGGCCCCTGTAATTGCCCGGGAAGCAGAAGAACACATGTGAGAGGAGGCGGAGGAGGCGGAGGAGGGGAGGCAGATGTCGGCATGTGGGTTAAGTAAGACAGGAACAGGAAGTCAGGGGTGCTGAGGGGTGCTGGGTCGAACCTGGTTCAGTGGGGAAACGTCTCTCGGGACAGTCGGCACGTCAAAGACGGGGGGGGGGGGGAATGGTCTTTCTGATCTTCCAATCTGTCGTTCCATTTGACTATATTATTGATATCTTTAGGACTGGAAGAGCACTTTTTGCCTATTTATATTTACCGGATCATTCACTAAATGCCGCACTACACGATTATTTTCCCTCTGATTAATGCAAATAATTAAAGGATAATATCTATACTTTCAGTTAAATTTTCTGCAAACAGAAGATGGTGGGACCTAGAAAACACTTTTATTATTATTATAATTATTATTTAGCATATGCATTTTTCTAAAGGTTGAGGGATAGAATAAAACAATTATAATAAAAAAATATTATGTGGAAAAATTAGATTAAAATATGTAACAGGAAACTCTGGCCAAATTCTTTCCCCAAGCCAATCTCCAATCTCTGAAAGGGCACTTTCAACAGTCCCTCCAATCGAGTGATAAGAGGAAAAAAACAAACAAACAAAACCCAAACAAAACAAGTGCTTCACCGGGCTCCGCTCTTTAAGGCCTCAAACGACATGAAGAGACGGTTAGAAGAGACAGGGCGACCCTTAACAGGCCGCGCGACCTTCAGCCGAGCCATTGTGTTCGCCGTCTCATCAGGAATGCCACGCCCGCGTGCACTCACAGACATCAATGGCGCTCGCTCTCCTTTCCACCCCCCCCCCCCACCCCCACCCCTTCCACTCTGCAGTCTCTCTAGGTCTTTTTCGTTTCTCCAGTATTTTCATATGCGCGTGTCCCTTTTGTATTCGCTACACCCCAGACCTCTGCCTTTATCCTCCACCCTCTTTCCCCGGCTTGACCTCGACATATGCCCTCCCCCCGTCTTGGCATTTTGTTCCAACGGGCCTGAGTAAACGGAAGTCTGTCGAGATGGAAAAAGGCGTGGAGGTATCAGAGGAGCAGCTAGGACGCATGTGCTTGGTAACCCCCCCCCCCCCCCCCCCCCCACCCCAAAATACACGCGCACACACACATACACACTGAGCCGTGGGTTGACCTTGGAGGCAAGAGGAAACATCTATCTGTGTGGAGATGCAGTGGATATTGTTTGGGGAAACAGGACCCATCTGCTAGTTTATTGGCTTTGTCCTCCGTGGAGGGAAAAGCATTCAAAGGGCACGGCTGAATTAAAGGCACTGACAACAGGGCCCTGCCGCGGCGGAGAATTTTTCATCTTTCGGCACGTGTGTACGGTTTGTTTTTTCCTCAGTTCCGGGGCAAACTTTGGTGTGACACAGTGAAACTGAAGCCTGTCAAATAAATAATAGCACAAAATAAATACTTAAAGGACGATCCTTAGAATGACCGCCTTCTCAGACGCCAGTATCTGGAACATGACACTGAACTTTCCTTGCTCTTGAATGCTGCTGTTTCGAGGGCTTCTCTTTCCAGCATTCACGTCTTTGTTTCTCTGGTTTCCATGCAAGTATAATCACGCACGCACGCACGCAAGCAGGCACGCGCACACACACGCACACGCACACACACACACACACACACACACACACACACACACACACACACACACACACACACACACACGTAAACAAGTTCTCATGCATACAGTGAGAAAAATCGTGTTGTTTTCTCTCAGCTCTCCTTTCTGAGAGTTGACAAAGCTTCAGATTTCAAAGAACCCCAACACATTTTCAATTGTCTCTACAGCATGAGGTGAAGGCTAAGCAGCTATGCACTTCATCAGGTATAATAACATGCCTACAGTCGCAGATTGGTGGAGAACTATACAGGCATCATCCTCCGAGCTCCTCTCCCGGGCGATCGATCAGGCGGAGCCGAGAGCATTTGCAGAAGCAGATGAGTCAGTAGCAAATGAGGTGAGTAATCCCCCCCGACAATCAATTATTATTATTATTATTATTATTATTATTATTATTATTATTATTCTTTTATTTTTTTTCTCCGTTTGCGCTTGGTCGGAAACAGTGTTTGATTTGCCCCCCGGTCGTGACGGAGGATTTAGTCGCGTGGACACGACACGCGCGCCGCGCAGGAGATTTAACGACCGCCCGACGCGTCAATGAGGGAGACGGTGATGGTGTCGGATAACATGCAAATCACCGGCGAGAAGATACGCCGTAAATCACGGCCCCGCGGCACCCGGGGGTGCACGGAGCTGCAACACGGAGCAATAACACTGCGTGCACGCCATTCAGATGTTAATGTCATTATTGTACAAGTCATAAAACCCTGATTTACACGGTATTTACCGGCGAGACAGACGCTCCACGGGGTTTACTTGTTCCAGACTCATCCAGAATGTTTTCGTGTTGTTATTTCTATCTCCTGGTTGAGATGCGATTAAAAAACATTGTTTTATTTTATTTATTCCTTTGCAGTGTTTTCAGGATCAGAGTCGGAAGTACTTTATTCCGCCAGGTGTTTTTTTGGTAACGTAACAGTCTGAGAAAAAATGTATAAATGAAATTAAATAAAAACACGGGAAAGGTTATTGGTATGGGTCTAAACTATGATTATAAATAATTCAAATAATTCTATTTCCTGCAGTTTACCCTTTGCAAAAGCTTAAATTCAAGCGGCATGTGTGAGTGAGTGCAGCGCAAATTGGGCAATAACAAAGAGTGACTCTGAAGCCGTTTTGAATTACACATGAAAATCAGCTTCTCTTCAACTTCCCTCTCCCTCTCCTCCCCTCCCGCTCTCTATCTGTTCCCCAACTGTTGTCTCCAATCTGCCCCTGAAACCAGAGGACTCTTAAGTCAGCTGAGAGCGGCGCAGGTCACGGAGGCAGATTGGAGCGGGGGGCGTCTGGTTAGTGTCGGGGACGAGCGCGGAGCACAGAAGTGACAGGACTCTCCTGCAGCGTCTGACTCCACTCTGCGCTCTGCTGCTGCTCGCCATGTGGCTGCCCAATGCCTCGCAGGTTACCTTGAGTCCGCCACGAACGTTACGATGTCGATTGTGCTATCTGGACGTGTGTGTGTGTGTGTGTGTGTGTGTGTGTGTGTGTGTGTGTGTTTGGGGGGGTTGGAAGGGTGCTGAGGGTTCACAAGTAGTGTTCTTGGACCCTTGAAGTTTGGTGAAATTAAGTAAAGTTGCATCAAGGTAAATGACACGGAAAGTGAGCACACAAACAAGGGGTGGAAACATAGAAAGAAAAGATAAAATAGATTCATTTGGGGAATTGAGGTGAATAAACTATAACAATAAACTATATAAACTAAATTAAATTGAAAAATATATATACCAAATAGACAGCCAGTGGGGGGGGGGGGGTAAAACATAAAAAAAGATGAAGGAAATTAAAACTCTGTGTGTGTGTGTGTGTGTGTGTGTGTGTGTGTGTGTGTGTGTGTGTGTGTGTGTGTGTGTGTGTGTGTGTGTGTTGAAATGGGTAAACAATTACACAAAGCAACAATAAAGAAAAATATACAGCATATGCTTTGGCAAGATCTTATAACATTTGTGCTGGATTTGTCTCCTCCAATATATCTTTGGAGGGAACACAACACGGAACACAACCACTTCGAAAAGGTACGCTCGCTCTATCTCTCGCTCTCTCTCTCTCTCTCTCTCTTCTTCTCTCTCCCTTCTCTCTCTCTCTCTCTCTATCTCTTTGTTTTTGGTTGTGAGCGAGGAGCCCGAACCAGCATCTTGAGAAAACTCAACGTTCAGAACTCAAGACTCTTCACAGTTTGTGAAGTGGAGACCACACTTTCCCAGACGACCTTCCGCGCCTTCACTAATTCTCACATTTTCACATGTTTTTGTCAAGTTTTTTTTTTTTTTTTTTCCCGTTTTTTTTTTTAGTTTACAGGGCGCCGCACAATGGGCGGCCTTCCCCTGCTCTTTGTGAAAGGGGAGAAATTTGGTTGTGTTTTGATGGGGAGGACAACGTTTGGTGGCTAGAGAGCGAGACGCTGCTCCAACCAGTACAACGGCACGTCTTCTCTCTTTCTTTTCTCTGCGTCCATTGTTGGCACTCTGTGTGTGTGTATGTGTGCGTGTGTGTGTGTGTGTGTGTGTGTGTGTGTGTGTGTGTGTGTGTGCGCGTGCGTGCGTGTGTGTGTGTGTGTGCTGGAGGATAATATCCTGTCTTGTTCCACCGATCAATCGGCTCAGTCTGATGTGCGGCCAACGTGTACGTACATTTTCACTGTGCAGGTATCCAAAGTTAACTTGGAATGCTTTTAAAAGACACTGTAAAAAAAAACAAAAAAAAACATTTTTACAGTTTTTCCCCAATTAATTTTTAGAAATTTTCCCTGAAAATGACAGGAACATCATATTATAATTACAAGAATACGCTGTTTATTGGAATGTGTCATGTGATTTCACAAAACAACTCAGTATAAATGAAATACTTTTGTTTGTTTTTGACTCAGAATGTTTTTTTAACTGCTTTTAAATGACAATTTTAACAAAACTAACCGTAGAAATAAAGTATTCTTAATTCACAAAAGCAACAGCATTTTCTGTAATTTTACAAAAACATCTATTTTGTTATGGCGATATCACTGTTACAAATACTTAATATATAAAGATTTAATAAAAATAACATAAAAATACTGTTAATAATACATTTAACATTGCAAGAAAATATTTGACGAAAAAAATAAATATTTTGTCCTCTAGCATAACTTAACCACACATGAACGGAATAATAATAATACATTTAAAAAATAATAGGTGAGTGGTGCGTTTTAATTCTAGAGCATAACTTTTATGTATTTTTATTTTTTTTTGGGCAACTGCTGCAAAATGTCACTATATTTAAAAGTGATTTTAAAGTATTATGTGAATGTATTCTACTTCAATAAGATAATTCTCTTTTTTTCCACTTTATAATTTTTAAATGAATGACACAACGTTAAAGTACAGCTAGACTAAGAAATTAAACATGGATGTTGTTTGCATTACATAATTATCTTTGACAACAAAACAAGAGTTTCATTGCATTGATATAATAATAAAAGGTGCACTGAATAAAGATTAGTACGGCCAAGGACGCCATTTTTGGGAGCCAACTGCCCAAATGCTTCCTCTTCAATCCATTGGCATCCTTGGATTTTATAGTAAGTACATATATAACTAAAAAATATTAATCTAAACGATCCATCCAACACTACACAGGACGATGAGTACTGACTTTTGTACGATCAGTCGTTTACTTTGATGTTAGATTTGAAAAAGCTGTGACTCGCTAGCTTTCCAAACCTAACATCACAAGTGATGTGCCCTTATGTTGGTCTTGAAAGTCTTAGAATCTGTCACAAAAGAAGCAAGATGTCAACCTCTATCTGTAGGAGTTTAAATAGTTCTGTGTTGTGTGTTGTGTTCCTTTTTGAGTTGAGAAAATGTTATTTGTCATATTTTTATTGCATATACTTTTATTTGGTAGTTGATTGTATTTTTTGATTTTTTTTTTTTTTTAACCATGTTTCTTCATGCACCAAAACACCAAGGCCAATTTTTATGTAAAAAACCTACTTAGCCATAAACCTGATTTTGATTTCTCCCACTTACTCCAAGGTGCCCCGTGCAGAATTTAGTGAGATCTAGTGGTGAGGTTGCAGATCACAACCAACTGAACCCTCCCCATGGTGGTACAACATGGGGGCCTCCGTGGAGGAGACGGTGGTGGCGAAAAATGTGAAAGACCCTCTTTAGAGCCAGTGTCTGATTTGTCCGTTCTGGGCTACTGTAGAACAAACATGGTGGTGCAACATGGCGCCCCCCCGTGAAGCGTACCCGCTCCCTATGTAGATATGAGGGGTTTATTCTAAGGTAACGGAAAACAAGACTCTTGTTTTATACACTGATTTGAATAAACGTATGAATATTATACTCCATTTCTCACAAATCCATTCCATAAATTCTACACACTGCACCTTTAAACCCTCTGGATTACTTGGGACAATTATTGTCACAAAGCTGAAAAAAGGGCAGTTTTTCTGAGCTCGTTGGACAGCGACGCTACAAAAATATGATAATCTTATAGAACATGATGCGTTGCTGTAGAATAAACTAACCAACAGTATTATAAAGTAGGTAAAATTAGCACAACCATAAACATCTGCAGTGGTAAAATGCAACACACACATTAATGCAGCAGTAATATTCATCCAAAAACATCTTATATAATATAGTAATACACTGACAGGGACCATTTTACTGCATAATGAGTACTTTTACTTTTCATACTTTCAGTACATTTTGCTGATAAGGTTTTGAATGCATGACTTCTACCTGTACTAGGGTATAAATCATTTAATTGAAATTAAATTTTGTATTACTCTCAATGTGTTTCAGGTAAATGGGGAATTCACCTGCATCCCCACTGCTTTCCACTTTCACGTCCCTAATGGATTATTATTGGAACTAGTTAATGAAGGTGCTCAGTATGAAGGGAGGAACAGCAGGACGCAATATAAGCCTGATCATGCTCTGTCTCTGTCTGCTTTACCTCCATGGTCCTGTTTCTTTACCTCGCCAAAAATAGTGGCTGGGGTAATGGGAACATGGCATATTCTGTATTGAAGGTTTGTCTGTCTCCCACAGGATCCAACTGCTGAAAGCTTCATAAAGGAACATGCTTGGTAAGTTAATAAAACCCATAGCCCAACAAATACTTCTTTTGGTATTACCTTCATCTGGCAATATCAGCCAATATTGACTTTTATTTTTTTACATAAATCATAACAGAACCAAACATTATTGACAACGATCTCTTATCATTTGAACTTGTCTCTGGTTGACAATCTATGTAATGGTGTCACTGTGTCGAAATCTGCACAAATATGTCTTTATAATTTCTGTACTTGAATTAATTACCGATATTTGTGTCCTTGCCACTTTTTCGGTCAGGGTCAGTAAGAACTGTTATTACTTAACATCAAGTGTATTTGCATGTTGTGCTCAATTGATTTTGCCAATGATGATAATGCAAGTTACAATCTTCCAGTTTTCTAATTTATTTATTATCTTGAGCATTATAACATTTGATATGGCTTTTTTTCCTCCTCTAGTAGTAAAGTAAATCATGGGGGGGGGGGGGGGGGGTGTCCCCAATGGAATGAAAAAGTAATGTCAGTTTTTGCTGTTTGGTAATTCATTATTTGTACTTTTTTGTCTTTTTATTGTGTTTTCTCTTTAATCTATTTAATATTTAAGTGTAAGCACCAAATATGTAAATATGTGAATTGACTTAAGTGGTATTTATTTGAATTACTCATATTGATATATCAAGTAGGATTGAGTTATGTTAAGTACAAGCAACAAAATCCTACATGAATCCAGCATGAATACAATTCATTTGTGTTTAGTGAATTCAACATAACTGTATGATGTAGCATTTAAAATGGTGTTGTGAGATTTGCTAAAGAGCATGTAGTAATTACTTTTCTAGTCTTTTTCCCAGTTATTCAACCTAGTCTCGTGGAGCGGTTAACGTAACTAAATTCAGTAAATGTACATTTCATTTCTTAGAGTGCATTTAGAGAAAGATAATGCAGTTATTTTGACAGTTTATTAATGTGCTAATGTGAATTTAAAAAATATTTTGACAGATATTTTTCCTGACAGGTAATTTAACTTTGCGCATTTGCAAAGTAGAATTACATGGGTTTTTTTTGTTTTAATTGTAAATGGTCTTCGATTTTTACAGCAGTTTTTTAAAAATAACAATATTAATTATAAGAACTTAGGATTTTCATTATTATATTTAAAGATAATTATTCTGTTTTTAGAGGTGTATGACTATTCCAGCAATTAATAAATAGTAAAGTAAAATATTTCATGGAATTATATAAAATTACAGTAATAGATGTTAATTACTGCAAAGATAATTACTGTTTTTTTACAGTTTATCAATGTTTTTAAATTGACAGTCATTTACTGTTTTTTAACAGACATTTTCTGGCGCCCCTGCTGCCAGAAAATGAATGGGGTTATTTTACACCTTTTCTTTACAGTGGACCTTTTAAAGACATTTTACACTTGAGACTGACTTTTGGACGAGCCATCTCTCCCTCTTATTCGATGAAGTATTGCAGGTAAGTACTAGATATTTGGTACAGTGTCAAGTCGAAATAGGAAGGGTTTATGAGCTAGTTGGTTCTATGAACCCTCGTTGTAGCGGTTTCCCTTTAGGTCAGATGATTACCTACTGTAATAAATGTAACTAATAAATGTAAAAATAAATGTAGTTTTTTACCACAGAGCTTAAGACAGTTTAAGACAGGTAATTACCAAGGGTTTTTGGGGGTGATTAAGGAGGAAAGTATAAAGTGATTTAGGTTCATCGAGAACAGGTGAGTACAGCAGGTAAGTATGAAGGAAAATATCAGGTTTAATATCAGGGAGGTTTACGTTTTATAAGATCAGAAATGTTGACTCAGAAGAACAGAGGAACTTGACTCATATTGACAAAAATAAATATGTTAATAAATACAATCAGCTAAATTCCAAATTAAAAATCTAATCAAATCAGATAAAAGGCCATTTAATGACTTTTAAGGCCTAACTTTTGTGAACTAACTTTTTGTGAACGGGTGTCAGGTCTTTAAAAGACCTGACACCCTGTGTTTTAAAAGGCTGTTATACAACTTTTCGAAATGTGTATCAGCCCATATGTTCACCCAGAACCCTCTGCAATGTGTCTAATCAAATAAGTTGACGAGCATCTGCAAAGTTTTTTTCAGCTTTAAATCAGATATTTGTCTCATGCCGCTTGTATGTGTCTGGATGACTCACCCCCGCAGCTCTCCTCCTTCTGCAGGGTGGTGCTGATGTTGGGAGGAGCGCAGGTGGGGTCATGTGCCCGCAGGGTGAGACCCCGACCCTCCCCCTCCTCCTCCACCACCACAACCCCTTCGTTCCGGATTGGGGGATGGGGGTCCATGGGGATGGGCAGCGGGGAGCTGGCGGGGCGGGAGCTGGCTCCGGAGCTGGACGGTCTAGAGCTGGCACAGTTCTGGGTGTGTGTGTGTGTGTGGGGGGGGGGGGGGGGGCTCATTAGGAAAATACTGGAAGAGGACAGAAAAATCACATGTTGCAGGGGTGCAAAATGACCTGGTAGAACAGCGAAGAGTCAACAAAAATTGATGCATTTCACAAGAAAAGTATCAAATATTTCCACCATTTCTCACTTACGCTTCCATGAAAGGGTTTAATCCCTGGCCTACAAATCAATGTCTTTTAAATTAAGGTGTTAAGAAGTATAAAGTTAAAAAAGTACAATGTTAAAAGTTGTTTTTCATGTGTTAAAGTTGTGTAGTAGAGGAAAAACATTTGACATGCTGTTTACACCTCTGAAGGTCAGACACTCCAATACATTTCTTCGGCATGCAAGTTTCTATTTATTCTCAACATGGGGGTCCGGGGTCTGCCAGGTTGTCCCTTCATGTGGTTCCAGGAGGGGTCATGTTGAGCTTGATGAGGGAGCTAAATATAGTAAGATATTTAAGCGGGCACAGGAACCCAAATTAGGGCATTTTCTATAATGTGTCAGGGAGGATTGTAGACAGTCCTGTCGATAAATGGACTATGCCGCTCAGCGTGTAAACTCGGGCTTTTCAGTTATGTAAGGTAGGTATCTAAGGTAAGCTATCTACCTTAAACGCATTATTTACTTAACCCAAATATTGAGCTTAATCTGGGTGTTTAGTGCATGTTAATGCACCCAATGATATGAACTATGAAATAGCTACATGGAGTCTGATACAGTGAGGAGAACAAATTTGTTATGTAAACATACTGTAAACACAAACTATACAGAAACATTTGAACACGCACACACACACACACACACACGCACACAAACACATACACACACAAAAATACACGTACACAAACGCACAAACACACACACACACACACACACACACACACGCACACACACACAATCTGTCTGACCCTTTGGCTTCCTATATCTTGTCAAAACTTGAATTAAGATCAAAAAAACTAATCCACTTCCAATTTATATCTATATTTCAGCAGTGTCAGGGGCAGGGGACGGCGCGTATTGAGAGGGATCGTTTTTTATTTGGACCCCGGGACTGACAGCTTTATTTCACCAAGCAATCAAGCCGTGTGTGTACAAGTGTGAGGTCAGCGGGGTCACCAGCCACTGGGTATCGAGCCCGGGGGGTTACAATGGTCAGGAGGCTGGGAACGGCCTGTGGTGTGTGTGTGTGTGTGTGTGTGTGTGTGTGTGTGTGTGTGTGTGTGTGTGTGTGTGTGTGTGTGTGTGTGTGTGTGTGTGTGTGTGTGTGTATGTGTGTATGTGTCTGTGTGTGTGTGTGTGTGTGTGTGTGTGTGTGTGTCCAAACAGCCATGCCCACCTACGGGGGAGGGGGTCAGGGGGCTTCCTCAGGACAGACTGTCACTAAGGGTGTTAAAAGGCTGATATAAAAAAAGGAGATTGTGTGTGTGATTAATTCTGCGGCAGTTTATACAGGGGGTCACTGATGCGGAGTAGAGGAGCATGGAGGACAAAGGTCGCAGTGGCAAGAGCCAGAGGCATAGGGGGAAATAATCTACGACATATTAATACTTTACCATCTTTATTAATGTTTGGCTGTTTTACATATACTATTTTGTATGTACAGTATATTGTGTATTGTTGTGTATATGGTTACATAAATAATACACTACACTGTGTCAGCCTTCTTGTAGTGTTTTCTGTCTGCTTTGTATTTTATATATTATCTTACACTTTTAAATGTTAGTTCCTCAATTATTTAAAAGGTATAATTATTAACAAACATTGAATTATTCAAAAAAAAAAAATTTTTTTTTTGTATTTCAAAAAATATAAACAATTCTCAGTCCCATTTTTCTCTACCTGTAGCTTTTTCTGTCTCCTTTGTAAACAGTAATATACTGTATATTATCTTACACCTTTTAGATGTTGATTCCTCAATTATCAAAAAAATATTTAATTATTAAACAATATTTTAAAAGGTTATTAAAAATAGTTTTGTATTAAAAAAGATAATTCATTACCATATTTCTTTCTTTCTTTTTCTATTCCTTTTTTTCCATTTTTTCTTTTACATTTTCTTGCTGACTTGATGATGTGAGAAACAGGGGCATCAATAAAGTCTTATCTCAGACGCATTATCATTAAGTATCTCTGTTAAGCTGTTGATCGCAGCGACCTTGCCTAAGTGTTACTTGAAAGATTTAAGTACATTTCTAAATAATAAAAATACATCAATATTGGCAAAAATGTCTCTCACAGGGTTAACCCTTGGATAACACGACACCCCCCCCAACTACCCTCCATCCACCTCCAGCTGTTATTTGTCTTCCAAATGGCCGCCATATGAAGCAACAGCACGCCACCAGGGCCCCTTGGTGCTCACGCTGCATGGCCACGCAGCCAATCCCATGTTTTACAACGAGGGGATATATAGGGCCATGTGCGGTCATCTAGAGCAAAATGTCTCCTATCGCGCCTGGAGGACAGGTAGATACAGTATTTCAACCGCGATTTATGGCGCAAAATGGCATTAGCTAAAAACTGCCCGGGAAGCGGCGGCTAGGGGCCCGGGAATCGCGCTCTGTTAGCGGAACCCGGCAAGATTGGAAAATTGTCTGGTGGGCGTGGGGCACTAAAAAACGAAGGGAGGTTTTTAGAGGTAGGGGTATAGTTGGGGGGGGGGGGGGGGGGGGGGGCATCGGGTGAGGTTACAGGAGCCCAATATATCAGGCCACGCCTCGTCACAACACTCACCTTCTATACATTTCTGTACCTCCCTTCCCTCTTCTATTTACCAGTTTTTTTTAAGTGGTTCTTGTCTTTACAGTGTGTCAGACTCTCAGGAAAGGGGGGTCAAAGGGGAAGTGTGTGTGTGTGTGTGTGTGTGTGTGTGTGTGTGTGTGCGTGCGATGCAGCAGTATTCTAAAAATCAATTTGCTCTCATAGATGGTCTCATTCCTGCCTCAATGACCTGACGGAGCTGGAGAAGGGTGTGGCGGCGTATGGGGTGCTGGATTTCTCGGGGTCAGGGGTGGAGGTATAGTGGGTGTGCGTGCGTGTGTGTGTGTGTGTGTGTGTGTGTGTGTGTGTGTGTGTGTGTGTGTGTGTGTGTGTGTGTGTGTGTGTGTGTGAGAAAGAGAGAGAGAGACTGTGTGTGGCTGGAGGATAATAGTGGATAGCGCAAACTGCTATCGGCCATAAAGTGTGGCACAACAACCCCGGGAGGTGAGTTAATGTGATCGCCCATAGGACAAAACGCGACACTGCATGTGTGAGAGAGGAGGGGGCAGAGAGAGAGAGAGCGAGAGAAAGAATGAGGGAGAGCAAGAAAGGGGGAAAGAGAGAGAGAGAGAGAGAGGGGAGGAGGGGGCAGAGAGAGGGGTGTGGAGATGGAGAGAAAGGCGGGTGGAGGTGGGAGGGGGGTTAAATGTGTGTGTTTGTGTCGGCCCGAAGTGTATGTTCTGGACTATAATTGTGTGTGTGTGTGTGTGTGTGTGTGTGTGTGTGTGTGTGTGTGTGTGTGTGCGTGTGTGTGTGCGTGCGAAGTACATTGAACACAGGCTAAGTGATCCTCCCTCTCTACACACACACACACACACACACACACACCTACACACACACACACACACACACACACACACACACACACACACACACACACACACACACACACACACTCCCAGCAGTGTCCAGCAAGGTATAAATACTGTCCTGACACTTTAATGTCAGGGGACATCTTGTCCCGGATTAGAAACTTGTAACCTGCCGGGGAGCTTGACATTGCTGCAATGAAGGTTCTGAGAAGACAAGGGTGTGTGTGTGTGTATGTGGGTGTGTGTGTGTGTGTGTGTGCATGTGTGTGTGTGTTTGGGGGGGGGACCATTAAGGGTCCATGTCTGATGTATAAGGGCATCTCGCATGTTGTGACGGCCTGCGAGCGGCTGCTAGATATACGGCTCTGTGGCTACTTTTCACCGGCATTGCCGTGTTGGTTGACATTTTCCATGTGAGGGAAATTTTATTTCACTCTCAGGCCTCGTCACCATGTATACGGATATTTTTTTAAACGTTGTATTTTCTCTGCGTATGGCCTCCCGTCCAGTCCACACGAAAACGAAAACGAAAGAAAGTTTTAGGTCACTGGAAACAAAGCTTTTCAAAAATTTGTATTAGTGCGGAGGACGTAAAACGGAGCTTCTTGAAAACGCTGACGTCAGGACGTCAACCTGCGTCAGGAACCTACGAGCGGCTGCCGACGCCCGTTGTGTTGTTTTCGGTGTCACAGTTCACTTACCGAGACGCTGAACAGCGCTGAACAACGCCGATTGATCGTTTTATTTAAAGCGAGCATGCAAGTGAAGATCATTCCTCCATATTCCATGTGATGTGAAGTCGCAATGTTAAACCCTTTTGATAGAGTTCAACCTTTAAATAATACTAGTTTTACACACACACCTGGATACATTGTTGTGTAGGTGGCGTAAGCCGCGAAGAAGAAAAGCTGAGGTCATTTCTGTAAACAGATGGTTAAAGCGGCGGACGAGGATCCTTCGGTTTCACTTGTCTGTGTTGTTATGGATTAGGAGAAGCGGGTGGAGGAAGATCGAAATCATATCCCGGCCTTTAATCTGACCAGTGCGACAGATCCAAGTCAGTATGAGCACCGCGTACTGGACTTAATTTTTCTGCGATGATAGTTAGTTCTCTGACAGTGACGCTGAATCTGATACCGGCGTTATCCCGGAGTTGGAAAACATTTTGAACAGCGGATTTCAACCTGAATTTGACGATGAAACAATATTTTCAAGATCCACCAGAGGAGACCCGAAAATACGTCCGTTGACGTCATTAAGTCCGTTGAGGTTGGTGATGCAGATTTTGAACAAATAGTAATGGATCAGATTGATAAATGTAATATTGATAGATACATTTATATATTAAATGACACACTGAGGTTGATATACAGAGACTCATATTATTGATCGACTCTACATTTTGTTGTGTTGTCCGCACTCCTAAATAATTCCACTTTTATAAAATGTGTATATTCTTACTGTTAAATAAAAGCTTTTTTAAAAACAAAGCGGTTGTGTGTCGATGACGCTGTTCAACATTCCCCCAAAACACAAGAACAATGCAGAGATTGCCCCATTCAGCAGGGTGTCAAGTGGCCATGTGGCAAGTAGCCATGTGGCTTTGTCGGTCCTCCAACCATTTGCATTCTGGGAGCCGGCTGAATGAGTCCAAGTGTTGGGGAAACTTTGAGGGTGATTATCTCAGAAACACAAACACAAAAGACGAAGGGTAGAAAAAGTACGGTATTCGCTGTGGTGGTCACATATTATGAAGCTCAATACACATGCTCCTAATGTTCTTCTGTGGTGTTTGACATCAATTTTTATGAGATGTTATCACTCCTACTCGCTTGGCATGCTGATGTCAGCGTTTTAAATCGTTTTTATGTTCTTGTGTGGACCAAGATACTTTTTTTCCATATATGTGTGGATGAGGCCTCAGAGTTCGTCCGAGAAACTTTTGAATGAGATACATGAACATGAGGGGGCACACACACACACACACACACACGCACATTCGAGACATAGCGGTGGGCCACATACTGAAAAATGAAGAGCTTTTCTCCTCTCCTTGATCCTGTTGACCGTGCTTCGAACCTGAAAAAGGGACGGAGGGAGAAAGACGAGAGACAGAAAGAGAGAGAGCATGAGAAAAGAGACAGAAACGAAGAGAAAAGGAGGAGAGATTGTAAGCGGAACACTTGACAGAACACACAATTACAGTAGCATGCAATAAAAAAATCCTTCATCTCTTCCAGAGCGTGTGAAGCTTTAAACTCAAAACAAAGAACCACCCCACACACACACGCACGCACGCACGCACACGAACACACCCACACACACGCACACAAACACACACACACACACACACACACACACACACACACACACACACACACACACACACACACACAGACACACACACACACACACACACACACACACACACACACACACACACACACACACACACACACATAACTGAAAATACGCATAGATAAATGAACGGAGAAGCGTCAGGGGACTTTTCTTATCTGTTCAGCGATTATGGGAAGGGGAGACATGGCGGAGAGTGTTCCGGAACCCGACGGGACTCTTAAAGTGACGACCTCAAACTCTCATCCGTCACCAGTGAACGGAGAGACGGACGAATCAAGCTTTTGGGGAAAGGGGGGGGGGGGGGGGGGGTTCCTGGTCGAACAAATTGCATTTTTTACTCATTGTGAAGAACGGGGCAAAAGCAGCCTGGGAAAAAAATATTGCGGAATCTGCCTAAAAAAGGATTATGGTTTTTTGGAGTATTTTTAGGCTTATGTTCAGTGACTTTAAAACATTTGAATAGTAGGAGTAAATCTATAATAAAACTTACTCTCCCCACACAGTTCATTTATTGCATGAATAAAATGTGAATATATAAAAAATTTACTCGAGAAATTCTAGTTCTCACTGAATCATAATATTACAATATAGAAATGATGACAGTTGATTTAACATATTTTACTCTACCAAGTTCCAGGCAGCTGCACATGAAAGGCTGTGGCCTGCGGAGCTGTCCATGGTCCTGAGGTTCGATGCCATCTGTGGTTCAATGCAAATTTTGACCACTTAATCGCTATTCCCTCTAACTTCTTGTTGTTTTTTTTCAATGTCTTTTGATTTAAATAGGAATTATGGAACCATTTTTGTCAATGTTTGTAATGCCTTTTGCTGTACAATATATTATTCACAGCTTCACAGTTGCTTTTGGAGTGTGTTTTGAAAAGAGGCAAGACAGACTACTACCAATTCCACTACCTACTGATGCTGTGACAGTATTATTATTATTAATAATAATAATAATAATAATAATAATAATAATAATAATAATAATAATAATAATAATAATGTCAAAATATTATTGACAGATCACCGGAAAGTCTGGGCCTGACACCCCTTATAAATGCACTTCAGTTGCACCAGCTCTCTGAAGACGATCACACTCCGCTGCCTTTTTTCCCCTTTTCTTGGTCTCTGCACAGTTACCACCAGGTCTCTACAGACGGTCATAGCGTCACTCTAACTGCGTGTTGCTATTAGAGTGAATTGGACGGTATTTGCAACAAGGCTCATTTTCATAGAAAGGGGCCAATTTTGCACCAAATGTATGAATAATACTTAATTTAAATGCGCAAGAGGCTATTTGGAAGAATGGCACAGGATGCAAAAGTAGATGCAAAAGCAGTTAGCACCGTTTGCAGGTGCCTCGTGAATTAGACGCTCGCTTTTTCCGTCATGCCAGTTGAGCGACCGGGGGGTGACTGAGAAAGTCCTCCCGTTACTCGTAGGGCATTTTTGTTTCATACAATTAGGAAACAGAAGAAAATAAATACAACGGGGACCAGGGACTGCGGTGGAGCAGAGATCGCTTCTGAACTTTTGATTAGGTGGGAAAGATGCATGGTTGGGTGCCCCCTGCCCCCCGATCTTGCAACTCAGATCAGGCCCATTTAAATTTGATTTTGGTTTATTTATTATAAGTAACTCTTTAACAGCATGTAACTCTTTAAATGCATATCATGTTTATAGTTCATTTGTCCTTCAAAATGGATGCTTGACATCATGTTTTGGAGAAAAACATTTAGTAGTAGCCTGATAAAATTTATTTTAATTTTTTTTTTTTTTTTTAATCTATCTTCTGTAAAATATAAGTGGATGATTAACCAATTATACATATACATATATATAATATACATGATGTATAAAAGTACAGTTCAGGCTGAGGACACATAATAAATCAAATGTTTAAAACATGCACATGCTTATGTTGTACATAGAAAAAGAGAAAATGTCATACACATTAAAATTTGTATTTGTATTTGTATGATTCTGGAAAAATAAATAGCTAGATTTTTTTATTCTACCCTTTAATCTACTCTATTATTATTTTTTTTTATATCTCTGCTGGAATAATGCCATGCTTAATGTACAAATCTCTATGATATCTGATATCATCATAAAAAAGTTAAAAAAAATGTAAACGAAGAACACATTTAAGAAAAATCTGAGAATTGTTTTTTTGAATTGATGAATAATTTTACTTTATTTATTGAATAATGATATCAAATATAATTCTTAAATTAATACTGAAATACCCAAAATAGACATTAATCTCTATTGTACCTATTGCTTGGTACAATATTGTATAGAGTGTGTGTGTGTGTGTGTGTGTGTGTGTGTGTGCTGTCGACGCACACTCTAAATTTGCAGCCGCTGTGCTCTTGTCTGTTGTCTCTGTTGTCCCTCCCACCGCGTTAGTGAATATGTATCACAGCGAACGGCTTCATTAGGTCACAGCCGGCCATAAATTATGACGGCGAACACACACACACACACACACACACACACACACACACACACACACACACACACACACACACACACACACACACACACACACACACACACACACACACACACACACTGAGAAGCAGCCATGCATGCACGCAGATGATGTTTTTACGCAAAACTTCATCATCATCGGACGGCCACGTAATGAAGAGTAAAAACCTTGTGACAGGGCAGATTCATAAGGACCAAAGTCAAGTGCCAAAAAAACGAGAGAGCGAGCGAGAGAGGAAGAGAGAGACGTCAGAGGAGATGTCTGCCTTAAATTAAAACTTTCTCAGCGAGTGGGGGGGGGGGGGGGGGGGGGGGGGGGGGGGGGGAGATTTTGTGGATATCAAACACAGTCAGCTCACGGAGGTGATTACGTGACGCGGCTTAATGAATCATTTGACAATGAGGGGAAGGGCAACGATTTAGACAAGCGCTACGCAGTTAACATGTTTTTCTGTTCTTTCGTTTTTTTTTGTGAGCTCAAGGTTTTTCGGCGATGACGCAAACGTGCGGATTCCCATGTAAATGCCTGTGCGGCGATTAGCATATGAAAGCGGCACGCAGCCAAACACCTGCACACATCCTTGGAGTTGATGGAAATAAAAGGTCATAAAAAGCGGAGATTTACAAGGTGACCACCAAGGAAAAAAAAGGTAATTGCCATGAATAACGAGGAGCTTTTGCCGAGTAATTAGCGATTTAAAGTGCGGCGATCGAGTTTAATAGCGGCACATGAGGTCCGTCCTGATGCCCCACACTTGTAATTACGGAGCTTGTGTTTCTTCAGGCTTCCGATGGATAATCTAATAGGTTCCCTGTTAATGCAACACCTTTTTCTTTTGCACATCAAAGTTACCAGTTAATTTCTTCCACGGGCGTAAATATTTACAGCTTAACAACAATGATAATAGGGCCAGTCAGCCAGGTTTTCCATTTCGCGTTAAACATTGTTATCTTTTTTAACGGGTTGCTTTTCGCCCTGTTTCTTTTCAACGCAGTAGCGCAGTGTAGTAGTGCAGTCACAATAATAACATTTTAGTTTATGATTTATTGTCAAATTAATAACTGCAATTAATCAACTAATTAAAACACGAATCACAAATTGTCTCACTGTCATAGAACAAACCTGGTAATGGTTTAATAATAGTGTAATAATACACACATTATGGAGAGATAAATGTTTTTCCATTGAATATTGGAAAAAACACAACATCTCTAACATTTCTCGCATTTGGATTAAAACATATAATCGGGTCATTCAGGTCATTCGAACTATTCAGGCGATCGGGCGCTGAGGTAACAATTGAGACCGCTCTGATCTGCAGTTTGGAAGGTGCTTTTCCCATCTCGCTATCATCAGAAGCCGCTCCTAAACTTAAATCTTGTTCCACGCAGGTTACCAGCTATCTTAAACCAACAAAATCCCAAACCTTGCACTTTAGCCTATAATTCCTTGGAAAAAGAGTGAAATTTCCATTCAGACCACTTCTGCGATCTTTGCGCACAACTGGTATTTCCTCTCATGCGTCAGCGAGGGCAGGACTGGTTTGGGTGAGAGACGGAGATAAATAGAGGAGTGAGATGAATGACAGGTGAGAAGGGGAAGAAAGGGAATTGAGAGGAAGAAAACGTGTTGAGGATCACAGAGGAGAGAAAGAAAGGATGTAAAAAGTGGATTATCATGTTCACCCCACCCAAAAAAATGTTAACAAAGGAGCGCCTTGAGAAAAGCGACACCCGTGCATGGGATGCTCACAAATTGCGTAGTGCTCCGGGGTCAAGGAGACGCTGAGAGTAAGAAAATGGATTCCACGGCAGTAAAAAGAAAAAAAAAGCCACTTAGCCGCAAAACGCAGCTGTGATTTATTTCACGGCGCGGGGGGTCGGCCTTCCACGCCTCGGCTGTGACTCAGGAAGACCAGAACGCGGCGAAAGGGACGGAGAGCGAAGGGACGACAAACGAAGGAGAAGAAGAAGAAGAAGAAGAAGAAGAAGAAGAAGAAGAAGAAGAAGAAGAAGAAGCGACGATGGCAAGAACAAGAGACGGTTCAACTTCGTCACTTTTCAGAGGAAGAACCCGGGCCGTGGTGGGTGGGGGCAGGTGGAGAGAATGAGCGAGAGGGGGAGGAGGGAAGGAGGGATGAGGGGAAAATGGCTATTCACTGTTTCCCAAGAGTTACTGTGATGATGTTGTGGGATCTTGATGGGTTGTGATAAACTGATAGCGTTTCATTTTGTTACGCCCTCTCACAAAAAAAACCCCAAAACTATTATATATCACTGCATATCAGAAATACTTCAAAAGACGTGGACCAATTCAAGCTCAAGGGAATAAATGCCGCTTCTCAGAGAAAATCCATTTTGGAATCCACTAAAAAAATCCACTTTGCAGGCGTGTGGAGGTGTTTGTTGGAAAGACCCCGTATTTTGTCTAATTTTAAGGGCGCTTACAAATCTTCTAAATTGATTTGGGGTAAATATTTGCTTAGGTTTTTTTTCGTTTACTTTCCTATTGTCCTGTAAGTATGAGGAGTCAAATTCCTCGTATGCGTACGTGTAATTGGCTTGTAAAGCCTGATTTGCATTCACATATGCCGTGTTTAGTCCGTTGGCCTGGAACCCCGGTGCGTTCACCCCCACGGTGCATTGCGTTTGGGCGGGTGTGAGCACAGCAACACACTCACACTCGGGTGTAGAACCAAGACAAGCGCTCCCAGGCCATGTGCCAGAGGCGCCTCGCTCTGATTCCAAGTGAACCGTAGAGCGGCTCCGTTGCGGTTAGAACACAATTCCGCCCAATTGCAGGAAGTAAACCAAACACGCTATGTATCATGGGCTGTGGGTGGGCATTTGTTTAAACATTTCCAGCCCCGCCCCTCAGAAAATGTATTACTTATTTATGTATTTTTTTGTCTCTTTGTGCAGTTGTTACCAGACCCGCCTGTGGCGCCGTAGCTTCACCTGGCATCCGCTGGCTCTCAGCGGGCACTTCTAACAAGTAGTGATGTCCTTCCACAGAGACACCGTGAGGCAGTACTCTTCAGACTTACTGGCGCGTTATAAATTTTACTATAAAATAATAAGTGTGTCGGCCCTCATTAGCGACCTCCGTCATACGCACGCTCCTCTCCACCCCTCCTCCAACTGAGAAAATAATGTAAAGCCTCGAGGAAACACAGCTCTCACATTCCCCAAGATGCAATCTCTTAAAGCGACAGGCTCCATATCGCATAACACAGTGTCAAACCCATAGAAAACAAACAAAAAGTATACACTTCAATAATCAATACATTTTATTGGAAATACAAGAAACCGAGAATTAAAACAGGCAGCACTACAGAAAAACAAAGACTGTGGAGGCCTAGCAGCCCCAATCTTCAGATACTACTATCTTGTTACACTAATCTCTGTCGCAATGTAGCTGAATGTTATTCTCCCTTGTAAGTCGCTTTGGATAAAAGCGTCTGCCAAATGACTAAATGTAAATGTAAATGTAAATCTTGCGAACCATCTTCAATTTATAATTAAATGGTTACAACCAGAGCAACAATTGGGCCATGGATGGCGTGACATTGAACAAACAGAATGTCAGGAGTTATCAATATCTGATCTCCCCTTCCTTACTGAATCAATAAGGAAACATAATTGCTTTAAAAACCCATTCATCGCAACAACTCTGTCAGCCTGGTGGAAATTCCTCAAACTCAGTGGTCACACTCTATCTCCAAACTAATTCACCCCAATCTGGCACAACCTGGATTTTCTGGTTAAAAACAGACCAATAATCTTTTGGTCTTGGAAAAGACAAGGAATTACCCATCTGGAACACATTTTTCAAAACAATTTGCTTATATCCTTCCCAACCTTAATCCAAAGGTATAATATCCGTGGCCACGGCTTCCTTCAATTCCTTCAATTACAGCAGTCTCTAAAAGTTAAAATCAAACTGACGAACAACATCCTACAACCACCTGAAATGATTGAACATCTCACTCACTTGAAAAATCCCTTTTCCAGAACATACAAACTTTTATTAAAAACAGATGACACCTTATCTTTACCTACAATGAAATGGGAAAGAGACCTTGCTGTTCCCACTGATATCAACCTGTGGAAGCTTATTTGCAACAACACCTTTTCTATGACCCGCAACTCCAAAATGCAACTCGTTCAATATAAGATTCTGCACAGAGCTCGTATCACCCAACACAAAATGTTCAAAATGTCCCTTAATACCAGAGATGACTACTTTCATGCCTTCTGGCTCTGCCCACCTGTATCCAAACATTCTGGACCAACATCACCAAGAAGCTATCAACCCTTCTGGGTCGCAGCATTCCAGTCTCCTCGACTGTATGTCTCCTCTGTGACCTCTCCTCTTTTGGAAAAGCACTCCAACAACACCAACCCATTTTGATCACCTTAACAATTGTCAAGAAAATCATATTAATATTAATTTTTAACCTGTGCTGTCAGCATGCTGGGCAGACAACACAGAGTATTTGTGCCATTTGCATCCAGGACAGAGTTTGTCTGCAAGTAGAGTTCAACTTTTCAACATGCAA
>NC_137193.1:51681776-51684276 GCF_960531495.2 Zeus faber
GGGACTTGACACCCTGCTGAATGGGGCAATCTCTGCTTTGTTCTTGTGTTCTGAGGGAATGTTGAACAGCGTCATCGACACACAAGATCTTTTGTTTTTAAAAAAGCCTTTATTTCACAGTAGGAATATACATGTTTTATTAAAGGGGAATTATTTAGGAGTTTAAAAGTATGGACAACACAACAAAATGTAGAGTCTATCAATAATATGAGTCTCAGAAAACATGCCTCGGTGTTGCATGTAATATATAAATGTGCATATGCCAAATATCTTCTAAGTTCTTGGAGCTATTATGTTGGCTAACCCCAACCCTGTCCCAGCTTCACTCTGAGAGCCTGTTTGGGGCCTCTTTTCGCCCCTGGCTGCATTTTCAGGAAAGTTTGAGAATCTTGTGCATTACTACTTGTTCATAATCTGCCAATGACCAACCTCACAGACTTCATCACGTCAACAACTTCTTCCGTTGTAACAACGGGTGTATCGTTAGCCTCCTCTGGTGGTTATTGAAAATACTCTGTTTCATCGCCACATTCAGGTTGAAATCCGCTGTTTGAAATGTTCTCCAAGTTCAGAGTAATATCAGATTCAGCGTCGCTGTTGTTCTCCGCGTCGCTGTCGGAGAACTGACTATCATCGCGGAATATTAAGTCCAGTACGCGCTACTAACACTGACTTGGATCCATGGCACTGGTCAGATTAAGGTCCGAAATATGATTTAGATCTTCCTCCACCCACTTCTCCTAATCCATAACAACACGGAGATGAAAGTTTTCACAGACACGTGGATCCTCGGCTTGTTTAGAGAAGTAACGTCAGCATTCCTTCTTCGATGGTACACGTTGGTACACGCCCCCTCCACAACGATGTCTCCGTGTGTGTGTAAAAGTAGCACGATTTAAAGGTTGAACTTTATCAAAACGTTTTCACATTGTGACTTCATATCACATGGAATATTGATGAATGATCTTCACCTGGACGGTCGCTTTTAAAGGAAACGATCGATCGGCGTTGTTCAGCGCTGTTCTGCGTCTTGGTTAGTGAACTGTGTTTCCCCATGTAATCTAACTGGAATATTCATTTTTCTACTATTTATGAATAAAACTCAGTTTTGAAAATACGTTGAGAGATAAAAAAAAAAAACACACAAAGGAACACGAATCTGGAAAAATCTCATTTTCCTTCAAGAAAGGTTTTTTCAACTTATTTGGCTGCTCCTGGCGATTTTAGAAATGTGCAAGATATTGGGTTTTGCTGCGGTGGGTCACATATACACACACAAACGACACAAACGGGCACAAACCCAGAGACACACTAACAATTAATTTACCTGATAATGCAAACATACGCAAACACGCTGGCGGTCACACACACACACACAGGAAACAGCTGAAGACAAAATGCATCGTTAAACACACACACACACACACACACACACACACACACACACACACACACACACACACACACACACACACACACACACACACACACACACACACACACACACACACACACACACACACACACATACTCAGTAATGAAGCAGCTCCAGCAAGATGGGTCTATCAAGGAAAATCATGGGGTGGGGGGGATACAGAGAGAATAATATAAAAAATGACACATAAAAGAAGATATTTCATGTTCACTGAGCTCCACGACTAGTACCCAGGGTGCAAGAATGCCGTGCCCTTGGACACATAAAGGCTGCACTTTTGGTAGCAGAAAAACAGATATTTTTCATTGCGACCCATTGTGATGCCCATCCAATGTACAAGCTGTGCATTCACCTTCGGCCAATAATGCAATCCTGTCCCATCAATGGGAGCAGTGAGGACAGCATTCATAGAGCACCGAATGAACCGGCGCACAAAAGATGTACCGAGATAAATGAAAAGGGGGGAAAATTCTATAAATTTCAAGGCTGACAGACAAATTCTCTGATTAGACAGCTTTATGTCAATCTCGGTCTGCCCTGTGCAAAGAAAAATAACTTTTAGAATAGCCTCTTGAAACTACATTTCTCTCCTGTCACGTCTTTGTATGTGTGTGTGTTTGTGTCTCTCCCATGTCTGTACACGGGGGGCAAAGAAACCTTCCAAAGGACGGACGGGCGGGTGCAGCCTCCGTCCGCGGCATAAATCACCAGCCAGTTCTGAGCATCCAATTTTTACAAGAGGGAGATTTCGAAGCATGACCATTGACAACATGATTTGGGGCCTATTCCAAGTGACAGGCACACACCGGTAACCTCTAGTCCAGTTCACCTCCCTCTCCCACCCCACCCTGCCGGACCCCAGGAGGCAGAACCGCCCCGTCCGTCCGCCTGTCCCGTAGCGTCCAGGGACATCCATCCTCTTTAATGCGATGATGGGGTCGAGGCGCCTTCCCACTTTGACGACGTGAGTCAGACGCAGTGTTGTTCAAGGCTGACCGCAGGACAAAACGGGCACCGGGGAGTATTCTTGGTGAAGATACTTTTGGGGAGGATAATAGGTTGGAA
>NC_137193.1:51689276-51700795 GCF_960531495.2 Zeus faber
CTGACCCCTCCGCACCAAAACAGTTTAATTAACTTGTATACATAACTTTCCCTTTAACCGCTCACAGCCTGTCAAATCAAAGTGTCCGTCAGGGCCGTCGGGCGGCGGCTTGATGCTGCGCAGGTTTCAAGAGCTTCTCCAGCTGGCAGGACACGCTGGCAGGTAGAGCGAGCGGGCAGACGTGTGTGTGTGTGTGTGTGTGTGTGTGTGTGTGTGTGTGTGTGTGTGTGTGTGTGTGTGTGTCTGTGTGTGTGTGTGTGTGTGTGTGTGTGTGCGCGCACAGATAGACAGACAGTGAGACACATAGTGAGACAGAGGGACAGACGGAAAGACAAGGCAGACATGGAGAAAGGGGTCGTGGCCTCAAAAAACAAGCATGGAGGACATTGGACACCAGGCAGGTCGACATGCTCCTGATATGATATATGATATATACATTGTTTTACTTTATTTCTTGACATTTACTGTATGTTCCCAAATTTCCTCCCAGGGGATAATAAAGTCTTATCTTGTCTTATCTTATACAAGGAGCCAGGAGACTGATGGACGGAGGGACAGTTAGGCTGACAGACAGACAGGTCGATCATCTGACATGAGTCCAACAAGAGAGAGCAGAAAGATTCAGAACTTGGTCTGTATGTTAATTATGTAAAGAACATTTTCAGAGTGAACAACTTGTTTATTGTGGTATGAATTGTTTGGGTTTGGAGGGCACAGCGGTCGATCAATACATAGATAAGAAAGAGAAAGTTTGACTACAAGTTAGAAAGAAGCCTCTCCAATTTCATATTCACTTGGTGATGGGATGGGGTCTTTTGGCCCATGACCCAGTTTTTAAGGTCTAGTGATAATAATGAAAATATGTGATGTCATAATAATGTTGAAAGTCCAACACGGACATTTATTTATAAATAAGAATACAGAAGGGTATGCAGTATAAATGTAAAGTTTTAACCGAATGAATGATCATGATTCAGTATAATAATATATTAACTGACAAGGATTAACGTTTTTTTGTATTTTAAACAGCAATAATAAAGTAAATAATTAATTTCCCAATCAGAAAAAGAATATCCAGATTTCTGAGCAGACCAAAGTGTTTAATAAAAGTTGTATATGCTACAAATCAAGGTACTTTACAGCAGCACATTGTTTTATAGGGGCTGTCTGTGTGGATTACTTCGAACAGCACACCTTTGAGAATGACTGAGCTGCTTGACTACTAATTCAGATGAAGCACGACACACACACACACACACACAGTGAGATGGAGACGCCCAGGTCAGCCAACCCCTACAGTGTACTTCGTCGAGGCAAGCTGGACGCACACACACACGCACACACGCACAGACACACACACACACACACACACACACACACACACACAGAGAGAAAAACACACACACGCGCACACACGGGCAGACGCACACACACACACGCACGGACGCAGAACCAGCGGTGACGGCTCAGAAGAGGATAGAGAATTATTAGCTTAGCCCTGAACCAGGTACTTAATATAGGGGCCGGTGCTGATAGCCAGCAGAGCCTAGCAGAGGTGACAGCTTCTGGCCCTGCTTGAGGAAATCCAATTGAAAAGCAGCCAAGAGGAACAACAAGCTCGAAACAGATGTTGCTCACTGCCACGGGGACGCCGGCGCCGCACACAACCCAGCGGCAACAAAAGCACGACGGCAAATTTGACACACACACACACACACACACACACACACACACACACACACACACACACACAGAAACACGCAGTGACACGTGGGACTGGAACAGCAGCAAACGTACACATGCAGGGATTCCTTCAAACACAAGTCACACCTCTACAGCAAAAATTAGGTGTATGACATTAGAGATGTGATAATCAGGACATTTCAGTTGGCCGTTAACTGTCGTGAAAACAATTACAATTGAAACAATTTAATAACATTTTTATATAGTTATAAAATATAAACATTTATTTCCATTGATTATTGGGACATTAAAAAATGGGTAAAGTGTACTCAACTGATGGAAACTCCCCTAGTTTACCTTCTACTTAGTGCAACATTTCTATCATTGGACTAAAAAGTTCCTTTAAATTAGGACGGAAACATGCAATTTTGTATTTTTAGAGCTTATAGAGCTTATTGTGCGTCATCACCGGGTGTCATGACATTTCACTGCATATATGTATGACCGTATGTATATGTATGTGACAAATAATCTCTTGAACTTGAACTTGAACTTGAACTTGAATTGAGGAATCAAACAATATTATTAAGGATCCCAATGATGATGCACGGGAACAATAAGCAACAGTTTATTTTTCAAAGTATCATTCTAAAATTACTGAGACCTTGAAACCCACTTAAATACTTACTAAATAAAAAAGAATAAAAACAAACAGCCCCCACAATAAACACACAGATAGAAAAGTACACAGACACAGACACAGACACACAGACACACAGACAGACACACACACACACACACACACACACACACACACACACACACACACACACACACACACACACACACACACACACACACTATTCTCCCTCCGGTTAGAAGATGATTTAAGGGATCCATAAACTCTATCAATCCAAGGTTATTGACAATTTTATTTTTCTTTTCATGGGGAGCACAGACCCCCGAGCAGCAGACATGGAACTGGACAGAAATGAAGAAATAAAGATGAGAAAAATGTAAAAACATGCAGTTGGAACAGTTTCCTTTCAAACCCTCGTCGGAGAGCCATGATTCTTTTTGGAAGGTCTGTTAAAAACATGTATGGAACAGCTACAACAAAAAGGTCAGGCCCCCACCCAAAACCTCCACTACACCTCCACTACACCTCCACCAAACCTTCATCCTGCTTCCTTCTCAAGGTCAGCGCTACATTGTGGAAAAGACAAGGTGTGGGCCCCAGAACCAAGTACTACACTTACACTACACCTCCACCACACCTCCACAATACCTCCACTACACCTCCACCACACCTCCACCACACCTCCACCACACCTCCAGCACACCATCATTACACCGCCACAACACCTCATCATAACAATCCCTTCTTGAGATGGAGTGATGGAGAGAGGGGGGGGGCAAAGAGATAGGGAAGGGAAGATAGAGGGACAGAGAGAGGGAGTGGGGGGGCGAGTGAAAAGGAGGGAGAGAGGGAGAGAGCGAGGGGGAAGAGAGTTAGAGAAGGGGAGAGAGGGATGGAGAGCTAGAGAGAGATTGTGAGAGGGAGGGAGAGACGGAGACAGAGAGAGCTGAGAGAGGGGGAGTGAGGCGTTGAGAGGGGTGGGGAAAGGGAGGGGGAGCGAATAAAAAAAAGGTCGAGTGAGAGGGATTGAGAGGGAGTAAGAGAAGGAGGGAGAGAGGGAGACACAAAGAGAGAGAGAGGGGGAGAAAGAGAAAGAGAAGGGGAGAGATAGAGAGAGGGAGAGAGAGCAAGGAAAAAAGAACAACAAAGACCCCTAGTTTCTCTCTTCACTGCAGGGAGGCTCCTGCGGGTGTTTCACGTCAGCTTTGGATATAATATTGTTGATGAAGCTGCAGATGAGCACTCATCACTTTTACTTCTATTAAAGATTGAAAGAAACCAAAGTGAGGGGGGCGGGGCGTGATATATTTTTTGCCAAATTCCAGTGGAGGAAGAAGTACTCAGGGCTAAAGGTGCTCTGACCGGGGTTTTTTTGGGGGCGGATCACCGATCACAATGTGATCTCGCTCAGACCACATTGGGAGGTGGTCTGAGCGCAATTCTGATTATTAAATTGTTATCCAGTCAGATCCCTGCATGTAATTCCGGAAAGATTTAACTCGGAATTAGTTTACTAATAAAAATAAGTAAAAACAGGCAACTTATTTCAACAATTTTGGTTGTAAATGTTGGTGTCTAACAAGGCTTGGACTTGGGCCGGGTCAGGGAACGCAGCCAATGGAACAGGCTTGTGCCGGGCTCAGACACAACGTGCACGGCCTTGTTTTGTTTTTTTGTTGGACCCGATCGTAGGCGGGTCGGAGGAGAGAGAGAGAGAGGGGCAAGGCGGGGCTGCCCGCTGCGTGCAGCTCTACTGTACATGGTAAATAGAATAATAAATAATACATAGTAAAAAGTATTAGTACTAGAATAATAAATCAATGTAAATAATGCCTTGCATAACGGGGAAGAGGAATTGTCTCGGGTTTTGCGTCATCTGATCGGCTCTTCTACCGACCTTCGACCTTTACACTGATCACCGATCACACTGTTTAGTACAAATATCGGCCGATCACCATCAGTGGCCGATTGATCGGAGTCGCCTCACTCAGAGCTTCTACACAGAGACGCAGAATGACTCTGCTGGAAGTGAAAGTGCCGCTTTGGCATTTCTACTGAAGCTCAAGTATAAGTCCTTGCTCTTACTTTTACTTTTTTATATTTGTATTTGTATTGTGTTTCTGTTATTTGCTTCTTACTACTTCACTACGGTGAAATCACTGTGTGCATGAGCAAGACGGCGGCGCGCACAGTAGTAGTATTCTTATGTGTATTATTATTATTATTATTATTATTTATTTATTTTTAATTATTGTACTTTGTTACAGTCCACCACTGCTTGGTTATTCTGGACAGGTTGTGTAACTGTAGCCTAAAATGTGTCACGCCAGGCGGGTGCAGGAGCAGGGTGGAGGTTTCGGAGGGCGGGGGGCTGGGTGGTGGCGGTGGTGGTGGTAACTGTAAACAAACGAGCTTTTAAAGAAGACAATTTTTTTTTTTCTCTGTGTGTCTTCGGCGCCAAGCAAAACACAGGCAGGGAAAACTGATACAAACTTTGAACACATGGGTCACAGCGTCGAGAGGGCGCGGCCCAGAGCTGTTTGATTAAAAGCACTTAGGGATCCGAACCCGCACTCTGGGGCTCCGCTGTCATGTCGCATGAGACCCCGCTGTCAATCCCCAAATTCAAGGTTTTCCACTGAAGATGTAAAGAGGAGAAGGATTTGGGGACAGCAACAGTGGAGTGGTGAGGCAGTGAACTTTTGTTTGTACTTTCTTAAGTATATTCCGTTTTGGAGACTTTCATCTCTTCACATCTCTACTTATTACATTTATTTACTTAACACTGTATTTTATACACTATTAAGTACATTTAAGAGCAAGTATTTGTCAACATTAACCTAAGTAGAAACATCAATGTGATACTTGGACTTTTACTCAAGTCACATTTTTTTTCCACATTTTGTTGGTCATATCAAACCCGCTGTAGATCACAGTCACAGCTAACCCTTCTATCTGGATAGAAGAGTTAGAGGTTGTTTTAATTTTTCTTTCTATAAAAATAAATCTATATATTGGGTGTTAATTATTTTTCCATTTAAGTTCCTTTTACGCCTAAGTGCTTCATCCATACAACCACGGCACACATGCACAAAATTGACATTTACATTTACATTTACATTTAGTCATTTGGCAGACGCTTTTATCCAAAGCGACTTACAAGGGAGAATAACATTCAGCTACATTGCGACAGAGATTAGTGTAACAACAACATTGGTGTAACAATAAATACTGCAATACTGTACATGCATACACTGTACATCCGTGTATACAGAAATATAACCACAAGCTCAAGTTACTGTAAGTCACACACACGCACGCAAGCACGAACACACACGCAACGTCTACCCAAATATGAGCTTTACAGCCACATGCCGATTTCTGCCAATCTGTGTCTTTTCAAGCGGTTCTTGATTGTATTGTTTACATTTCCAGGTTTTATTTTGTTTAAATTTAATGCTTATCATTAGGTTTATTGTACATTACCATTTTTTTTGGTAGTGTACAATAAATGCATGTCTATCTATCTATCTATCTATCTATCTACTGTTGGGAAACCCCTATTAATTCTAACAAATGGCGCCATATTATTTCTAAGACTACCTGTCTGCCCGTCTGCCCGTCTGTCTGCCTGTCTGTCTGTCTAACTACCAAACTGAGGACAGAGTTGAACAATTCACCCCTCAATCCCCGCCCCTGCCCCCAGTCCTCCCAGCGCTGTGAATTGTAAACACTCTCCTCCTTATGTCTTTTCCATTCCCGAGCATTTCAAAGGAAGCGAGCGGCATTTCGGCACTAACTGTTCCTCCACACACCCTCAGCCAGTGAAAATAAATAGACAGACAGTGGGTTTTCAATAGAGACGGTCACAGGCGCTCTGAACCAGGGGAAAGTAAGACGCTGTGTTTGCCCTTGATGCCTTGCCAAGCATGTATATAGCCCAGGTATTCATACAGACAGCATGTATGTACGTCTACACACACACATACACATACATACTTTATGTTGTGCATGCATGTTCAGCCAAGGACTTTAAAGTAAGGGTGTGTAGAAGACGAGTACCCCACAATCCCACTGTTGTCCCCCATTGTGCTGTGATGCCTCTTGGCAAACAAGACGGACGGATGATGTGCGTGGTCTGTGGAAGTTGTGTTTGAGTCTCACTTTCAGGATTGAATCACATTCACTTTTCATGGCATTTTACGACTTTGACTGGAATTCGATTGAAAATAACATCCTCCTTGACCCTGTTGTTGTTGTTTTCGAACTGTTTCTTCTCACCATATTCAATAATGTTCTTGCTCTTACTAGTACCATACTTTGTTTTACCAGTAACAATGTATTTTTTACCTGCCATTACCCCAAATTTCTAGACAAAAGTGCTTGTTGTTAGTTTCAGTTAAAATATTGCTAGTAAAAACAAAAATGTTACTATTAACAACAGTAAAAGGTAATAGTCAGCTTGAATAAGTACTAGTACTCGTAAGTACGAGTACTAGTAATAGTGACTAGCAAAATTGAAATAAAAACTACAGTAGTAACAATGGGAATAAAACTAGTCGGAGGCAAATATTTAATACCTAAAACACGGAGCCCCATAGGATTCAATGACAAAATTGTCCAAATTGTTACAAGTATCATTGCAATAGTTACTCGTAACAATTGGAATAGTTACTAGTATCTTACAAATATGTAGTAGTACCTAATACATTTTGACAAGTACAACTCAAATACTTACTAGTAACTGTTAGCAAGCAGGAATAGCAACTAGTGACTAAAATATAAGTGCTAGTCACTTCTAAAAGGTGACTAGTTCATCCTATGGATTGTAAAATAAAGCGCCTCGCCATAGAGCCGAGTCGTGGCGACCGTGCGGTTTGTGTTTCCATGGCGATGGAGCTGGATTACGCGGCAGGAAGTCTTTAGACAAACTTCAGTGATGACAAAAAACAGCGACAGCGTTCGTCTACGTCATGCATTATGAGACGGTTGTCATTTCCGTGGACATAAGGGCCCGTGGTCTTGCCCACGCACGAATCAGGCTTGTTTTTGGCAATCGTATGTGAAATTATTTGAATACTGTAGAGAGCGTGTTAAGCTCGTCTCAGTGAGTCTTTCAACAATGGAGCCGTGGGGGTTTTTTTTTTAACTTTTTTTTTTTTGTTGGATGTAAACATAAAACACCGGGAAACCGAATGAAACATCAGTGCATGTGATGAGCGGTTCGGCCTGACTGTGTGTGGCTGTAAAAGTTTAATTTAATCATCGCCGTGAAAAGTCGTGTTTTCCTATTAAAATCCATCAAATCTGTTATTTTTGAGAATTGAGCACAATTCACCATGAATTTTGTACAGCCCTACTTATGGGACATCTTTTGGCCCCTTACTCTATTTGTGCGTGGGGTTTCCAATTTGTCTCTCTCTCTCTCTCTCTCTCTCTCTCTCTCTCTCTCTCTCTCCATATGTCTTTCGTCCTAACACCCAACTTCAACCTACCGTTCCCTATGTTTGTTTATTAAAACTTCTGTAAAAATATTGTATCTTCTTGTCTTTCTCTGGAGACGGTTTACTTGAGGGATTGGCCACGACATTTCTGTGCAACAAAATCTTTTTTTTAATTTGTGAACATAAATTTGGGCATTAATGCAAACTTCACTCAAAATCACAAACTGAATGACAGAAAACCCCTGCCTGTATGGCTATGTGCAACACGCCATATATGTGTGTGTGTGTGGGTGTGTGTGTGTGTGTGTGTGTGTGTGGGTGTGTGTGTGTGTCCCATAAAAGTGTGTGTGTGTGGGCGTGGGATGTGTGAGGTAAGGTGTGTAGCGGCGCCCTCGGCAGAGTGTATCCATCATGATGAAGCGGCGGACTCGGCAGCTGTCAGAGGCGATCACACTTCACTACGGTTCGCGGGACTTGAAAGTGAAAAAGAATGGCGCTTCAGCCACGTGAAGACTTCATATATCTTCGCCGCGATTTTTGCACTCTCCTTTTTTTTTTTTTTTGAGCGTGCGAGAGAGAGAGAGAGAGAGAGAGAGAGAGAGAGAGAGAGAGAGGGAGAGGGGGAGAGAGAGAGAGAGAGAGAGTGTCGTGCCTCTTTTTTTCAGTTTTGAGCTTCGTTTTATCTAGACCCCAGAGAGGGGTTGCGGGGTGTGGGTGTCTATGGTCCTACAGTGACCTTTGTTATCATGGATATCTTTTAAACAGATCCAAACATTTTTTAGAATAATAAGGGGGAATATTTTTGATTACTGTATTTCAAACAATAAAAAAAATGACAAGTAGTGACAACACTGCAGATGATCACATTTAGCACTTAAGCACCGTCAATCGTGGCAGAATGACACAAGGAACTTTTCTCAAAGGAAAATGTTATTTTAAGAATAGAAAATGAATTCTGTCATTCCGTGGTGATTGAACGTGGCGAGTGTTGAACATGATAATCAGCAAATTTACAGTCACTACAAAGTGAAACGAGGCGTAATAACGTAATTTCTCTAAGCGGCGGGGATCTCTTACCGCCTTTAATCTACTAATGACTCCTAAATGACATGGGGCTTTTCACACAGAGGAGACGTGGTTACACGCCCCCCCCCCCCTCTCTCTCTCTCGCTCTCCCTCCCTTTCTCTCTCTCTCCCTCCCTATCTCCCTCTTTCTCCCTCTCTCTCTTTCTGCCCCCACTCGCGCCCTCCAAATCATTTGATTGGCACATGCTTTCACTTAATGAGGGATGATTACCAAGGAAAACAAGTGGGAGACCGCATCTGCTCAGTGTAAAGAGACGTCCAGGTCTGCTGCAATCTGTCAGCGAGGGCTTTGCTGTGTGTGTGTGTGTGTGTGTGTGTGTGTGTGTGTGTGTGTGTATGTCTGTCTGTGTGTATGTGTGTGTGTGTTTGTGTGTGTGTGTGAAATCGATAGAGAGAGAGAGAGAGAGAGAGAGAGTCCAATCCATTGCAAACCTTCTCGCTTGTACAATCAAGAATCCCTTGAAAAAACACAGATTGGCAGAAATCGGCATGTGGATGTAAAGCTCATATTTGGGTAGACGGTGTGTGTGTGTGTGTGTGTGTGTGTGTGTGTGTGTGTGTGTGTGTGTGTGTGTGTGTGTGTGGGAAACGCGACGGGGTGCATGTTGGTGACAAGCCGGGGCCACGACAGGAAGGCCAGGAAGGGGGTCAAGGGGGCCAAGAGTGCAGGGGACCGATTTAGATCGACACAATCAGCGCACGCACACACACACACTCTGCTCCCGTCGCCACTGCTTAGGTTCTCACAAAGGCTGGGTACACACAGGTAGTTTCCCTACACACACATGCACACTACACTACCACACACACAGATGCATACAGACAAATATACAAACACACACACATACAACTCGTCATATATCAACTCTGCATGAGGTCTACATTGTTGCACTAAACGGCTTCTTAATTAGCGACGCCTCGTTTACAGATTGTTGTCTCAGCGGTCGTCTAGACGACGGACAGTTAATCTTATTTAAGGGCCGGTTTGTACAATTGTACAAAGAATCCTTGGCGAGAACCGACATTTAGAATTGACTTTATTTGTTCTATGTTGTTTATGGGAAATACAATGAAACGAGAGACAAAGGTGGATACAAACAGAAAAACATTATTAAAAAAAGATCTACCTACTCAGTAACCACTATCAATTCCATTATCTAAAAATAGTGTTAAATATCACACCGATAACTCAAATTAAATCAAATCAACCGAAGAGAAATAAAAGTAAAAAAGAAATGAGAATAAGAATGAAAAGATAAAAATAGAGTTAAAAATGGAATAAAGCTTTCCATCTAGCTCCCCAGATCACATACACAGAGCAGTTTATTTGCTTAAATCCTGGCGTAAAGGGAAAGCAAACAGCTCACACTGAAATCGGCCTCCGCATTTTGACAGCGTTTAAACCCCCCCCCACACACACACACACATGTGCGATTAAAAGGAATGGCTTTCTTGCCCTGTGCTGACCCAGTTCCTCTTAATTACCTCCAAAGTTGACTTCAAAGTTCCGTAAATCTCCAGATCTACAGCAGTGTATAACCTGCCAACCCCCCCGCCGTCATTGTGTGTGTGCGTGCGTGCGTGCGTGCGTGCGTGCCTGGTGACAGAGAACTAAATATAAATATAAATAATGGTCATTGTTTGGACGTGGGTAATTTGGAGTGTCAGAAAAGTTACCGACACTGTTGGTGGTGAGACAGGAGGTGCAGAGTGGGGTGTGTTTGTGTCAGTGTGTGTGTGCAGTGTGTGTTCTGCTATTATAACAGGGGTCACAGTGTCAGAGTCAGCTGATGGGATGCAGTGGTGGATGTAGTACTCAGAAGTTTTTACTTCAGTAAAGTATGAATACACACCGACACAAAATGACTCAAATACCATGTTGACATTTCCACATAGATTTAAGAGGAAGTACTTTCAGACTTAGACTATTACTTAGTTTACTTCTGAAAGTACTTCCTCTTAAATCTACTTAATAAGTATTTTAAGTACAGTAAAAGTACTTGTCATATTCAGTGCCTTGATGAATCATAGCCTAAAATACAACATGAAGTATTGCTTTAACAATTTACAAAAGTGAAAAAAGATATAGGTGCTGTCACTTATCAGTACATGGACCTCGTCAATAATCAATGAGCAATCTTTTGATACAGTATTTAAATATCTAAATATTTTACTCAAGCAATGTGACGGTGGTTCAAAATGTGGTGAATAAGTCAAAGGGTGCAGATATTTTCTTTGAAATGGAGCAGAGTACGAGTCAAAGGTCTGTACACGGTGATTTGATGGGACGGTTCCGCGGACACAGATTAGGCCTAATCTCAGACTAAATCACACTTTTAAACTTGAATAACTGGTATGGCCATTCGCAGTCAGGGTTAATTGTCTCAGACTCCCCCCTAGACCCAGAAGGAAGATTAGAGCTAATCTAGGTCTAAGTGAAGGTTTCAATTCATTATTTTTGGATTAATGGATGTGGTCTCCAGGTGGACCAGGTTGATCTGCACTAAGACCAGCACCAAGACCAGACAGAAGGAGCTGACTAGTCCTTCGTTAACTCAGTTGACAACTTTCTAGTCTCGAACTAACTAAGCAACGTCTCAGAAAAACTTTCTTTTTTTTTTATCCTCGATAAATCTAAGTCGGATTAGTTTAGTCCTGATTTAGAT
>NC_137193.1:51700995-51710995 GCF_960531495.2 Zeus faber
CATAGGGGCATATGCACGTGAAAAACACACACACACAAGACACACACACACACTCGCTCGCTCGCGCACGCACGGGCACGCACGCGCGCGCACACACACACACACACACACACACACACACACACACACCACAGTCAGGTATTCTGGTTTGCTTTCTTATGACATAGACTATTACTAAATTGAGCTGGCAGGTAATTCTAAAGCAAATAAACGCCAGCAGGCTTAACACAAGGAGAGGTCTTGGGGTTGGCCGCATGAGCAATGACAGGAATCCTCTTGCCTCTCTTGACAGGAAGCCTATTATTCTACCCGCTGTATTTTCCCAGTGAGGGGGAGTTTAAAAAAATGGATTGCTCATGAAGGTATTTGACCCCGCTCCCAGAAAATATTAAAAAAAAAAAAAAAAAAAAAAAAAAAAAAAAAAAAAGGTCTTATTGAATGGCCGCCTTTGCTGTTTGTAGACTTAATATTTACAGGAGAATTTAAGCTCTGTGTTATTTCTTTTTTTATTTTTTAACACTTCTTTTCAATTAATCCTCTTCACTTCCAATTCAAAGGGTACTTAGACACTTACCTTGACACTAATATCTTGAAATCATGCCGCCATCTGTAAGTATTCCAGCATTTAAGTGTGCAGGCATCACAAACAAAATGTGCAAAGGCGATCCATTCTTAGCCGTATTCAAAATTAAAGAAAAAGTACAAATTATGGAAAGGCCGAAGAAAAAAAAAGATATATATATATATACACATAAATATAAACAAGTTGAGACAAACCGCACTAAAAATACACAACATAGAACATCACACTACAACCTAATTACAAGTGCCATCTTGGTGCTTAACCTTGGAATTCCAGTTTGAATATTGTTTTAATGCCGTTGGTAATTGAAGATGCAGCGCAAACAGTGGTCCCTCTTTTCAAAGGGAAAGTAATTTTCCTAAGCAATGGGAACACAAATAATCATGTCGTGCAATTAATTAATTATTTATTTTCCTTTCTATTCGCCCCCCCTCCACTTCTCGGTCAGTAATTATCCAAGAACTCATTAAAATATCAAAATAGATGTATAAATAAAGCTATTTTTTACCTACGATTACATTAGCCTCAAAGTTTTCCACCACCAGAAGGAGGCTCATGGCTTTTATTTTGTCAGGGAAACATGGATAAATGCAGTTACACTCTCAAAACAAAACATTTGTTTTTGATTGTATTACGTAGGTGTGTTCAACAGGAGAGATAATGACGCAAATTTTAAAAGGGGAGAGGAAATGTTAAATAATACATTTTATAGTGCTGTAAACTGTAAAAAAAAAAATGTAATAACTGTTAAACATTTATCATTTACATTCTGTGACTATTTTGTGACAAAGCATTCAAATTTTTCAATTAAATAAAAAAATACAAATAACAAATTTACAAATAAGAAAACCCACATTGAAATTACAAAAAAAAATTATACATTTTAATAAGATTTTAATCAATCAAATACCAAATATGTTCACTCAAAATATTTTCTCTCCATAAATTTACCAGTGGGAAGGTTACAGTGTGTGTTCCCTGTGTGTGTGTGTCTGTGTGTGTGATCAGAATATCATTCATACACATATGCACATGCATTGATCTCTCACTCTCACGCACGCACGCACGTTACATAAATACATATACATATGTTTGGTTTTGACATTCTTTATATCTTCATGTCTTTCAATACGATTTGTGCGATGTACTTTTGGACAATGAATAATGAACTTTAAGGGATGAAATATACATATACATAAATATATATAGGCTTTAAATATATTTTAGTATTTTAAGTTGTTTTCCACTGTGCATTTATTTTACTATCAAAACACTTTTTTTAAATATGATGAAAAATGGCACATTCTAAAAAATTCCAAGATTTTCCGAATTGATTCTTTCTACAGCAACGCTTCCTTTTTGGCGATTCTTCTCTTTATTAAATCTATGATTTTATTCATCACTTTGCTTCACTCTCTGTGGTCTCAGTCATAGCTTAACCAAAGTTCTCTGGGACCTTCTGATCTTGCCAAAAAAATTACCTTCATAGGAGACCAACCTATTCTTCTGAATGACCTCCCTCAGGAGGGAATTCATGAAAAAGGCATAACAGATATATTTCTTTTAATCATTTTTATGATTTAGAAACATTTCATTTGCCATTCTTCATGTATTGTCATATAATAATAACAATAATAATAATAATAATAATAATAATAATAATAATAATAATAATAATAATAATAATAATTATTATTATTATTATTATTATTATTATCATCATCGTTGACAAATTCAGACTAACAGTGTGGATATTCAGCTACAGATGTGGCCATGAACAGCTGGGAGGCTGCTATCACCATGAGTTTGTGTCAAATTTGTTGGTAAAAAGCAATTTATAAATAATTTCGACTGGACTTCAAATGAAGCTTTTATAAGCGCTTTAAGGGTAAACATGTTAAAATATTAAACAACACATCATTTCGCAGCAATAATCCAGTGTTAAGATATGATTTAAAATATACAAGTATGGTACGATTTCTGGGATTTGTGTTTTGTTCAAAAAGCAGTGATAACACGGACGGCTTTATTTACGTTTTCCTCTAACTTCAGCCCTCCAGGGTGACCCAAGGTATTATAAAGGGGAAATTATTTGAATGTTTTCTCTCGCACTTTCAAGGTCTGTGCATTCAATCATAAATTGTAAAAAAATACACATAGATGGCAGCCCATCATATAATAGGCTTATACACATTCATATGAAGATAATATATATAAAGCTACACAACAAATCTTGCATAGTGTAAAAATCCATATCCAGAGCAGCTATTGATCCGCTGTGTGTGTTGAATACACTCTGCTGTCACGCTCCGCCGGCCGGCTCACACTGCGGGGGTCCGCTGGGTCCCATTCCACATTAACTGTATTCATATGCACCGTTCAGTGAAGCCTCAAGCTCTATGCAGCTTTATGCAGCTCTGTGCAGCTTCATGCAGCTTCATGCAGCTCTGTGCAGCTTCATGCAGCTTCATGCAGCTCTGTGCAGCTTCATGCAGCTTTATGCAGCTCTATGTAGCTTCATGCAGCTTCATGCAGCTCTATGTAGCTTCATGCAGCTCTATGCAGCTTCATGCAGCTTCATGCAGCTCTATGTATCTTCATGCAGCTCTGTACAGCTTCATGCAGCTTCATGCAGCTCTATGTAGCTTCATGCAGCTCTATGCAGCTTCATGCAGCTCTATGCAGCTTCACAAGCTTGATGCAGCTTAATGCAGCTTCATGCAGCTCTATGCAGCTTCATGCAGCTCTATGCAGCTTCATGCAGCTTCATGCAGCTCTATGCAGATTCATGCAGCTCTATGCAGCTTCATGCAGCTCGATGCAGCTAAAAGCAGCTTCATGCAGCTCTATGCAGCTTCATGCAGCTTTATGCAGCTCTATGCAGCTTCATGCAGCTCTATGCAGCTTCATGCAGCTTCATGCAGCTTCATGCAGCTCGATGCAGCTCAATGCAGCTTCATGCAGCTCTATGCAGCTTCATGCAGCTTCATGCAGCTCAATGCAGCTTCATGCAGCTCTATGCAGCTTCATGCAGCTTCATGCAGCTCTATGCAGCTTCATGCAGCTCGATGCAGCTCAATGCAGCTTCATGCAGCTCTATGCAGCTTCATGCAGCTTCATGCAGCTCTATGCAGCTTCATGCAGCTCTATGCAGCTTCATGCAGCTCGATGCAGCTCTATGCAGCTTCATGCAGCTCATTTTTGTTTTTTTTAAATAAACGATTAAGCTACAGAACTCTGGCTAATTCTAAATAAATCTATCTAAATTGGAGACTTTTTCATGCACCTTTAAACACTTTGAGTGTCATTTACAGCCCATTTTGCTCAAAATCACAAAATTAAAAGTTTTTATGGTTTCAAATTATATTTAAAAAAAAAGGTGTGACAGATAATGAGCTCAAATAAATACTACCATTGATTTGACCATATTCCATAGTGTGAAGCCCAGAAAGGTTGAAATCACACTGCCCTCTACAGGCAGAGGCGGGTATTGCAACAAACGTGTGAAAGTTAATGTTGCACTTTTGATGAAAACTGTCTCAAACAAACCATGGAAAAGTGATACATATATTTTTATTTGTCCCTTCTCACACACTCACACTTCGTCTCCCCTTTAGGAGCTCAAAGTTCTTGATAGTTTGAAGTTATGGGCTAATAATACGATGGACACTGCATGGGCAGGAGTCCATTACACCCAGGTAATGGATGGCGCAGCTGCTTTGAATGGAATTGCCCAGAGATTGGATGACGGAAGGTGGAGTAATTTATTGTCCGCCCCAAAGACCCCCCCCCCCCCCCCCCACACACACACACACACCTCCTCCACCCCCCCTCTACACCACCCACGAGCCCCCTACGCTATTTATTTCCAGCTTGATAAGAGAGCAGATGAGGCATGCCTGTATTTATGGTGGAGCAGTTCATAAAGACCGCCGGACATGAGCAGCCAAGTTGAGCTCCAAACGGTAACGACGACAACAAACAAACAGCCTCCGTCCAACCTTCTGTTCTTGTTTTGAGACTTTGTAGTGAGGCAACTACTAGAAAAAAATAAAATAAGAAGATGGAAAAACTTTTTTTTTTTTTTTTATAAAGGGATGTGATTGCAATATATTATATCGTCTCTCTTACTTGGAAACCGGTTGAATTGAGACTCAACATTCTTCAACTGGAAATAATTTTGGGTGTCAAATATGGATCACCTTATTTTCATGCTTGAGAAACTGACGTTTACTCATGCTGATTTTAATAGATGTATTCATTTTTGTCCTATAAGAGCGATGCTGCTCTGGGTAAAATAAAATAAAATGCCGTATCAAAACACACCACATGGAATAAAAGTAATGAAAAAGTATCAAAATGACCACATCCACATTCTGATTTTTGACAGAAGCTGCTTCAATGTGATTAAAGACCCACTAAGTAAAACACCAAACACACTGCTTGGTCTGTATTCTGCTTAATTTCCCATTCATATTCATGTTTATCAGAGTTCACGATGAGCCCCAGTTTGTCCGATAGAACCAATTTGGCAGTGCTTTTGGGGTCTTATAGAGTCCATATAGAGAAAGAGAGGCAGAGCGGTGAAAAAATGTTCTTGTCAACATTATTTGTTTTATTGATTTCTCTGTAAAGCAGAGTCGCCTCAGCGCTTTATGTTGCTTTGGCTGCTTCACTGAAAATAAAACCGCTGCACGTAAAAAGCATTTCCCTAAAACTCCTGTCGTTCATATTGGGGCTTTTTTTTTTTTTTTTTTTAACGTTTCAATCACCAAGCTATTACAAGTCAGATTAGGCTCACTTTAGTGATGTGAATCTATCAATAATTTCATATATCTATCAATAATCGATCTATCATTTTTGTTTTTGGGGTGGAAATGGCTGTACATTTCAGTATTTACTGCGTATGGTTTGGGTTGGTTTCAAATGTTCTGTTTGGAGCATTTACACTAGCTGCAAACACATTTTAATTTGCTCTGAAATTGTGTTCCCCCCCCCGAAAAAAAACAAAAACATTGGCGTGATTGTATGGCTGGGCGTAGTGACAAAATATTTTTTCCATACTGATATTTTGGGGATGACTCTAGGTGCTTTCATAAGGTATTTACACACAATACATATTTGAGTAACAATCATTAGTAATGTGGATGTGACTGGTTATTGATTAGAACAACTAGAAGTCTGTAAGGCCGCCTTACAGTACACACATAAGATAAGATAAGACTTTAAGTGAAATAAAAAATTCAGGACATTTAACTATATCACAATATTAAGATGATAAAAATTCCAGACCACATCTAGTGTCATATCATGATATCGATCTTATGCCGATACATCACCAAGCCCTTCTTGATTGAATATAAAATACAATCTATATAAGAATATAACTAGAGAACAATGGGACCCCATTTCTGACAATGACAACCTTTCATTTGAGAGGCCCGAAGGAAACGAGAGAATGACAGAGAGAGAGAGAGAGAGAGAGAGAGAGAGAGAGAGAGAGAGAGTGTGTGATGGTGCACTCCGCAGGAAAACAGATGACTCCATTTTAAATTCACATACATGTGGGACTTCTATATTCTCCGTGTTCCACTGGCAAAAAATACATAAGGAACCGAGGGACTGGAAAAAATAATAATTCAATTCAATATCAAAACTTCACAGACGGGACGTTTCCGACCCCCCCCCCCCCCCCACACACACACACAAAAGTTTGTGACTCATGGACCAAATTGCCGACCGCAATTTCCCTGAAGCCACCATCCATTGTACAAATGCAACAGTTCCTCGTCTAAAAAAAGCTGAAAAAGCCAGAAACCTGCATGAGTCACAGAGTCTCTGTAGGATTCCACACAATCCAAATTCCTTCCGAACACGACTTCTAAGACCCAGACCCGAAATGTAACTTTAGCCGACACTTTTACGATCACAGCTTTACGATGGCAAAATGCACAAGCAAAAAAAATGATTCAAATACATATTTTTATTGACATATTCTAAATTCAAATGATAGAGGGTGACACTGGAAATTGTAGGTTTCTATGGTGGATTTTGTATTGAATTTAATGTTTTTTTCATATTCCAAGGGATGAAAATGTGAAACTTAATAAATGGGGATTGAATGGGTTTATGTTATTAGTTTATGTCTTGAAAAAAGCCTGAATTTTGACCACACAAAGCCACAAGCTTCCAGGATGTATTTGTTTTCTCTGACAGACAGACAGACAGACAGACAGACAGACAGACAGACAGACAGCTAGATCTTCTTCCAGTCTGGTACTGAACTGCATTGGGACAATTTAACCAAACTACCGTAAAAAAAGAACAAGTATAAACAACACTTCCACATTAGATCTGGTGATATTAAGGGGGTTTGGGGCCAAGTGTCCCATTACACAGGGAACAGCGGGTCGACAGAGTGTGTCATCGGAGCAGATCTGAGCTTAGTGGGGGTGGAGGGGGGGCTTTTTTTTTTTTTTTTTTTAAAGACGGACCTCGGCCCATTATGAGGCAGCAGCTGCCTCTTGCCAGGGGCCTCGGGAGCCGGCCACGGCACTTCTGTGGCCCCAACGCTTCATTAATTTCTCTTTAGACCAGCAGATCTGTTGACCAGGCTGAACTCTGAATTTACACTCTCTCACACACACACACACACACACACACACACACACACACACAGGTCAGCATTCACATGCTTTACTGTGTCAATACAATACGGGGTGTTAGGGTTACCCCCTCATACACTTCTGCATGCACTGATACACACAGACACTAGACAGTTGAAAGGGTTTTAGATATACAAACTTCTTGTTCCAAAACCTCTAATATATTTATTCTTTTTATATTTGATATACAATTTTGTAGGAATTATTGTTTTGGATTTAGAAAAAAAAAAAGGTTTCATTTTGCAAAAATATTTTTCCTTCATTGTCATTTGGTGAATAAAATAGAGTCAATAGAAGAGAACATAATTTAGAATTGCGCTAAAATAGCAAAATGCCTTACAGTAAATTTCACTTTTCCTCGTGCAGCTCCGAGTCCCATATAATTTTCTTGTTAAAAACCATGTGGATCAGGAGCTCCACAGCAACAACTTGTGACTTCATCCTCCACTAACAGTAAATAAATGAAATAAAAAAATTTAAATCAACATTAATTATTGTCGACACGGAGGGAAGAAAATGTAATGAGATGTGAGGGGGAAACAGAAACTATTTATAGGGACCGCGGGGCCTCTTGTAATGATCAGACTGTGGCGGAGGCCTCTATTGATTTTCTGGTTAAATATACAGCTCAATTAAAGATACAACTGATTAAAGGAGACTGCAGGTGGTGGTGGTGGTGCTGGATCTGGGTGGAGGCGGGAGAATTACACCACTCCCACTCCCTCCCTCCCACCTCCTTGTGGAGTACAGCTGGAAACAGACTCACATCGTAATTACTGAGGTTCCACGTTAGGTAAACCCGAATTTGTTAAGTAAAGTAAATGGTAAACACGTGTATTTGTGTTTGAAAGCAGTGTATATGTTTAAGGGTATATATATATATATTTATGTTTTTATTATATACATGATAAATATTTATATTACAATACAAATAACTCATTAATTATTACTAAAAAATAAACCAAAAACAAACCATTATTAAAAGAATAGTATTAAAAATAAACAATTAATTAACCATTGGGTTATTAATATTATTATTAAATATATTTTCTTTCATCATTCTAAATCTGTGTTATTTATAGTGTTACTTATAATTTAAAGATAATCTATATTTTCTATATTTATGCTATTTGATGATATTGATTAAAAATATAAATATATCATATCAATTAAATCATATCAATAAAAAAAAAAGATTGTCCATTGCAAGGCGGCGCTGAAATGTATAATATGACATACAATGACCAACGGCAAAAACACCAACAACAACAATAACAACAACGACGACAATAACAACAGTGGCACCAAACTCTAAATAACCCAAAAAAAGACAACAGAGACAAAAAAAGACAAAAACAAACACAGCGGACGCACAGTATTCATACACACAAACACAAACACAAATGCACTATGGACGTTTTTATTGGACTTAAATATTTGTATCCCACAGAAAATATTCCAATGTAAACCATAATCCACAAACTTGTATTTTTTTATTTGTGTTGTGTAAAGTTATATCCACAAAAAATACAGAACGATTTGCAAATACATATTACTTACTCTGTAAACATGTATTTAATTTAACAATAAATGTTATAGGTTTTACAAATGTAAATAGTTTCACCACAACATATACATACAAATCGTATTAACGCATTTGAGGATGCATTTGTACATGTGAAACAGGTTTTGTACATTTGTAGATCACTTCCTATCGGTTTGTGAGCCAGGTGACCTTTGTAACTTCCCTCAAATGTATTTGTATAATTTTGTCCAACTCGTCCCGCGGAAAATATGAAGAACAAATCCACAAATGTTAGGTGCAGTTACTAGCTTTACCAGCAGGTGGTGATACACATGCGCGCACGCGCACACGCATACACACAAACACACACCGACTTAGTATAGTCTTCTATGAACAAATTATAATCGAAATGATCATTAATTGCTACTTGCACAATATACCCTAATTTATGTTTAACTTTCCTGTCAAAGTTGTAAAAGAAAGCTTTGTAAAAGTATATGAAAAGCATAGTAATTATGTATTCTATAAAGCCCACTCAAAAATGCTGCATTTCATTTAACTTATAAGATACTTTGATGTAAAATGATTAAAGCATTCTTAAAAGAATGCACTTCTTGTTCACTCCTTGCTATCAACATATAATACACTTGTAATGAATACATTAAAATGCAACTCAAATACTAGCCTACTGCATATTGAAGTACAAACAAATACTACTTGAAAATTCACTTTAAGTTTAACAGTGTATTTTATAGTGTAACACAATAAATTCAAAGTGCACTGCAATTGTATTTATTAACATTATACTTAGTAAAATATATATTTGTTTTACATACACTGGTATTTAAAGAAAACTTTGTAAAAGTGTATTAAGCACATTTTCACATGCATTCTATAAAGCCCACTTCAGAATACTACATTCCAGTGGACTTATAGCATACTGTTATGTAAAATCTGAAGCAGAACTTCAGTGTGCTTAGGTATAGCACTCGTTCATTTTTTGGTATTAAAAAGTAATACACGTTTTAATTAATATATTAAAGTACAACTACTGTTCCAAGACGGGCGGTTTTTGTGTGGTTGAGCCCCCCTCCCGAGGGGGGGGAGTTCTGTTACAGGTTCTTTGGGTCAATGGGGTTTGAGCACTGGCTTCCAGAATTCCCTGTTCTGTATTTAGTCAGTAAACGTTCACTGATTTCACCTTATCAGTCCACCAAAATCTGTTTT
>NC_137193.1:51713495-51863495 GCF_960531495.2 Zeus faber
CAAACCGCACCAGCTGTGTGTGTGTGTGTGTGTGAGCGTGTGTGTGTGTGTGCGTATAAACACGCACACACACACACACACATATATATGGGTGAGTGTGTATGAATACGTGCATGCATATACAGTATATGTGTATGTGTTGAGACGGGCCCTAGGTTATTGAGCAGAGGAATGTGTTTGAGTTTCCAGGACCACCACCACCCTGGAAGGCCAGAGCGCTCAAGGCCTGCATTGAAATCCCCCACAGAGCGGGCACTGTGCGGGCAAAGCTCTGCTTCAGATTTAAATTCAATCCGACAATAGAAGTCTACACAGACAGGTTGACGGTCTTTCAAACAATAGAGCCGCCGCCTGTCGCTAGAGTAGAATGTGAAGATAGGCGTGTTATCAGTCATCGAAGGACACTGGTTAGAATACGAATCGTGTTTTAGAAAGGCTTTCAAACCTCCAATGTTGACCTTCTGTGCAAGCACTGAGGGCTCATTTTGATTCAGAATTCTTTCCTTTAAGCAGTGAGACATACTGTTCTCAAACTACGGTATTTAAAACTACACCAATTAGAAATCACACATGCTGCAAAACGCCGCCAGTTAAATATTTTTTTAATACACAGTATTTCTGCATTGAATGTTCCTCAGTTTGGCTGTTAAGAAGAAAAAATCAGTGATAATAATAATAATAATAATAATAATAATAATAATAACTTTGAAAAAAAAGTAAATACATTTGTATAACGCTTGTCCTACACAACATGCAACTCAAAGTGTTTTCCATTGATAAAAGGCAATCAAATAGTAACAATAAAAAACAAAAAAGCACAATCCATTTAATAAAATAATATAAATATATTACCCAATTTCTGATGTATTTCATATCGCAAAGAAACCTTCCAGGGATATTTAATACCGAACAACTCAAATGAGCCTCCTAAAAATTCTGTAACGTTTGTAAAAAGAGGGTGAATCTCGCCCCCTAGTGGTCAGTACCTGATCTGCTCATAAGCCTGGTCCAAGGGGCTGGCGCCCAAGATGAACATGATGGACCTTCTCTTGGCTGTGGTGAGGGTGATGACCACAACCCTGGTCAGAACCATGATGTTCACCTGAGAGAGGAGTGGAGAGGAGAGGAGAGGAGAGGAGAGGAGAGGAGTCAAGAGGAGGGGAGTGGAGAAGAGAGGAAAGGAAAGGAAAAGAGAGGAGGAGAGAGGAGGGGAGGTGTTATAAGCTTTATTTTCAATGTTTAGCAGATCAGCAATATTAGGGAAAGGGCTTAAATTGCAAAATTGTCCCAATTTGAAGAAACCAATTCAAACGCATGCGGATACACCCCAAATTAAAAGGTTTTAACAACATTTACATTTACATTTAGTCATTTAGCAGACGCTTTTATCCAAAGCGACTTACAATTGTTCAAAGACCGACGGACGCAGCCATCAGGAGCAATTAGGGGTTAAGTGTCTTGCTCAAGGACACTACAGCATGCTAGCAGGAGGAGCCTGGGATCGAACCAGCAACCTTTAGATTACTGGACCACCAGCTCTACCTCCTGAGCTACCATCCCCACAGAGTAAGAGATGTTCAAGACCATTCTGAAACAAAACAAAATGAGCGGTGTTTTTTGGAGAGTCTGACCATGATGATGAAGATGACAGGCCCAGCGAAGCCCCAGATCACGCCGTTCTGGACGCTGAGCCAACAGTGTCCGTCAGCTGAGTACCTCCCTGAAGAGGAGGCCAACGTTATGGTCACTATCAGCACGGGAAGCCCTGGAGCCAGGATGGAGGGATGAGAGCAAAGAGAAGACAGGGATGAACAAAGGAATGTGGTGGGTAAGGGTGGGATTGGGCCTCATCTAAATCACACTTTTAATCTGGACTACCTGGAATGGCCTTTCTCAGTCATGGTTTGAAATAGTCTCAGGCCCGAGTCTTGCTCTCAAAAATCAGATTTCGGAAGGAAGATTAGAGCTAATCTAGGTCTAAGTGAAGGTTTCAATTAAGTATTTTTGTGTGATGTGGTCTCCAGGTGGACCAGGTTGATCTGCACTAAGACCAGCACCAACACCAGAAAGAAGGAGCTGACTAGTCCTTCATCACCTTAGTCTAGAACTAGTCATCTTAAATGAAGCAACGTCTCAGAAAGGCATTTTTAAATTCTGGATAATTAGAACAATCCTGTTTTGCCAAAATACGAGCAAATTGTGTCTCTTCCAGGAGCGATATGATCCTAAATATGTATATATAAAAGCAAACAGAATATTATATTGTGCCTAGAGATCATCCCCCTAAAATACAGGCCTCATTTCCAACCCCAACACCAGCGAGAACCGCACGGCTGAAGTGCCCATTAGCAAGTCATTAATCTCCAGCTCCACGAGGAGTTGTTCGCTAATTGCACTCTGACCTCGGTCGTCCCTGGAGAACGTCAAACAGGATGGAGACATGCCATGTTCACTCTTTCACAACTCCATGCTGGCTGTCTATTTTTCCAGATCCTTTTCAGCTGTACTTGCTGTGCAGCTTTGCACGTTGGATTATTTTTGCACACTATTAGCGAACATTCTGCAAGTATTCAAACACTATATTTCAAGCTGCATTTCGAGGCAGGCAGGAAGGCAGGCAGGCAGGCAGACAGACAGACAGACAGACAGACAGACAGACAGACAGACAGACAGACAGACAGATAGATAGATAGATAGATAGATGATAGACAGTTAGACAGATAGACAGATAGACAGACAGATAGATATATCTATCTATCAATAGATAGATAGATATATAGATATAGATAGATAGTAAGGATGCAACGGTACAAAGTATGTTATCGAGCCGTTCGGTGCGCCCATACAGTGCAGTACACACATGTGAACCACGGTGTCATGGTAGAAATTCACCAGACGCGTTGCGTAATTCAAGGCTTCCTATTGCATCCACTGTTGCAGCTCCACTAGCACACATCAGCCGCAGCTATGCAGCCTTTTCCATAGAAACACGAGATAAAACTACCTAGAAATGTTTTTGTAAAGAGTGCAATTCATCAAGGTGTCCAGCCGGAAAATAACCCCCTGGGATGGACGCGTCCCTCTTTATTACACACTTCTACACTCGCACCAGATCCTGTCGGCTCGTTCACGATCGATCCGGTTCTTTTGAAGGAATGAAGGGAACCGAGTCTCGCTGGGTGATGAGTTTTTTTGTTTGTTTTTTTGTCAAGTTTTACGGTTTTACGTTGTGTTGTTTGTTTAAGTTGCCGTCTCTTGCCACCGGTAAAAGTTTTCGCTCTATGTAAGAGGCAGCCTATGCTCCTCCCTCGCCGGGAGGTGCCCTGGATGAAAAGGAGCACACCCACTGTCATGTCAGGTTCACAACGCACACGCGCTGGTCTGACTGTGAGCTTTATTTCAATAAGTTATTTTACTGGGTTACAAATATTAAAGTCCAATAAAAACTTCCTTAATGCACTTTTATTGCCATAAGGAAGCACCTGTACAGAACACAGGCCCTGCGGCCTGGCCTCCATTTTCCATTCACACTCAGCCTTGTAACTGACAAATAAAAGCCTTGCCAACCTCGCTACACTCTGCCCACAAAGAGAAAGATCTGCAGAGTAACAAGATATTTAATTCTTATTTATTTAATTTAATTTGTATTATTTTTGTGTGAAAATATGTGTTCTACACAAAAACAACTAACTATAGGACCTGTTTTATTTTATTTTTATTGTAAAACGTTTTTAAAATATTATATATATGAATAAGGAAATATTAACACCTGCCCTCCAATCAATTGAACTTGTGCAAATTAAAACAACCCACCAATGAACTTGAACCCTCGTCTCCCCCCTCTCTCCACAGTCATACACACAGAGCATTACACTACCTATTTGTGCAGACTACTACAAAAACATTTTTTACACCTTTCAACTAAAAAAAAAAAAAAAAACTTAAATATAAAGATACTGAAACCGTACCATTACGGTAGCCCCAAAACTGTGATACATACCAAACCGTGAGCACACTGTACCATTGCATCCCTAATAGATAGACTATCAACTCTCTGCAAAATATTAATAAATAAATAAAGAAATATAGTAAAAGATATGAAAAAAGAAAATGGCAATACATTGGAAAATAATGGAAAATTTACAGAGCACCTAACAATTAACTGTAATCTAACCTAAAAATAACAGCAACAATTAAAAAAATGAAGAAGACATGAAAAATAAGGTAATCTCCAAAAATGAAATATACGGCCCTAAAAAATAACTTATGAAATAAACTGAAAGATGACTGTACAATAAGCCTGTCATTAAATAAAACCCTTAATTGGTGAACAAAATGTTGGCATTAAGCTGATAGGTGAGAACCCTAGTGAGTAGGGCTGAACCATTTGGGAAAATAATCGAAATGCGATTTTTTTAAACCAATATTGCAATTGTGATTGAGTATGTGAAGTTCCTTATATTCTGTATTATTCACTAAGCAGAAGCAATACATTATTCAATAGCAGTGGTACTCAACCTTTCCCAGCTCAGGAGCCACATTCACAAAAAATATTTTCGCAAGAACCAAATTTCTCAAACGTCCCTTCCCTCCATCAAACCATGATGCATTTTAAAATAAGGCTGCTAGTCACATCTTATTAAGGGATGAAAGGTGAGATTTATGCAATAATTGCAATTTATTATTTTTACCATTACCATATTATTATAACAAGGTTTTTATTAACATTGCAACCACAAATATATCATGTATTATTATACACAAATTATGTACAAATGTTACGTAGAGAGAGCAACGGGCAGACTCTACTGTGCATGTCTGCTGAGCCTGCAGCGGTAGACGCCTGTCATGATCTCCGCCTTCTTCTACTTCCCCTCCCTCTCCCTACCTGTCCCATTAATCCAACTCCATTCACCTGCGCACACAACTGTTCCCGATCTGTAATCTAACCCCTATATATGCCTCTCTCACCAGTCACCCATTGCCAGTTTGTCTTCGATGCTTGAACCAGACTCTCCAGCGTTCCCCGGACTGATTCCCTGCTACCGACTCTGCCTCGCTCCGACCATGTATCCTGCCTGCCCCCCCGCCTGTCTTCTGTCTGCACTCCTCGTTATCGAACCTGCCTGTCCCCGACGATGTATCCTGCCTGCTCCCTGCCTGTCTTCCGTCTGCTCTACAAATAAAACACATGACCAAATATCTCTGCCTGTCTTTGTGCTGCAATTGGGTCCTAACCAAACCCGTTACAGTACAAACTGGCCAACAATGGACCCAGCACACAACCCCGAGTTGCTGGCACGCCTGGGAAGGGTGGAGTCACAGCTCCAACACCAGGAGGCTGTCCGAGCCTCCACCTCAGCGGACGTTCGGCTAGCAGCGGCTAGCCAGGAGCAAGGGCTCGCCACGCTAGCTGCCCAGGTCCAGAAGCTCGCCATCGCTCTCTGTCAGTTCATCCCACCGCCTGCTTCCCCGGACCCACCTGCACCGGCCCAGCCTGGGTACTCCCTGGAGCCCCGGGTGGGGGTTCCAGAACGCTACGCGGGAGACGCAGACGGCTGTAGTCCGTTCATTACGAACTGTTCCATCCTCTTCGCTCTGCAGCCCCACACCTTCGCCTCCGAGGAAGCCAGGGTGGCGTTCACCGTAAATCACCTGACGGGCAGCGCTCGGCTATGGGGAACGGCCGAGTGGGAACGATTACCAGCCTGCTCCTCCTTCCACGCCTTCGCCGCCGAGCTCCGCAAGGTGTTCGGGGTGACATCACAAGGTCCCGATGCTGCTGGTGGTCTCCTGGGTCTCAGTCAAGGGTCCCGCTCCGTGGTCGATTACGCGATCGATTTCGCACCCAGGCTCGACTGAGCGAGTGGAACCCGGCAGCCAGGATTTACGCGTTCCTGATGGGATTAGCAGAGTACGTGAAGGATGAGCTAGTTTCCCACGACCTGCCCACCTCTCTCGATGGCATCATTGAGCTTGCTTCCCGTATCGACCGACACATCCAGACCCGCCAGCGAGAGAGGCGTCAGAGGCAAGTGGAGCACCGCCCAGCAACCCGTCTTCCAGGTTCCTCCGGGCAGCCAGCTCTTCCAGCCCGTCAACCCACGAGTGAGGCCCCTCCCATGCGGGTTGGCCGGTCCAGCCTCACCCCAGAGGAGAAGGAGAGACGCCGGGTGGGGAACCTTTGCCTCTACTGCGGTCTAGCCGGACACTACATTTCCGGGTGTCCGGTAAAAGGGCCAGGCTCGCCAGTGAGGGAGGAGGTCCTGGTGAGCCACACCTCCAAATCCCCCTCCAACCTACGCCCCCTCTGCCAGGCTCAGCTGCTCCTGCCCCAAGGCTCACATTCCCTCACCATACTTATTGACTCTGGTTCCGATGTTAACATCATCGGTGATAACCTAGCACGGCAGCTTGGTGTTGGTCGAGTTCTCCTGTATTCTCCGGTACCTGCCACTGCCCTGGATGGCCGCCTCCTGGGGACAGTCACCCATCAGACAGTGCCCATCCGCATGCTCCTGTCTGGCAACCACCACGAGACGATACAGTTTTGCATCCTGCACTCACCTCGTCACCCTCTCCTCCTGGGGTTCCCCTGGCTCCGGCGTCACAACCCACACCTCGACTGGACCACAGGGGCTTTTCTGGGATGGAGTCCTGCGTGCCATCAGGTCTGCCAGAAGCAAGCCGCCGCACCTCAGCCACCCAACAGCTCCAGCTCCGCACCCGACATGTTGGGGGTCCCCGCCGAGTACCTTGACTTCAGGGAGGTCTTCAGCAAGGCCAAGGCGACATCCCTTCCCCCACACAGGCCGTACGATATTGCCATCGACCTCCAGCCCGGCTCCACCCCCCCCAGAGGCCGCCTGTACTCCCTGTCCGCCCCGGAGAGAGAGGCCATGGACACCTATATTAACGATGCCCTGGCGGTGGGCATCATCCGTCCCTCCTCATCCCCGGCGGGGGCGGGAATCTTCTTCGTGGAGAAGAAGGACAGTCGTTTCGCCCCTGTATTGACTATCGCGGTCTCAACGACATTACGGTTAAGAACCGCTATCCCCTGCCCCTCATCTCATCAGCCTTCGAACTCCTGGAGGGGGCCACGGTGTTCACCAAGGTCGACCTACTCAACGCCTACCATCTGGTCCGGGTTCGAGAGGGGGACGAATGGAAGACGGCGTTCAACACTCCCTCCGGTCACTACGAATATCTGGTGATGCCCTTTGGTCTCACCAACGCCCCCGCCGTCTTTCAGGCCCTGGTCAATGACGTGCTCAGGGACACGCTCAACAAGTTCGTCTTTGTGTACCTCGACGACATCCTGATCTTCTCCCGATCCCAAGCTGAGCACGTCCACCACGTCCAGACGGTCCTGCAGCGCCTCCTGGAGAACTCACTCTTTGTGAAAGCGGAGAAGTGTGAGTTTCACGTCCTGTCCGTCTCCTTCCTGGGGACGTCGTAGGGAGGGGGACCATCTAGATGGACTCCACTAAGGTCTCCGCCGTCACCACCTGGCGCACCCCATACACCCGCAAACAACTCCAGCGCTTCCTCAGTTTTGCCAACTTCTATCGGAGGTTCATCCGAGGCTACAGCACGGTGGCTGCCCCCCTCACAGCCCTAACTTCCTCCAAGGTGCCGTTTCGGTGGTCCACCACCGCCAACAACGCCTTCCTGGCCCTGAAGGCACGGTTCACTTCAGCCCCCATTCTGGTATTGCCTGACCCTGAACGGCAGTTTGTGGTTAAAGTGGACACCTCCGACGTGGGAGTCAGAGCTGTTCTGTCCCCGAGAACCGCCTCCGACCAGAAGCTTCATCCCTACGCCTTCTTCTCCAGGCGTTTAACCCCGGCCGAGAGGAACTACGACATCGGGAATAGGGAGCTTCTCGCCGTCAAATTGGCCCTGGAGGAGTGGCGACACTGGCTAGAGGGAACCCAGCTGCCGTTCCTGGTGTGGACCCACCACAAGAACCTGGAGTATATCGAGTCCGCCAGATTGAACTCCCGTCAGGCCCGTTGGGCGCTCTTCCTAACAAGGTTCAATTTCTCCCTCTCCTATCGGCCGGGGTCACGCAATATCAAACCTGACGCCCTGTCCCGGCAGTTCCAGGAGGAGGAAGATGCTGCTGACCCTGACACCATTCTACCATCCTCCCATCTAGTTGCCACACTCACCTGGGCGGTGGAAGAGAGGGTCAGAGCCGCAGCCCAGGACCAACCTGGACCCAGCGCATGTCCGCCCAACCGTCTGTTCGTCCTGCCTGACCTCCGGTCTGAGGTTCTCCAGTGGGCCCACAACTCCCGACTCACCTGCCACCCGGGGATCCAGCGGACGAAGGAGGTCGTCCAGCGTCGCTTCTGGTGGCCCTCCCTGGGTGAGGACGTCCGAGGGTTCGTCAATGCCTGCCCCAACTGTAACCAGCACAAACCCTCTCTTCTTGCTCCTGCTGGTCTCCTACACCCACTGCCGGTTCCTGATCGCCCCTGGTCTCACATCTCCGTGGACTTCGTTACCGGTCTGCCACCGTCGAGCGGCAATACTACCATCCTGACCGTGGTGGACCGGTTCAGCAAGATGGCTCACTTTGTGCCTCTACCGAACCTCCCGTCAGCCAAGGGCACCGCCAAGCTATTACTGTCCATGTCGTCCGCCTCCATGGCATCCCGGTAGATGTTGTATCCGACCGGGGTCCCCAGTTCGCCTCTGTCTTTTGGAGAGAGTTCTGTGCGCTCCTGGGGGCCACCGTCAGCCTCGCTTCAGGGTACCACCCCCAGTCCAACGGCCAAACAGAGCGGAAGAACCAGGAGATGGAGACGGCCCTTTGCTGCATGACATCAGAACACCCGTCGTCCTGGTCCGAGCAGCTTTTGTGGGTGGAATATGCCCACAACACCCTGACCAGTTCGGCCACAGGCCTCTCCCCCTTCCAGTGCGCCTACGGCTTCCAACCGCCTCTGTTCCCGGCCCTTGAGAAGGAGGCTTCCTGCCCGTCCGTCCAGGCCTTCATTCGACCTCCCCCTGAATGTGGACTCTAAGAAGCTGGCTCCTCGGTTCATTGGCCCATTCAAGATCGAGAAGGTCGTCAACCCGGTGGCAGTGCGGCTCAAGCTCCCCAGGTCCATGCGCATCCATCCCACCTTCCACGTGTCCAAGGTCAAGCCAGTCCGGGAGAGTGCTCTGGTCCCCTTGGCGCCTCCTCCACGCTTCATTGACGGGGGTCCTGCCTTCTCTGTCCGCCGTCTCCTACGTTCCCGCCGGCGTGGGAGAGGCCTGCAGTACCTGGTGCATTGGGAGGGTTGCGGCCCGGAGGAGAGGTCCTGGGTCCCTGCGAGGCACATTCTGGACCACACCCTCATCAGGAGGTTCCATCAGCACCATCCTGACCAGCCCTCCAGACCCTCCCTCCAGACCGGGTCAACCCTCACGACCACAGACCCCACCACCTCTCTTGTCTGTGTCCTCCAGCGATGTTTCAGAGGCGGAGGATGTCGACCCTGGGGGTCCCTCCTCCGTTGAGGACGTGGCCCATTTAGCGGAGGACGTGGAGATGGACGGGGCCTCCGACGAGTACTAGCTCCCTGCCTGTCTTCCGTCTGCTCTACAAATAAAACACATTACCAAATATCCCTGCCTGTCTTTGTGCTGCAATTGGGTCCTAACCACACCCGTTACAACGCCGTGTTCTCTGTAATATCACATTTAAATTAAGTTAAATGGCTTCAACAAAAACTGTGGATTGATATAGAAATTGTTTTTTCTATGTATTAATTGCATGTCGGCTGTTGTGGGGCTTCTGTGGGGCTTCTGGGAGTCTGGTGAGAAGTTGCGGCTCCAACTTATGACTTATTGGTTGGATTGTGTAACTTAAAAAAAACACTTTCTTTTTTTAAAGCCGTAGCCTTTGCCATTTTAAAATTGTGTTCTTTTACATTGCATGTCAGGTTGAATTGGATTAATGGTTTGGCCCTACTAATGGTTCGGCCCTACTAGTCAGTCCATTCCGCTGTGGTGTGGTGCGGCCGCTCACCCCAGCCGATGAGGTAGTAGTACTTCATGTGTGTGTCTTCGCTCATGTTGACCGTGACCACTTTGCTCCACAGCAGAAGACCCTCCACCAGCATCCAGCTGAATGCCGCCATGAAGAACAGGTGGAGCAGAGCTGCCACCAGCGTGCACGCCACCTGGGCACGTAAGGACAGACGGACAGAGAGACAGACAGACAGACAACAAAAGTTACACAGCAGGTGGGACAAAGTATGTAAAGTGTCTGTAACCATGTGGTGTGCAGAGCCATGTGTATGCAGTATTTTGTGTTTAAATCTTTTATCGGCTGAGATGAAATGGTTGAATAAAACATACATAGAAAAATACATTTTCAGTACAGTTTCTACATTTTTCAAGGATGTGTACTCACTCAAATATATTCAGTTTCAGACACTGACTACATTTCAAAGCAAATACCTGGACTTTCCACTGTAATACATTTATCAAACACAGTCATGCTACTTAGTTGATTTTTAAATCAGGGTTGATATGTATACATGAGAAAAAGGCTCATTTGGCACTTTAAACTATATCTATATTATTATAAACTCTGTTATATCAGTTCACCCACTTTATACTTACTGATGTACTTTTACTTATGTAGAAATGTCAATGTGCTTTTACTACAGTCATCTTGGGTCATAAGGTAAAGGTCTGAGTACTTCTTCCACCACTGCAAAAATCTCAACATGAAGAAGAAGTCCATATGTATTTATATAATACCACACACACACACACACACACACACACACACACACACACACACTAGAATTGTTGAGTATCAGAAGATAAATAGGTTCCGGTCGTGGGTGGACTGCTGACTGTGTGGCCATCACTGTTTGGGATGCACAAAGTGGAGATGAATGGCTGTGACACAACCCTGAAGAATCCCTTCCCTTCTGCACAACAGTCAAATGTTTAAGGTATATACCATCTAAATATCCATAAAAGACAGGGAAGTAGTTAGAAATGCACACTGTCCTGTGGTGACCAGCCACCTAATGTGACACCAGCTACTGCAGAGGTCAATCACAGGGGTCAGAGGTCAAGCCTACCCGTCCATTGAGCCATATTAGGAGTGTTGGCGATGACATTTGGAATCATAATTATCATATCAGTCATGTTTACTAAGGTCTACAGGTGGTATCAAAGACCAGGGTATTAACGATCATGACATTTAGTTGAAATTTATTTTTGGTAATTTTATTAATTTCTAACAATGACTTGAAATTCTCCTTAAAGTTGGATGAAAACATGCAATTATGGAATGTAGCAATTTTAGAAAATGATTGCAATCAGCTCAAATAATTGCAATAACAATTGTCTATTCAACAGGGATTTGAATCAGCTGCACACTGATGGAGATGGAGTTTGACCAAGTCATCTAAATCCCTGTTGATTACAAATAGTGTGTGTGTGTGTGTGTGTGTGTGTGTGTGTGTGTGTGTGTGTGTGTGTGTGTGTGTGTGTGTGTGTGTGTGTGTGTGTGTGTGTGTGTGTGTGTGTGTGTGTGTGTGTGTGTGTGTGTGTGTGTGTGTGTGTGTGTGTGTGTGTGTGTGTGTGTGTGTGTGTGTGTGTGTGTGTGTGTGTGTACGTACCTTGTTATCGATGGCCGATCCGCTGCAGAGCAAAACCACCTGAGCGCAGGTGAGAGAGATGAAAAGGTTTTTATGAATGGACGTCCGGTCCGATTTAGGGATGCTGCAAAGAGGAAGGGTTCAAATATTTAATGAGATCTACGTATGTATGAAATTAATTGAAACAACAATTTTAACAAACCGGAAATAACAGGTTATTTACAGACTACACTTATGCTTATGCTCACAGACAAAGATACTTTACATTTAGAGAAAACATTTTTTTTTACTTAAATCTTATTTTTTCGAGCAGCGGGAGTCGATCCCAGTGACTGGGATCAGAATCTTTTAAATTGATCCAGTGTTGAGAGAATAGCTTCATTCTCTTTAAAAATGATCCGAAAATAAGGTTGAGGTTAAAAAAATATCACTTCTCCTTTAAGAGCTAAGTTGTTGTTTTTTTAATAGTTATAATTACTTTTCAAGAGCTACTCTTAACTATAAGATTGTTAATGTGGTACATTTTTAAGATTTTATTTTATTATTACTATCAACACTTTAATCAAACATTTATTTATATTTTTGGGGTGAGAGGTTTTCATCTCAATTGCACCATTTATCGGCAATTTCTATCACTTTTATGTAAATATGTATTTTGCTTATCACTGCACCTTGTGTCCATATGTTGATAATACACAAATTTAAAAATACACAAATATGAATCTCACAGCAGGAACGACAGTTCAAACCTTTCCTTTTCAGATATAGTAAATCAGTAAAGGAAAAGCAAAGCAAAACACTAAATGGTTTGTGTTGCTAATGAACTAAAAAGGGTCATTACACTGCATTCCTTCATTTCGTTCTGATGGCTTCAAACTCATTACACTTATGTTATAATCTCATGGTGTGTGTGTGTGTGTGTGTGTGTGTGTGTGTGTGTGTGTGTGTGTGTGTGTGTGTGTGTGTGTGTGTGTGTGTGTGTGTGTGTGTGTGTGTGTGTGTGTGTGTGTGTGTGTGTGTGTGTGTGTGATTTAGGTCAGTTGTAAATCGTTAGCGTCACTCCTCACCTCTGGCGGCCTGCTGATTAGGATCTCCCTGCGAGACCCTAATGTTAATTAACGACGGTGGAAACGCCGCCATAAACCTCCAGAGCAACTGAGATGCAGACAACACTAATTACTGGATCTGCAGGGCTCGATACGCCTTAAAAACAGAGCACCTGTGAAACGTGCACTGATACATGGGCTGTGTTTTTATTGTTATTGTTTTAAGGAACCTCTTATTAAACATCATGAGGGAATCTCAGCTTTATGCTGTTTTTTGCTGGTCAAAACATATAAATACAGTATAAAACATCAGTATTAAGTATAAAACAGAATCTAATACTCTAATGCTTGAAATGTTGGAAAATAAGCACGGTATATCTCTGTATTTTTAGGAACTTCCTTCAAACGAAAAAAGTTCTCCTCGGGCCTAGATTTTTTTGGGGGGGGTTTTGTGTACTTTCTTAATCCCTCTCTATCTTGGAGCAGCAGGCTGCCACACAGGCTGCTCCTGGGGAGCAGTTATCTTTTTTTATTTGACCAGGGAAATAAATAACAACCTCTTTGAGATTAAAAATCTATTTTTCAAGAATAAATGGGGTTTTTTTCTGAGCTACTGCACCACTACAGTTTACTCATCAATATAAAAATGGTGAGACAAGAGTGGATATTGAAATATAGATTTTAAGTGAATAGGATCATTATCACTCAATTATAAAATGATAAAAAAAAATGGCAAGGTAAAGCACGGACACTCAGCCAACTCAGCAACTACCTCTAAAAAGTTTGTGTCGAGCCCTGGTTGAGTTTAATTGTTTCGTGGACATAGGCTGAAGCCTTTTGCTTAAAAAAAAAAAGGGGTAAAAAAATTAAAATTGCTTCCTGTCCGGAGCCATATTGGCTCGGTTGGCTGTGCCTCCAGTGTTGTTGGTGCAGTAGGAACCCAGACGGCAGTAACTTGACGACTCACTCCAGAACCGTGAACAGCATTAGGGTCACCACCAGCGCACACAGAGAAGCGCCCGAACCAATGAACGTCAGCTTGGTCAAAATGGCCTCCTCCTCCGAGCTCCACTAACGGAGAGAAATACACAAAGAGAGATCGAGAGATCGAGGGGGATACAGGGCAAGAGAGGCAGACAAATGGAGGGATAGTTTTACGGAAAATGTGATTTGCGCATCGGTATTTGGTGGCTATTGTTCAGGAAAAGCATCCTGGGACTGTGAAAAGTCCTTATGCTCTATATTACATTATTAAAAATGTACAACTTGCTAATATTAATTTTGGTTTATTGTGCATTGAAATGTATCCATTTCTAGTTTAGTGACAAATAAAGTTCCTATCTATCTATCTATCTATCTATTATCTATATATCTATCTATCTAACTATCTATCTGTCTATCTATCTAATTATTATCTATCTATCTATCTATCTAACTATCTATCTGTCTATCTATCTAATTATTATCTATCTATCTATGTGTCGATCTATCTAATTACTATGTATATATCTGTCTGTCTGTCTGTCTATCAATTTAGTGAAGATTTAAATAGTAAACATAATGTTTAATTGTAGTCACATTCAGAGGGACCAGATCTAGTCAGTATAGTGTAACACAGAAGTGATTCATAGCGCAAACGGTCACAAAAAAAACCTCTTATTCATTGCTCTGAATAATGTCAGAAATGTATATATTTCATTGCTTTGTTTGGATCTTAAATCAACAGCTCGCCCATTTTCAAGAATACCAAACGTTTAATTCTTTTGAAAATGAACTAGGATATTCATTTATAGATAATTAACGTAAATCAAATCAATCAACAAAACAATCAATCAATCACTCAGGCTTAAGTTACCTTAGATTCAAGATAATTCATCAGGACGGCGAAGTTTGTTGTGTGGTTACACAGACAGGATATGACATCAGAGCCACTGTGCACTACCCTACAGCCCTGACTGGACCAGTGATTGGCATGACCCTGCCTGTATACACACACACACACACACACACACACACACACACACACACACACACACACACACACACACACACACACACACAAACAAACAAACAAACAAACAAACAAACAAACAAACAAACAAACAAACAAACAATACCAGCCACAGATGGAAAATCAAGGTTCAGAAAGTGAAACTCCACTCCAGGATTTTGAGCCAATCGTGTGGACTTGTCTGATCAGCTGGCCCGGGGCAGGGCTGGAGCAAAGACACAGCAGGACTTTTACTTTCTGGAGCTGGAATTTTCCTCCACTGATTTATCTTCATATAGATAGACGGATACAGACAATCTTTGCCATTTTGTAAATAAACTTGTGTTGTTACATTTCCTGCCTGACTGTTCTCCTCATCATACTTACATAAGGCTGAAATTCCAAAAGACACAAAGAGGCTTGATGCGCTGTGAATACTTCGCCTGGAAACACACAAACACATTTTCACTCTCTCTCCCTTGGAATGCGACCGCTTCAATGTAACATGGGTGCAAGAGCAAATACTAACTTCATGGATAATTTCCTCGCCCTGAATTCATTCATAACATAAAGTGTTATCTTCTCCTCTTTCACCTTATATGATCTACTGGCAATTTGCAAATGTGAAATAAAGTAGACTTCACATTACTAAAAAGTGTGCTTTATTTGGAGTGCTTAGGAGAGGTTAGCCTATGAGATTTGGTTAAAAAATTGCGGCCTATGCCATTGAAATTAATTGATGTTATATCATTTTTTAATATCTGTTCTGCTTATTTGGAAGCAGACAAATTTATTGTGTTTTTCTGCAATTTATTTCACACAATTCTTATATAGTTGTGATAATATTGTTACATGAGCTTAGGGAACAGTTCTTGATCCATTGGTCAACCAAGGATTTGAATAAAAAAACGTATCAAAAACTTGTATTTTAGCTTTAAAGAGCTGAAAATATCTCACTGTATGCAAACCTCTTTCACATAAAAAGTTAGGATTTTTACAATTCATGCCAGCAGCGTTGTGATGAGGGTGGTATTAGTGGATCGTACCATGTGTGAGGTAGTCAGTGTGGTATGAGTGGATCTTAACATGCGTGAGGGTGGTCTGAGTTGATCGTACCATGTGTGAGGTGGTGAGGGTGGTCTGAGTTGATCGTACCATGTGTGAGGTGGTGAGGGTGGTCTGAGTGGATCGTACCATGTGTGAGGTGGTGAGGGTGGTCTGACCGGATTGTACCATGTGTGAGGTGGTGAGGGTGGTCTGAGTTGATCGTACCATGTGTGAGGTGGTGAGGGTGGTCTGAGTGGATCGTACCCTGTGTGAGGTGGTGAGGGTGGTCTGAGTGGATTGTACCATGTGTGAGGTGGTGAGGGTGGTCTGAGTTGATTGTACCATGTGTGAGGTGGTGAGGTTGGTCTGAGTGGATCGTACCATGTGTGAGGTGGTGAGGGTGGTCTGACCGGATTGTACCATGTGTGAGGTGGTGAGGGTGGTCTGAGTTGATTGTACCATGTGTGAGGTGGTGAGGGTGGTCTGAGTTGATTGTACCATGTGTGAGGTGGTGAGGGTGGTCTGAGTGGATCGTACCCTGTGTGAGGTGGTGAGGGTGGTCTGAGTGGATCGTACCATGTGTGAGGTGGTGAGGGTGGTCTGAGTTGATTGTACATGTGTGAGGTGGTGAGGGTGGTCTGAGTGGATTGTACCATGTGTGAGGTGGTGAGGGTGGTCTGAGTTGATTGTACCATGTGTGAGGTGGTGAGGGTGGTCTGAGTGGATCGTACCATGTGTGAGGTGGTGAGGGTGGTCTGAGTGGATCGTACCATGTGTGAGGTGGTGAGGGTGGTCTGAGTGGATTGTACCATGTGTGAGGTGGTGAGGGTGGTCTGAGTTGATTGTACCATGTGTGAGGTGGTGAGGGTGGTCTGAGTTGATTGTACCATGTGTGAGGTGGTGAGGGTGGTCTGAGTGGATCGTACCCTGTGTGAGGTGGTGAGGGTGGTCTGAGTGGATCGTACCATGTGTGAGGTGGTGAGGGTGGTCTGAGTTGATTGTACATGTGTGAGGTGGTGAGGGTGGTCTGAGTGGATTGTACCATGTGTGAGGTGGTGAGGGTGGTCTGAGTTGATTGTACCATGTGTGAGGTGGTGAGGGTGGTCTGAGTGGATCGTACCATGTGTGAGGTGGTGAGGGTGGTCTGAGTGGATCGTACCATGTGTGAGGTGGTGAGGGTGGTCTGAGTGGATCGTACCATATGTGAGGTGGTGAGGGTGGTCTGAGTGGATTGTACCATGTGTGAGGTGGTGAGGGTGGTCTGAGTTGATTGTACCATGTGTGAGGTGGTGAGGGTGGTCTGAGTGGATCGTACCCTGTGTGAGGTGGTGAGGGTGGTCTGAGTGGATCGTACCATGTGTGAGGTGGTGAGGGTGTACTGGACAGTGACAGGGATGGTTCTGCCCTTGGATGGGTCTCGGACAGCAGCCGAAATGACAGCAGTGGTCAGGTGACCTGACAGAACACTGGAGAACAAAGAGATTCAGCCATTGGCCATTTAATACACAGTATAATACTAATAAACTGAAATGTTTTTGAAGATGGACATTTTAAGAAGTGCTGAATATATATTGTAATTGCGATTATGAATTGTGATTTTGTAATAGAATCATCCACATTTTTGTAAAAAAAAAAAAAAATGCAATTTCTTAAAGTATTTTCTTAAATAAAATGTTGTCCCTTTTTAATTACAACACTTCCAATAACAAATACAACTTAATGGAATGTCAGAATCTTTTCAAATGTGTTTTATTTGCCAAAATGTATTTCATGAATGTCTAGTCCTTAACTTGTGACAGATATGATGTATATTGCAGGTTATCAGTTTCCATATGTCATTTTGTGTGCTGTTGTAAGGGTAGTGACGCTCACATGGTTATTCTTATTTATTTATTTGTTTGAGTTGGAACGGAAGAGGGGTAAACAGGCAAACCAGTGCTGCACCTTGCTGGATCCGCCTGGTTTTTCGGGCGTGGCACCTGCTCGGCTGCAGCCATGATCTCACTCAGACTGCTGTAGTAGGTGTGGATGAACATCACCTCCTCATGTCCTGAGGGAAAACCACATCAATCAAGACGTTTTCTTCCCAGGTGTGTCTCAGGCTGTGGTGTGTTGGATCACGGCGTCCCTGTGTCTCCACCCTACCCAGCAGGTGGAGTCTGTGGAGCTCCGTGTCCGCCACCAGCAGCTGGTCCTGGCTGCTGCCGCTGTGGGATCCCAGCGCAGACGGCTTGAAGATGTGTCTGCAGCTTCCCAGGGACAGTCTCCTCCACTCCATGTGGACATCTGGACGCAGGGACACACGGTTAGTCAACTGGACATAGACATAAAGTAGTATGAGGTACCAGGGATGCATCATCCATTTTCAAACCTATGAAATTCACAATTCTGACGTATGTTATGTCCAAATTACAAGAGGTTGTGGACCAGGGTATTATTTTATTGGGGAGGATTTGTATTGCTTAATGTCGATTTACATTTGAAATTTCTGTTCACTAGACTAGAAGCAGAAGAAGAAGAAGAAGAAGAAGCCCTATCAGTACAAAAAAAATGTATATTCTCCATTACTGAGGCTTCCCTGACAATAGAGTATATATAATATATAATATATAATAAAATATTACATTTGAGGACTCTACTACTGATTCTTATTTAAGAGCTCATACAATACATTAAATATGAAAGCTGAATTCATAAAGTGGAACCATACATCAAACAACCAAGCATGATATTAATGCATTTCATTACCTATGTTCCTGGTGGAGAGAGTGAAACCCCGTCTTTTAAAGGACAGAATGTCTGCTAGAGCTCTGGTGAGGTTGTCGATGCTCTCCAATAATGTGAACGGCCCCACGCTGACCTGAATGACAAGAGGCCAAGACATGTACAGTACATCAACCGATTTGAGCTAAAATGACCTTGTGACCTCCAAGTGACAATGAAGCAGGGCTCCTGGTTGCCAGGTTGGCAACCAGGCATCAGCTTTTGGTAGCCAAAACTGAAAATATGGTTGCCATTTTTAGTCACCTTATATTTTGAGTAATTAAGATACGGCATCTTTCCATTTAAAAGTAGGCCATGCACATTTTTAATGCTGTCTGTCTACAAAGATAAGACCTGGTTATTGCATTGTAATGGCTATATGTTGACCAGTTTGACCAAATTTACGAGAAAACAACTAAAACTAAAGACATTTCCTGTATATTTTCATTTTATTTTAGTCCGTTTTCTAAGCACACGATATAGCATCAGTTAGTTTTATTTTATTCCTATTCTGTCTAGTTCTAACTAAAATGTTTTTTTCACACGTATTTTTAGTTGAGTTTTAGTTAACTGTACAGGGATGCAAGCACATCTATGGTGAAAAAGGGTCTGTAATATATTTATGGTGGTAGCCAACGTTTTTCCGGGTTCCGTGAACGCATCGCTTTTGACACGCATGACAGCTTTCTGAGCCCGTGAATGCAGCATCGCTTTGGATCGCTTTCAAATCCACGTGGACCCGGGCAGTGTCAGCGTCTAACGTTATATCAGAATGAGTCCCCTAGTTAATGGATTGCGGATGGCTAAAATGGGTTGTCGCACATGAGTAAATATGCACAATGCAAAACAATATTTAAATACCGCTAATGCAACAAATTGTTTTATTTTGGTGTGCAGGTTTTGCGGTTTGCTTTCCCTATTTTTTTATGTTAAAAAGCGCTGCCGAAGGGATCAACAGGGGCCACGAAATGGTTGCCAATTGACACAATCTGGTTGCTGAGGGACATCGGGCAATGGTTGCCGTCGAGCCATGCAATGAAGCCCTAAGTAGACAGTGTACTTCAAACAGAGAAGATCCACCGGCGAAAATGTCCCCGACACCATTGTAGTATACTCACTAGGATATGTATCTAGTGTATTCACGACAATCGGTTGACAAAATGAACCGAACGAGGATGTTGAACCAACATCCTAGTCATATTTGAGATTCCAAACGTAAACAGTAGTTGATACAGTAGATTTCAGTTCCCATTCATTTAAAATAACTGCTGAGTCACCACACGTGTATTTGTACTGAACTCACTATCAAGTTGTATTTGTATATGTCACAAAGATGCCCAAACTTTTTTAAACTAATAATATGAATAATAAACTATGAATAAACACGAGGAAAAAAGAATCATAGACAAACACTCCCCACCCCATTTTCCGTGAGGCTCATCCATCGGTCGGCCATGTTGGGTTCCAGGACCAAGCTGGCCAGCTTCAGGTAGTTGGTTGCGATGGACGCCATAGCCTCCGCTGCACCAGCGACGGTCGACTGGGTGAAACCCGCCCAGTCCAAGTCCATGAGCCGGCAGAGGAAGAAGACGTCACTGGGGCTGAGGAGTTCTGCACCGTCTGCCTCCATGAAACGCAGGAGAGCCTCAGTCAGGTTGTTCAGGGAGAGGAGATCCCTGGGCGAGGAGCCGTTAGCGACCATCTCCTGCATCACCTGCAACAGGACAAGAGCATCTAAGGACTTTACACAGTGTGAATGCGACTGTATCGACTCAGTTCATGATTTTGACATATTAAAGCACGTGTCAAACTCAAGGCCTGCGGGCGGAATCCGGCCCGCCACGTCATTTTATGTGGCCCGCGAGAGCTTTGAAGGCATATGATTGTCTGAAAATAAAAGTCTACGCTGCTTTACAGCGTACAGTGTCTATAAACTTCATCTCCCACAATGCATGTCGATTTTGTGAACCGCAAAATGACCGCATCCTGCCGGTAGATTGCAGTGTTTCCATATCGGCATTTAACTAAAGCGGTTTTCTAACAAATGATTGAGTTGAAAAAGATCTACAAATAATCCCAAAATGTCCAATGGGAGAAAAATTGATGCAGAGCGCAGGCAATTTAATGAAAGATGGGAAAGCGAATACATGTTTGTGCTTCGAGGAGAAAAAAACGGTATGTCTTCTGCGTTACGAGGCAGTGTCGGTGAAGAAGGAACACAGTTTACATCGGCCTTTTGACACCAAACACGGAGCCAAGTAGGCTCAATTTAAGAAGAAAAACATCAAATTGTCCAAGAATTAAAAGGCCAACTGCAATCGCAGCAGAATGTGTTTACAAAAGCTACAGCCAAAAAGGGATGCAGTAGTGAAAGCTAGCTTTATCCCGGCTAAAGAAAAAATCCAAGTGTATTTCAGAGGGCGCATTTTTGAAGCGGTGCATGCTTAAAGTATGTGAGCGGGTGTGCCCGGACCCGAAACACACTTTTAAAAACGTCAGTGTGTCAAGACAACACCATCGCAGACCGAGTTAAGGAACTAGCAGGCAACCTGACAACGTAGCTGGCCGAAGAGACACGCGGTTATATGGCTTTTTCATTAAGCTGTTGATGAAAGCACAGACAACACGGATAAAGCGCATCCGTCCATTTTTATAAGAGGCGTGAAGGCAGACTTCACTGTCAGTGAGGAGCTCTTGGATGTAGTGGCCGTGCATGGGACGACGACGGAGGGAGGGACATTTTTCATGCGGTGGAGAGGTCTGTAAGTAAAACGAAATTACCCTGGGAAAAGTTGGTGGTGCTGACTAATGTTTACTGTCACTATCAAAACCATCTCTCATTAGCTGGATGTAAGGCCTCCGCAAGGCTGTCTGCAGCCAATTTGCTTTTGTAAAATGCCACATCCGTCACACGTTCTTACCAGCCCACAATTATTTGTTGTACCATAGTTTGGCCCGTCTCAACTATGACGAAAAAAAATTTGAACAAAGTCGATGTAATAACTTGTGTTTGATGATATTTGTCTTTGTTATTCACTTGAAAAGTTTGATCTTTGATTGGTGGAGTAATGTGGCTTTCTTAACCTGATAAAGGGAAGGGATTTATTTATGTTTTAATAACACAGAGCAATGTGCTTACATATATTATTACATTTATGGAAATGCACGTACACTATTTGTACACTTGAATAAATAATAATCAAATGCAGAGACAGTTATTGAACAATATGTTATGGAGTAGTTATATTTATACAGTCTTACAGTTACAACCGGCCCTTTGAGGGCGATCATAATGCTGATGTGGCCCGGGGTGAAAATGAGTTTGACACCCCTATTAAAGGGATTAAAGGGCTTTTGGACTTTCTTTTATCTTCACCTAGATGACTCTCTTATCCATAAGCTCTAAAATCACGTCAGTAAATTAATTGAAATGTCTTATATTTCTAAAGTGAATGCCCCCAATAACACACAGGAAACAAGGCTATAAAATGGATGTTTTTATCACAGAGGGGGTAAAGAAGCTTCCATGGAGGTCCACGTCAGCTCCTTTTCCATCGGTCAACAGCCAATCTGGCATTGCCAGGCTCAACGCACAGACAGCTAAATAAAGACAGATTTTGAGTATATTGAAATCCCCCTGCACTGGCTCCAACGTCACAAACTCCCGATTGAACTTGTGTGACTCACAGGCTTGGCCAGAGGATCCACGCTCAGTCTGCTGAAGAAGGCGCTCCTGGGGAAACTGAAGAAATTTGGCCCATCTGCAGTCGGAGACAGAGAGAGTTCAAGTGAGGCGGTGATCTTCACCGCCTGGCCTAAACCTAAAAGTCTAAAAGCCTCTAGTTCCAATGGTTTCCACGTGTTCAATGAAATTAAGGTGTCTGCGTCTACCTCCATGAATGAGGTAATGGTTCCCAAAACATAAATAAAATATGGAGCCAGTGACCTTGGCAGGGTTGTGAGCGGTTAAAGACGGCAAGCTACGCATGGAACATCATGTTGATATACTATATATGTTTATCATCTCCCCCACTCCATCTGGGAAGCAGAGCGGGGCAATTTATCACCGTGCGTCTGCACTTCTTCAAATAAGCAATCACTCATCCCATAATTACTGTAATCAGCTTAACAGATCACAAGCCGTCATACGTCTTAGGTGATGGCGGACGAGTTATGAATGAGTGGACGAGTGCCATGTTAAGTGAGACAGCTATTCTAGAGCACTACGAGACAATATATTATCAACATTCTGTATTCATCTGTGCAATTCTTCATTGATCGGTATCTCCATGAGAAACAAAATGTCACTGTATCACAGTATGAATATAATAAACACATTAACATCATCATTAGTAGTCTACAACCACATTGTAACATGGAATTATTAAGGAGCATTTTATACCACCTCACCTTCCTCAAACTGGCAGACGGCACTCCTGGATGCGTCACACTGGTCCAGACCGGAACTCCCACTAACAGGGTCAAAGGTCGTGCACCAATCAGCCTGGGGAGCTTGCAACACCTCCATGGAGAAGTTCTGATCAGGCAGTAAGCCGGCGTTCAGCAGAGAGTCCAGGACGGCAGAGGTCACACTGCCATTACCTGTCCAGGTAAACAGCTGAGAGTCAGGGTTTAAACTGGAACAAAAACAAACAGAGAGAACTCCAAGGAACGTATCTCATGTCACGTCAAATTTCCCGTCATGGACAATAACGTTAATCCAATATAAACTGATCGAAGGGTGGAGTCGTTGGGTTGCGGGGTTGTTGCTCTGGGTTCTCAAGTGTTCCTGGTCCTGAACTCAATGTTTCCAGAGCCTTCCGTCCTTTTACTATCGACCTATAAAAAAAGTATTTCAAACGTGTGTTGTCCAAGACTCGCTTTGAAAAAGAGAGACTAGCTGGCTGTGGTTGTCACATCAGGACATTTTGGCCACTTAGCTGACGTCGCCATTGACAGCATATTAAAGTGCCTTGCTAAAAGACACCTTCCTCTTGTGAGGGCATTGCCAGTTTACCTACTACAGCATGTAAGGAGAAGCAGGGAACACGGCGTTTTAAAAGGATGTAGTCTGGTCTTTCAGGCCCGGACGCTCTGACTGGGGACGGTGATGTCAGAGTGGGAGAAGTCTGCTTTGGGTGGGATTAAAGATGATGTTATGCATGAAATATTTACAACAGCCGCTTTGAGGCTCCGGCGCTTGCCAGTTACAACTTGGCCAATGGCTCCCCTATTCATGTAGAGGCGAGGGCATGAGGGCTACGGAGCGTGTTGGAGAAATAGTGAAGCAGAAAGGGTGAGGGCGGGGCAGAAATAGGGGCAGGAGATGATCGAGAGATGGGGAGTAATAGAGAAAGGAGGAGTAGAGGGGGCATTCCACAGCTTTGGAAGTTCTAATGTGACTAAGTGAGATAGGTCGGACCTTAATGTGTCTTTTAATGTAACGCAATCAAAGACCAACACAAATGACCTAAACGCCAATCCCTCCCTTACCATGTGCTCCACCCTGGGTGAGGGTTGCTCGACATGGACTGTCTCTCCACAGAGTTTTGAGCGTGGAGTCTATTTCCAGCGCCGCCCCGCTCCACTTGAACACCAGCCCGGAGGAGACGGGCGAGCACTCCTTCTCCATGGTGTGAATTTCACCGCTGTTCAACGCCCGTTCCCAAATGTGCAGCTGAGTGACGCTGCCTGAGAACGACTCGTCTTTCTTGAAAACGCCCCCGAAGACGTCCTGCTCCTGCCCCACGATGAAGACTCCGTCCGCGCCGATGGCGTCGGCGTCATGCAGACCCTCGCCGTTGCCGACACGGAGGCCATCGGCGAACAGCGCCCAGCGTCCGCCGCTCTGGCTCCAAGAGACGCAGACCAGGTGCCAGGAGCCGTCGTGGATGAAGGCCTCCTGGTAGGGTCCGTGGGCCCCGTGGACCAGCAGAGCCAGCTGCACGGGCCGGTCCCGGCTCAGGATGGCGCGGAGCTGGAACTCGTTGATGTACGACCGGACAGAGTAGGAGAAGACGGTGGAGAAGCCCAGGCAGCTGGGGTCGAAGCGCAGATGGGTGCACACGCTGACGGAGCTCATGGAGGGGAACCGGTGGAGGAGGCGTGCGTTTTTTCGGTCGGAACGCCCGGCAAACTCCAGAACCAGCGTCTCCGAAGGACCTGTTTGGAGGGAGAAGAGAGAGAGAATAAACAGAAGCCACACAAACAAAATCAATTACCGCAATATGTTTGGACGAATAGCTTGATATTGATCATTTCACGATATTTTGTTGTCGACTATTGGTGCTTTCATATAATATTTGAGAAACAATCGCTAGCAACGTGTATATTACAATCAAGCAGGTAGAGGTGCTCATAAGAACAACAGTGCGAACATGAAGTTTATGAAGTTCCTAAAATGGCAGTATTTTACTGTAACTCTGAAAGGACATATTCAACCATATCACAATATTACAATAACCAAAATCCCAGGGATATATCGAGTCTCACGTCACGATATATCCGATACATATCGTTGTATAAAATACAACAATATTTCAGCAAGTGCTAGTTTGACATCCAAAATGTCAGAGTAGTTTATATTGTTATTAAATAATTTCCGGGCCTTTTCATTTAATTACTTCAGACCTAGTTCCTTTCAAATGGTCTTCACCTTCAATTTGTCTTTCTTTGGCTTTTTGTGCCTTTATATTGTTACAGTGTTGTTATTGATTGTAAAGCACGTACAGTGTGTTAAAGCATAAAAATAAAAGCATTTTACTATTATGGTCTTTTTTATAAGTAGCAGTAACAGCTGTAGCAGTTATTTTTGTTTCTGTATAAGAGGTCATGATTTGGGTATGTACACAGTGTGACTACATGTAAGAATAATAACAATAAAGCATAACTGGCTGAATCAACAGCCATTTAAATCCCAATATATTGGACTCCTAGACCAGGGAACGGTGCTGGAAGGTTTATTTTGTGACAAAAACACTGAGCCCAGTGTTTTCAGAGGGGAAGGTGCTGATGTGTCCATAAAAATCATTGGAAATGGCACGCTGAACTCACTTTTCACGTGTGTCGTGACTTTCCTGGCAATCCACACGGGCTGGGTGACGTTAAGGGATTTCAGGAAATCGCTCAGCTCTTGATTCTCCAGAGCGTTGGAGACCCGGGCCAGGGCCCAGGAGCGCCGGTTGCACAAGCGCCCGGCGCTCCGCCATGGCAACCCATCCGCCACATACTCGTAGTAGGACGCCTTGATGTTTGTCACCCGGGTCCGATTTTTCGGCGTGAAGGCTCGGCGCAGGAAAACAAGACGGAGGTTTCATTAGAGAAGTGGCCACAGAGGGAAGTGAACATGCTCATCCGGCGGCCATATCAGACGAGATCACATTCTGAGGTACCGCGCCTCTCCGAAACCCAAGTTTAGCAAAACAGCCCGGCATCGTGGTCCCTGTTTGACGTCATCTCGGCATTACGAGCCACTAACGACTGGAGACTGATGTGGAGCGAACAGAGCCACCAAAACCACCGGCTGGAGCGAGCGCTCTGCAGCATGGTGAAGCCATAACTTCAAACCAAACAGAGGAAAATTCTGAGTTGACAACACGGATCATCCAGTCCAACGCTGTGTGTGTGTGTGTGTGTGTGTGTGTAATAAAAATAGCACATTATTATTATTATAATAATTATTATTATTATTGTATTGTAGGCTCTTAGGTGGTCTGTCGTACAGACTGATTTACACTAAACAAGGGATAAACAATACATGGAATCTAACATTGTGTGAAGACATAAACTCAACACAACCAAGCCATGTTTAAGTGCGCAGCCCCGTTTTAAGGTCCACTTCAACGACTTTATCGGCTTTTCGCTGTTTATTCCTATGACTTTGTTCTTCTTTATTGTACATTGCATATGTTATGCCTTGTGTGAAGCACTTTGAATTGCCCTTGTGTATAAAATGTGCGGTACGCCTAAACTTCCCTTGCTTATAGCAGGAATCAATACTAAAATCTTACAATCTGACATACAATATCGCTCTTTTTTTTTTTTTTTTTTTACATACCCAGCACACCTAATGGCTATATCTGGAATGAATTAATAAACCTGTCCACTATGGTATGGACTTTCAAGCCAAGCTGCAGGTAGAGAGTTGAGAGGACTCACCTGATGGGTGTGCACTGAACACAACCTGAAACACAGCAACAAGTCCTGCTTAACACCGACGTTCAACAGGGACATGCACAGTATCAAATGGAGATGTTCTAAATGATTCATCTATTTATTTAACCTCCACCGAACCGTGTGACCGCCAGTCCCACTGAGAATTCGGGATCTCTGTTCTTTTCTGTGTTTTTTTATATATCATTCATAAGCCGCACCCCACTGTCCATGAAGACTTTTAGGAAAACACAGTTTGAGACACTTTGCATTAATTTCCTTCATCAAGAATCACAATGATACAAACAGCTGCGTGTGTATATACATTTCATAAATAGTTCATTTTGGATTTGCATTTTTTGTGTGAAATGTTCCTAAAGGAAAAGCTGCAAAGAGAACCTCGAGCGTACATTAACTGCTATTTACAGTCAAAAAAAAAAAAAAAAGACTTGGCTGAAATTACACCAGATTTTGGGCACAAACTGAGCCAACACGTGTACTTACGAGTAAATTGGAAAGCAACAGCCAGTGCATCCTAGGGGGGGGGGGGGGGGGGGGAAACAACAACAATAAACACATTTTCACTAAAAACAAAGCAGAAGCAAGAAAGATTCCCCCACGTTACGCAGCAGTGTAAGGAAGTCAAGTTGAATATGTACCTGACAACTCCAAGGTTTCCCCGCGTGTCGCGTCCTTCAGGAGACTCCTCGCAGATGCGTTTATTTCTTGACTTGCACGGGAGTGACGCAGACTCACGGGAGGCTGCGGAGCGGGGGGGGTGGGCGTGGCCTCGATGCTGGCCTTTGATGACGTCGTTTGCCACGGGATGACGTCAGCAGAGTCCTGCGTAATGCGCTACATACCGTTGGTTTCCCCAAACTGGGGTCCAAATCATTTTTGTACATCTATTCTGTGTTTGTTTTGTTCAAAGTGGTCTACGTATACACTTTTTCACAAAATATTTACATTTGACCTCACTAATAATAATGTTGTTCTTAACGTCGCACTTTTTCGTCTGAAAGGTTCAAATTTAATGTCAAACAACATGGCAGTTTATTACAGGCATTTGCTTTAACGTATGTGCTATAATGTTAAATGCAAAAAAAAAGAAGCTTGTATTGCTTTTTAAACGTGTCGCTTATATTTCCAAACAGCACGGGGCGCACTAGTGTATGTAACTTGAACGAAACAAGCGAAAAATAACACCAAATCGTAACTACACTGTAGAAAAAAAAGTATCAAACTTGAATTCTTGAAGCATCCAAAGCTCTTGTTTTCGGCAGTATGTTGTGCAACGAGCAGACAACACAAATTTACCCTTTTCATAGGAAATGCCCGTGTCCAGAAAAATCAACAAAACAGGCTTTTCATGATACACGGATCAGCCACAACATTAAAACTACTGACAGGGGAAGTGAATAACATGGATCATGTTGTTGCAATGGCACCTGCTAAGGGGTGGGATATACTATTAGGCAGCAAGTGAACAGTCAGTTCTTGAATACCTACCAAAAGTGGTCCAAGGAAGGACAACCAGTGAACCGGCGACAGGTCATGGGTGCCCATGGACTTATTGATGTGCATGAGGACTCGTCTGATCCGATCCCACAGAAGAGCTACTGTAGCACGAATTGGTGAAAAAGTTCATGCTGGTTATGATAGAAAGGTGTCAGAACACACAGTGCATCTCAGCTTGCTGCGTATGGGGCTGTGTAGCCTCAGATGTGCCCATGTTGACCCCTGTCCACCTCTGAAAGCACCTACAATGGGCACGTGAGCGTCAGAACTGGACCATGGAGCAATGGAAGAAGGTGGCCTGGTTTGAATCACGTTTTCTTCTACATCATGTGGGTGGTCGGGGTCAGGGTCCGATCTGATCATGTGTGGGATGTGCTGGAGCAACAAGTCCAATCCATGAAGGCCCCACCTCACAACTTACAGGACTTAAAGGATCTGCTGCTGACGTCTTGGTGCCAGATACCACAGGACACGTTCAGAGGTCTTGTGGAGTCCATGCCTCCATGGGTCAGAGCTGTTTTGGTGGCATGAGGGGGAGCTACACAATATCAGTTGTTATTAGTGGTGGTTTTAATGTTGTGGCTGATATACTGTGTGCAGGCAACTACCAAAATGCATCCGGTGAAACTATATGAGGAAAATTTGATGCAAATATGTGATGTGAAAGTAAAAGTTACTGCAGGACCACTCAATAAATCAAGACATGGAGCAAGAAATATCATATATTTTGACATCAGACATTACCAAAAGATACATGTACACAGTCTTACAGTAATTGATATCTTAAAGTATACAAAGGTGGAAAAATATGAAATATTTATAACAAGTATACCAAGGAGGAAAAAAATAGACATTTTGTGCAAGTTTAAGTGCAGCATTAAAAAACTGAGATCCAAGTCAGTCCTGAGTGCAAATTGTAATATTGTAATACAGGCTGAATAAAGAAGTTGCCATTTACCAAACAGTTTGTTTAGCTAATATAACATAATCAAGATTAACCTTCATACCAACAAAATATTCACAAATGAGGACAAAAGCTCACACTACACAGGCACGGTATCAGGAAGTGTTCAGTTTCTTCTTTCTTTTTTTTTTCGTGTGAATGTTTCAATCCAATATAGTGCACTAAGTGAAGAACTTTAATTGGACAGGGAAGGACGTATGGATATACATATATCCTCTGCATCCTCAGCCGCCAGATAAATTATTATTTGGTACACTTGTAGGAAGTAGAAATCCTCTACAGTCCTGAATAGTAAACAACTCTGTTTCAGCGTCCCCCCCACATCCCCATCTTCCTTAAGCCAAGTATTTTTAATGGAATGCAAAATGCATCATATTTTTATTCATGTTACATTTTGACAAGAGGAAAGAAGATGATGACTCAACCCAATATACAAAATAAAGAGGCTAATATACCCCTAATGGAAGAAAGTAACTTAACAAACCCGATCACACCCAGCGAGGGCTGCCATTGGACAGGGCACCCAGACGGAACGAGTCCACCATTTTGGGAGCCGTTCTATTTCCATAGCTGCTTTGAGCCTGGTCACTCTCTTTTGCCAAAGCTCCCTCCTCTCTGCTGCTGGCAGAGCGGTTGGACCGTCCACTCTCTACCTCCCGCTGGTGGTCAAAGGCAGTGGACAGGGCCCGCAGTGCGACGTGCAGTTCGTCTCGAGCCGCCATGACGCTCTGCAGGCAGGGCAGACTCAGGCTGGAGGAGGCGGAGTCCGCCACCTCTTTGGGAAGCCCGTTGATCAGATCTTCGACGCGCTTGGCGAAGGAAACGATGGACTCCCTGTGGGTGCTGAGTTCCGAATCATGGCCTTTACCTGGAGACGCAAAGAATTCATAAAATCAAGTAAAAAATATTTATTTTTTATAAAGCCTTCATAATCACAGTTGAGAATAATTTAAACAATTGTAATTGGTACATTGGTGTAAGTCTCATTATTATTATTATTATAAGCTTCTCATTACTGCAATGGAATTAATTTTCAGCGGGAGGCTTAGGGTTTCAGAAATGTGGACACTGATGCAGAACTTAACTCATTTTAACAGAAGGAAATACATGTCCACAAATACAAACCTCGCAGGGCACCGGACAGGGAGGAGTGCAGCTTTCTGACCGCCTGGTTGAGCTGGAAAAGCTGGGCAACGGTGCTCCTCAACCTCTGCAGTTTGGAGACCTCTGCCTCCTCCCCATCCTCTTCTTCCTCCTCGTTAGGGCTGGCCTCCCTCTGCCACACACACACACACACACACACACACACACACACACACACACACACACACACACACACAGTCATGATACTTTATATTACCAGTCATATTTGATCACTGTGCTCTTTCTTGGCATTACCCATAATGCAATTGACACCAGCCACCATACTGCAGAGATTAATTTATTACTTTTTTTTTTTTTACAGTCCATTCTGTAACGTTTGGGCTTACACACACACACACACACACACACACACACACACACACACACACACACACACACACACACACACACACACACACACACACACACACACACACACACACACACACACACACACACACACGCACGCATGTGTACCTGCACACGCACACGCACACGCACACTACGCACACACACAACTGATGTCAGTGGAAAAACAGAATTTCCATGTTATGATCATTCTTTTCCTATGATACAAACCAAATGGCTTTTCTCCGGATGCTCCAAACTAAATGTTGGCCTCGGAGGCATACAGAACACTCCAGCCAAGTACACGTCTAATAATGATAGATAGGGGGCTTTTGCAGTTGCCTTGATGGACATCGAAGGTGCTTTTCTCACCCCCCAACACACGCGTACTGTTGCAGGAGTTGAGTCCAGAGAAGCAGAAAGGAGCTGCAGCAGCTCCACCGGAGCCCTCGCTGGTTAAATACCGTCCTTAAAAGAGCCACCTTGCCAGGAGTCGCGATCAGCAATAACTCAGTGTTGTGCCGCTTTTGTTGAGCCACAATTACAACATGGGCGTAGAAATGCCTTTTCCTATACATGACAAACGATAAAAAGCCGCTAGTTTGTGTGAGCTAAGATAACGGCAAACAGGCGGGTCGGCTGTGAGGGATGGCACTTCATTCAACACATCTCTTTCCACGGTGCAGTAGGGGCTGAGGAGAGATAAGCCCCCAGAGCGCCTGGCTTTATAGGAGCAATAGAGGCTGGCTGGCATTTTTAACAGGCTCCTTATGGCAGAGGGTGTTAATGTGAAGCATTTAAGCCTCCGTCCACACGGGGGGATTTTCTTTCCTGGATTCTCTCAGGGAGCATCTGCTCCGCATGTGTGTCAATGTAAAGAAAAGCCAGGACTCATATTCGTTCTGTTAGGGGAGAACCCAATCCTGGTAGCCCCCGAGTAAAAACAGTCTTTTCATTTCAGAAATAAACAGCTTCAATAGAGCAACTGTGGTCTAGAGGTCGACCGATATTTGCGCATTTTAAGATATCGGCAACGGCCGATGCCTGCGCTCACAAGGCCGATAAACAAGAAAGATGTTGTCAAAAATATATATTTTTTGTATAGATATCGATTCTAAATATTTGAAACTGTTTTAATTCAAATTTTCCGCAGTACCGACATAACGGGTGCAGCAGTGCTTCCTTGCACACGCACGCACGCACGCACGCACGCACGCACGCACGCACGCACGCACGGAATCACGCACACCCGCCTCCGCCTCCTCTCACTCACTGTCTTCACTAGTCTCATTCCTTAGTTATGGTGTTAGCTCATTAAAGATGGCAAGTGCAAAGCCTCTGCAAAAACAGCAGGAGTGCTGTTTGGAAATACTTCAAAACATAAACCTAACTGAGAGAATTCGAGTGAAGTTTTTGTTTTCCTCCCCCAGACAACCCTGCGCCGTGCGTGTGTTCCTGTGGCGATTTTCCTGTCTTTTTATTTCAGATCTATTTATTTGTGTGTGTGTTTCCTAACTTGTATGAAACAAAGGTTTTTAAACACAACTGAGTCAAGGGACGGTCCCGTTCCAACACTTTGAACGGGACTGCTGTGTACAAAGTTTAGTTTTTTGATTACCTGTGGACATTTATTTATTTGATACTTTATTTTTCATTTTATTTTTTTTTTATTTAAAATAACTGCACTGCAGAGACAGTGCAGACAATAACAATTTAAGCTCAGCAATGTTGTCTCATATGTTATTATTAAATTGTTGTATTTTGTCAGATGCAAAATAAAATAAACAAAAACAAAACAACAACAACATGATATCGCTGTAATATGTCAGCCACCCCACTCTTTCAATATCGGCATCGGCCATTGAAAACCCCATATCTGTGGACCACTACATGGACTGAGTGTGTCGTTCAGGAGCACTTTGGCTCTAGGAGAGCAGAACAGGGTCTATCATATTCCCTGTTCACTTATTTTTGTTCTTTCCTTTGACAGGATTGGAATTTGGCTCAACAATAAATATTTCACATCTAAAGAAAAAAAAAAAAATCTAGGCAGGTTTTCAACACATTTTATACCTTCCTGTTCCTTGACTGGATATTGTCAAATGTCACATTCGAAATATCGCAATGTTATAACAGCCAAATTCTTCTAACTTGTCACTATCTTAGCGTGATCCAAACCCTGTTTTGGGTGGTGTATCCTGTGGAAGCTTACAGTCATGTGGCAGTGGATGTAGCTCTGGAGAGCGCAGGCCAGGTCAAGCGTCTTGGATTTCAGGCTCTGCAGGGCCTTCAGGTGGAAAATGTAAAGACTGAGGATATAATTTTTCTTTGGAGTTTTCAGAGATCTCCATCTATAACAAACATCAATTACAACATAACGAATATGGGGACAAGACACTCTATTGTAGATGTGATTCCTTACCGGGGTCCTGGGATAAGCCAGCTGCGCGTCTCTCAGCATTTCCTTGGTGATGGCGAGTCCCTCTTCCAACAAGGAAGCCACGCCTTTATTGGTCCCCTCCAGAAGACATGTGGACATTGAGGACTGGAAAGCAGGAACAATGATGAGAGCGTCTTTATTCTACTTGGATTATCAAAGGTTACTTTTTCCAACCGCAGCCCTTTCCACAAGGTGCAGCGCTTCTATAAAAGCCGAGTTAAAAGGACACCACTTAAAATGGGGGGTTCGCTAGAAGAATCACAGATCGTCATGAGCAGAATTTTCACTCGGCTCAATCAACGCGCCACCTCCAGGTATCATCCTCGCTTTGGGCATTATGGAATCAAAGGGGTTAATTACCGGGAGCCCCGGGGCCCAGACGGAGGAGGGGCTGCTCCAGTATTAATGTCTGCATTACCTTGCCAGCGGCCGGGGCACCGGGCTCAGAGGTGTTCAGCGGCATTCCTGTCAACGCTGCCATGTGGCTGAGGGCCCGCAATGCCGCTTCCAGGCACTGCGCGCTCTTCCTCCGAGCCTCCGTCACCATCGACGAGATCTCAGATTCGCAGCCCTGGAGGGGGGGATGGGGGCGGGAGACGGGGTGGAAACAGTGTCGCAGATTTCACTTTTTAAAGGAATACAGAGTAAACAAACCGACAAAAAGGTTGAATTTAAATGGATCAAATGCCGGATCGATATGGGCAAACCAACAAAATGGTCGACATCCATTCGAGCGTTGGTAAATAAATTACTGGGCAGAGTTGAAAACCAAGGAGCGAGAGAGAGCAGAGCAAAGAAAATTGTATTGCTGTTTAGGTGCTGAGGCTGGCGAGGAGTCTTTTTTTCCCCTTCCTTCACTTTCCATATATTCATAGTGTGTTTGGGACTCAAGGTTGAGAATTCCCTCTCCTCGGCCATTTCCATGCACACAGCTCAAACAGCTCAAAGCCAAGACACGTCAATCAATGCTCTGCATCCTGATGAGCGTCCACATGTCAGAAGCAGAGTTAATTGACAATCATTTTCCCCATCCAGGTATGGAACGGTGTGGCAATTATTTTATTTAGGGAAGGATACCAACACGCCGTAGCAACCCATGCATTGCTATGAATTTCAATAATCCATCATTCAGCTGAGCAACAGTGAGCATTGGTGTCGGTGATCCATGGCATTTTTACAATTCTAAATGAGGGAGCCTCCTCAAGCCTTAATTGTTCAACTGGTTTTAAGATTTAGATTTGTTTTGGGGAAGATATAACAACAGCGGCTGAAAAGTAGGAGTGACAGTAAGGTCATTTACCCTAATAATAAAACATTCTCTTCATGCGGCTGTGTAAAACCAGCCCTGTGACGTAGCGTCCTGTTGCGTGTGCTTTGCTACTCAGAGGTTGTTTCGGATTTTACCAATGCAACGTCAGAGGCGTGCGCCCTCCTCATACATCACACATACACTGGATGGCCAGAATAGTTTGGCTTTTTATCTAATATTTTTCTTGTCGGTCTCAAACTCTGTGAGACAGAATTTGATAGTTTGGGTTTTATTTTATTGCGTTCATTCCATTGGCATCACCTTTGGTAATAATAATAAATATAGCTGCACGCAGCACTACACGGGGTCCAGTTTAGCCACGTTAGGTACGTATTACAGGTTTCAGAGTTTCGAGGTTCCCAAATGGGCGCTCTGTGATTATATGCGGGGACATTCGGAGCGGACCGAGGGACTCTCCTCCCATGGATTCTCTGCTGTACCACTGGCTGTTCGTGTCACATGGTTGAAGTGCTGTATTTACAGAGGTTAATGTACTGTATTTACTGAGGTTTACGAAGGTAAGCGAATTTACGTAACTTTAGTTGCGACTTCTTTCCTTGTGTTACATTTTCGATAGGTTACATTTCCATGAAATAAGAAAAATGTTGGTGTATCTCTGTGACTAATTACAATTTCACGCTTTCCAACCCCTTCCTAGCTCATGAACGCAGCACTCATTCGCACCGTCGGGTGAACTCTGTGTGGTGACGAGTTTCTGTGGATTCATGTTTTTTCATGAATTTTCATGAAGTAATTGGGACCAAAAAGATAAATATCAATCGAACAGATCCACAGACATTTGCCATGTAAGAAGGAGCGCATGCGCAGACACACTTTCAAGGTTTGTAAACATAAAAAGTTACGATTTAAAGAGGACCTATTCAACTCCTTTTTACACAAGTTAATATAGGTCTCTGAGGTCCCCAAAACATGTTTGAGTTTTTGTGTTATAACTTTAACCCCGGTACTTTTCCAAAACGGGCTGTTTCAGTGTGTGTAGCTTTAATTGTGAATGAGCAGCCAAGCCCCTAGTTCTGAGCCAAAGGGGTTTGAGCGCATGTTCCGGATTATATGAGCCAATGGAGTTTGAGCTTTACACCGGGCTCCGTTTTATTTATTATTTTATTTTATTTATTTACACTGTAAACTTGATTGATTTCACCTGATTAGTACACTAAAATCTGTTTCTGAAAACATTACAGGTGAGAAATAAGCAATCCAGTTGCTGAATCTTCACTCATATTAGATACTCATACAAGGCCTAATTTAAAAGTCTGTTGACAGTCGTTGCCGTGCTCCAGGTTTGTGGGAGACACAGACACCCCACCATGACTCTCACAGACAGGGATTTTTTGTTTCATGTTAACGCCGGAAAATAAAATAAATACATCTACAATAAAAACACACTATTTTAATTGGTTGTTTGGAGAAACGCACAGCGCATCTGATGGAACAGACGATCATACAGTATAAATAAAAATCCATGAGTCTAAATCAGCTCGTGCAGTAGAAATAACTGTTGGAAACCTAACATTCCGAGCGGTTGGAAGAATCAGCGTTTTGTTCACTGTGATTACTTTGTCATTGGTTTACCTCATTATTTTACACTTTTACCACGTCTAATATGAACATCACACATTGTAACATTATACTGTATATATGACAGAAAATAAAGAAAAGTATAATACACTTAGTTACCGCATAGTCCACTTCAAGATAAGATTTCAGTTCATCTGCAAGCTTTGAAGGCCTGGAGATTTCCCCCCCCCAAAACTTTTTCCCCACCTCCCCCGCCCCTCAGCCTCCTCACAATCCAAGATAAAAGTTTGAGCTGCACTTCTTTTCAAACGTGTATGCTGCTACCTGTATGAGCAGCTGCAGGAAGCCCCCCATGCGCTTGACTTGGCCCCTGAGCTCCTCTGCGCTGCTGTAGAGCCGACCTGAGCTGGGCCTGGCGCTGGACATCCACTGCAGGGTGATGAACACGGCCCGCTCCACAGCTGCTGTGGCCTTGATCAGCTGGGTCTGAGCCTCTGGATTACACACAAACACTGAGGATGACAGAACCACAGCCATGATTATGAGAACATTCTGGAACATTAAACTTTCACCAAATATTCGCAACCACGATTCTATATCGATAATTTTACCTTTCATGTAATGAGAATGAGAATCACATAATGGCAATTGCTGCCAACATTCCACCATACCATCTGACAAGCTGAAAACTCACTTTCTCAGTGCTTGTGCACATACAGTATACTGTATATGGGTCTCTGTTGGGCCTGCTAACACACAAACTGTGGAATTACACAACCCAGTCCATTTTTTTTGGGCAGGCTTTGTCAGAAAACACGTGATTCAACAAGCCGTTCAAACTTGCCTTTGGGGGAGGCTTTGTTATGGCTATGGCTATGTTTGAGTTAACAGCTAAGATCAAATGCTCTGTCGTTGGCTGCACAGAGCAGCACAAATCCCCACATCAGCCCCCAGCCTCAGAGGACAGAAGAGCTGAGTGGATTTATTTTTGATGGCAACTTCCCAGCTACAGTTGGCAAAAACCTGTACGCGTATGCAAACCACTTTGTGTCCTGGGCCATGCCCCCGGAACCGCCAGACAGACCGGCCCCAAACTATGCATGGATCCCAGGGAGGACCTGGGATCCGCTACCCCCTGGGGCCGGGCCGCTTGCCCCGATCAAAGTCCATGGAGGTCCCGGGCCATGCCCCTGGAACACTGTGCACGGATCCTAGAGTGGACCCGGCCACTACTTGCCCCGTTTGAAGCCTCTACCCCCCGGGGCCAGGTCTCTGCAACTGATCAAAGTCTGCAGAGGTACCGGGAAATGTGTTAAAAAAAAAAAGTTAACTAACTATTCAGAAACATCCTGCTGCATTCTCAATGTTTGAACTACTACAGGATCCTCTCCTTGTTCTGGATCAGATTCTGAATCAAACATGTGCGGTTGAACTCCTGCGTATCAGTTGTTTTAATGGGGGGTAGGAAGATAACCGTAACTTTGGTATCAACCAGCCTCTGCCGGAGCCACAAACAGTTCTGGCGTGGGGCGTGGGGCGGGCAGCTCATTTGTATTTAAAGCTGTAGACGCAGAAACAGCCCGTCGAGAACAGGACGGGTATAGATGCATTCTAAAATGGCTAAAATTCATAACCTGAGTGGTATTTTCAGCTTCAAAGACATGTTTTAGGGTCCTCAGAATCCTTAACTTGTTGGAAATATGTGACCTTTAAATCCAGCCCTGGGCGTGCTAGAAGTTGTCTGTACCATAGTGGACTAAAGAGCCTTGAGAAGACGATTACACTTACGTAAACAATTAAAAGCTGAAATCTGGTGTAAAACTCACCATTTTCTGTATTGTCGTCATCGAGGCCGTCGTACAGCCCCGAGATGGTTTGGACTGCCGTGTAGACCAGGTGCAGATCTAAGACCAGTCCGTCTGCCATGCTGTCTTCGGCCCCGCCCCACGTCCGCAGTCTGGCCATCGTGTGGCTGATGAGGTCCTTGCAGATGCCGGGCAGGGCGGAGTTCGAGGAACTGGGGTGGGTGGAGCGCGGTGTGGCCATACCCATCAAACCTGAAATAGACAGGGAGAAAACGGGGCGTTCATGTTGGTGTCCGACAAAATTCAAAACTCTGGCTCCATCCTGCCCAGATGGCGGCGAGTATAAACTCAAACCAAAGGCTCCGCAGCAGGCGATGTCACAGGTGCTGCGTCCATTTTGGTAGTGGATATTGGGCGTGTTACTTTTTAACTAGGCAATGGTTGTAGTTTTTATTTTGCCTTACTTCCAGTGATGAATGAGTGCTTGATGGTTTACCAGACTGTGAGGGTCCGCTGTGGAGACTCTGAATGGGGTGCACTCTGATCTCATACAGTCGACCCGATATTCTTCTGCTCTTCAACAAGCTCCTGCTCCTGGTGCATGGTCAAATAAAAATAGATTGTTGGTAAAGTTCTGGTTTGAGTCGGCACTCTCTTTTGTCCAACAGTGAGTGGGTATTCCAGTAGAATGCATTTCACTCCCTGGATAACCAACATCATAAGCAGTGTGTCAAAATCTGAATTCCTCAACAAAAAAGCAATATTTGATCCACAGCAGTTTAGAAGTGTTTTTTGGGTTTTGTGTTTTTTAACACATCGTCTAAGCAGTTGAGGTGGATATGTGAGGAGTGGTGGCCATCGACTTCGAAGAAAAGACAATATGATGATCACTGGGGTGGTGGGTGAGAGTGGCAAGGTTTCTAGACTTTGGAAACTGCTAACTCAATGGTACTTAAGCATCTAATTTAAAATCATCATCTGTAAATTTTAAGATAATCAAACAAAAAAAAAAAAAAAAAGTCTTGAAGAGAACAGACAGCTTACACAGTACATCAGTTCCATCTGTCAACAGTCCAATTCACTTAAAGCCAAATAACCCAAATTAGCAAAACGATCAACATCCAATTTAACTTAACAAGGTGTAATTATGGGAAAATATTGTCGATGAAACCTGTCTGCGAGAGACAGCTGGGCAGTGATAGTTATTGTGATTGGGTGGAGACACGGTTTGGTTGAAACAAGACGAAGCAGTGAGATGGTGCCATGTTTCATTTGGCCGCTCCTTCTACCAGCCCGGGCGCCACGATGAGCCCTGTAAACATGCCTGACAAGAATAATAGCAATGTGAGAGGAAAAGGCAGCGAGCGCGGCGTTGTGTTTGTGCCACGGTGGTGGAGCGTGTGCGTGTATATTTGGAGGAGCGATTGAATGGTGAGAAATACTGGAACTTTGGCCGCCCTTCCTCCTGCCTTCACCCCTCTGCCATTATCCACATAAATCAGTTCAAACATAAGAGGGAAATTCTCTGCGCATTTTAACTTCAACTCCGTTTGTCGGGGCGGAGAGAAGTGGGACGCGTCGAACATCCGCACGCCACGTGAGCCAAGCTGTAAATCATACCGGTGGAAATATAAATAAAGGGTGGCTCTGTGAAAATAACCAGCCTCCCGAAAAGCTCAACAAAGATGGTTTTCCATGTTCCTTTTAAAAGCCTTTGGACTTTCCATTTTCATGGTTTTCCCCGACACACCACATATTAAAGGGATGCTAGACGCCGGTTATCAGAGCATGCCGACGCACTTTGTCTTTGTTTGAAAGAGTTTCCAAAGACAGACAGACAGACCGAGGCAAGCTTGTCCAGTAAAAGGCCTCAGTACAGTATGGATCTGATCACTTACTTTGACAACATAGTATAGAATGAGGTGTAGAGAGAAAAAAAATATATATATAGTGTATGTCAATCATGTTAGAACGACCACAAACTCATCTAACAGGTATTCTATGTGTCAGAAAAGCAGCTTTTCTTTCATATCTTCTATGTTGATGCATGGCCCTTGGTATCAAATGTTTGTATTTGGGGATGTTCTCCGTTACTGAACTACATTAGCCTCCCTGGAGGCTAATATCCAAAGCAAGTATTAATATATTGCCAACGATTTGTCGAAGTTGAGTCATTGAAAGTGACTTTGCTTAAGAACAGGGATAAAGCTCTTCATGTAATGTAAATATAGACTGATGGATGGATGGACGGAGGACAAGCGAGGTAGAGCCGAAAAATTACCTCCTGCGTGAGAAGGAGGTGGTGGAAGAGGAAGCCGATAGATCTTGCTCCCACTCATCATTTGGGTCGTAAAACACATCGTCATCTTTGGAGGCAGCTTCCCCCTGCGGAGGGTAAAATACTGCTGATGACACCCCTTCCATTTACTCCACTTAATGAGAAAAGCACGGGCGGAGGGCTGCAGATCTCCACTTTCAGGCACATAACAAGCAATTTTGGCCTGTAAATGAGGTCAAACACCTTGGATGTTGGAAATTGCCCTGCCGCGTACGTCAGATTCTTTACACGCAAAATTGGGAAACAAGACAGTTCAAAGTGCTCTTGGCTGAAGTATGGCAGGCTGGATAACATACATCAATAAAAACTTTGAAAGGCCATTAAAGACATTTGTTGCCATTTGGCCAATGTTAATGGGCCCATGTGAGATTGAATACTACTGAAATCTAAATAACTGTTGAGAATTCATCGAACTTGCCATGTCATTTTGCTTGTAAACATCAGGTGCATAACAAACATTAAAAACAGCGAGCACAGGATGTACACTTTTTGTTTGGGACCGCCTCAGACAAATTGACTAAAAACAACAAGACACGAGGAATAACTGTCCAAATATTCACCTGGGTCAGCTCTCTCATGGCGGCCATGTTGTCCTGGAACTTGTCCAGGCTCCAGAAGGTGGAGATCCCCAGCTTGGTGTTCTGGACTCGCACCTGAATTCCATCTGGATGTTCCAGGTTCTCGTGGTCAGAGCTCTCGTGTCTGAAAGAAAACCAAAAAATGGATGTCTTTACTGATAGATGAGAGGAATGACAACTTGTCTTCCAAGTACAAAATAAACCAAGTATCCCCTCCATCACCAGCAACCTCCCTGTGGTTTGACCTCCCATGTCCATTAGACATTCTACTCTACTACGGAGTGGATGCTGGTTTAGAGGACTTGTGAAGCTTTGCCAAGAGACATTCTCTGCGAGGGAAGCCTCGGAAAGGATCCGGGCAGTTTCTGTCAACATGGTTCAGGAGCGGCGGAACATCAACACACTGCCTGACAGTAGAGTGACACTTTTTGGGACGACGGTACCAAACAGTTTCCTCACATGGCGCAGTGTGTTTTGCTTGACATTTTACCCCCAAAAACCTTAGTTAAGTGGAATTACGTTGACGTTGGCCAGCTTGAGGTACAGCGATGGATTTGGTCAGATTTTCAAAAAGACCTTATTTGTTTTCGTACAAAGTGATGAAATGCCGAAATTAATGTGCTTTGGGAAACAAAATAAAAAATGTCATTAACACGATTCCACTTGAAGCAATACAGAAGGAGAATATATACAGAATTCATATACAATGGACCGTCATGACCTTGTGATCACACTGCAAGCATAACACCTGATAAATCTTTAATCGCCTTTATTGTGATTGTACATATGTTAATGAGTTTTCACTGCATTGAATGTATTTCGCCCTAGGTGCCTTGTCGTCTTCACTTCTCAATGGTTCCTCCTCAATGATTATATTAATGTTTAACCCACTTTTTAAGTTTCCAATAATAACAACAAAAAAAGTATAATAACAGCAAAATTACTGTTAATAAATTCCAAATTCGTCTCGTCATACCTGCTGAATACTGTATTTTTCTTCAGTTTGGAGCCGATTTTGTTGGCCTCCTCAATCATCAAGGACAGCTTCATGGTGTCCCATTTCGGGGCGACTACCAAGACAAAAATGAAACACATCATCAGCTCCGCTGCCAGAAAACAAAGCCAGAAGACACTGAGCATGAAGTACCAGACGGGTGGAGATTATCATGTCTGGAGGTTTTCGATTGTGTGCAAATATTTCCAAGAGATGACGAACCCCACCCATCTAGTACTCCAAACGGCTTAAATCAAACTAACATGAAATTCCCAAATTCATAAGGTTCCAAAGCATTCCGAGGTTCAAGCCTCTTGTTGCTGTTCTCACCGCTCTTTGGAGTGCGGATTTCCCTCAGGGCTCTTTTCTTCTGCATATCCTCCAGGTCTTTACTGAGCTTCAGCTTCTCGGCCTCCAAGGCTTCGACGATCTTGGCCTGACGGACACGGTGCTCCTCCATGACCTGCGCAAAGCATTTTTGAAAAACTGAGATAAGCACTCGTCAATATGTAACATTAAAGTGTGTCATTTTAGCATTGAAATGCTTAATCTTTGTGCAAATTGTGCAAAAATAGCACAGACAAATAGTAAAAAAGTTGGTCAACATAAAGTGATGATGCAACTAGGTGAAAGCGACTCCAATAATGTTGGAAAGAAAATATATTAATTAATATTCAAAAATTGGCACCAATCAAGGGTAAGAGAAGCTGAAGAAGAGTAGGTCCTTTGTTAAAAGAAGAATAAAGAGGTCTTAGGCTTGTAATGTTGGGTGAAAAATAAGTTGATGATTAAACTAAAAAGGTGATTGAGAAAATATACCCCAGGCATATCTCCACCAATAAAAAACAAATTCCATAACTTTGAATCTTAAGGTTTTTGAAAAACAGCAGAAGTGTCACTATGGTTGCATACTCTTTAACACTTAGTGCTGTGAGGGGCGTCCATTGTACAATGAAAAACAATAAATGACGAATGTAAAGCGTAGACATGACGTCAGAGCAACACATTAAGGGGATGCTTTTCTGTTATGACTGCGCCGTCCTGACCTGGGCCTCCATGTGCAGGCGGAGGCGCTTCTTTTGGGAATCCACCTCGTGCTCCAGCTCCTGCTTGGCCACCTGCAGCTCCGCCATGCGGCTGGCGACCCGCTCCTGTTGCCGCTCCTGGAGGCGCTTCCGCTCACTCTCATCCTCCTGAGGGGACAGTAAATAAATTTTTGAGAGTTTTGATAACCAGATAAACTGGATGCTTCGGACATCTGGCTTCACAATGACAAACCATACAAGGTACGTTTATTTGCCTCATATACATTATCGAAATAAAAGAGAAGACGTAATCAGCTGAGGCAGATGTTGAGTTTGTGTGTGCATGTGTGCCTGATGCCTCCACTTACATGTGCACGGGATTGTTCCCCAATTCATGCTGGTGTACGAAGTCGGAAACATATTATAGGACCACCGAGCACAGAGAGGCTCCGCAGCCACATAAACATGCAACAGCCGCATGAACATGCTGCTGTCCACTTTACATGGTGTCGACAGTCCGTACCAGCTCTCTCTCCAAAGTCTGTATGCGGTCCTCGTAGAGTGCCCTCTGCTGGGACAGCTCCTTCTGGGCCACCTCCTTTGCCATCTGGATGCCTTGCATCATCTCCTCTTTAGCCTTCACGTGGGCCTCTTCGATCTCCGCCTCCAGCCTGGAACAGAACAGAGGGGACAATTCACAAAAGGATTGCACTGCTTTTGTGGCCTGCTAAACCTGCGTAAATAACAGAAAAGGCGAGCGTCGAACTAACAAAGCCCCCGCAAACGGTGACAATGCACCGCTAACTGCGCTGGCCCCTTTCTATGATAATGAGCCTCGTTGCAAAAAACGTACAATTCGCAAACATCAGTGTAATGGCCACAGGCAGTTAGAGTGACGCTATTACCATTCATAGAGGCCTGAAGGCAACTGCGTGGACAAAATTAAAGGCAGCAGTGCTGATCCACTCCCTGCACCATAAGAGAGTATATGAGTGTAGTTAAACATTGGAATTTGGAAATGGTGGTCCAGCAAGGGGGGTATTTTTGACGCGGGGTCTCCCCGTTATGCATCTGATTGAGTCTCTGTGCAGCTGATCTCAAAACCCCTATTACGCGTAACGCCCCAGAGTCATTATGTAGATCTTGCAATTTGAATACCAAGCTTTTTAAATAAAAAGGGGACATTACTGAAACACATTCTTAAATAGCTCAAATATTTTTAAGTTCATCAACCATTTTTTAATTATGGTAGATTCTGTACGGGAAAGTTATTTCTAAATCCATGTTTTCTAATGATATCCTACATATCAATTTTCACATTTTTACTAATAAAATGATCTGAATACTCTGCGTTCCCTCAGACCCACTTTGCTCTCTGAGCTGAGAGCAGCTCGTTTTTGGCGAACTCAAAGTCCTTCTGTCCGTCACCCGATCCCGTCCAGCACGACACCCGTTTCCCAGACTGCACCTCGGTAGGGTGGTTGAAGCGGAAGTAGTGGTCACCGCCCAGAATCACCCGGTCACCCTGGAAACCACAGGGAGGTCATGTAAAAATGGAAAATAGAGTCAACTCAAATTCAGAAAACTCAGTCCTCAATAAGAACAAAATGCATAAAAGATATATAATAACAATACTTATTTATACACCTAATAATGAGTTACTCTACAGTATGAGTGCATGTCAAAGTGGATATTTCCCTCTGTACATACATGGTGTAGGATGGTAGATTTGGAGATGAGGTTTCCATTCACAAAGGTCTTGGCATTTTCCATGGGAGTGATGCTGACTGTTCCACTGGCATTTGATATTATACTAGAAAAGGCAACGCACGCAGGTGTCATAAGAACAAGAACAATACAACTTAAGAAAACGTTTTTGTCCCCGACCCCCACCCCTTAACTGACCCCACCCGAACCAGAGTTTCAACTCAACCCCCCCCCCCCCCAAGCCTTCAGAGTCTCACCAGTGTTGGTCAGCGATGAGGGCTCCTGTCAGCTGGATGTCGTGGGCCGAGTCGGACTTGAGCTGGCCGACCAGGGTCCGGCCCTCCTTGATCATGTAGAGCAGCATCTCCGAGAGCTGGGGGTCCTCGTTCAGGTTCACCAGGTTGGGGAGGCGGTTGTCCACTTTAAACGTCACGCCGGCCCTCTTAAGAGAGTATGTAAGGTAATGCTTTCAAGACCTGGTTATATATTTATACTGTATATCTTATGTACACTCAGTAGAAAGGAGTATGAACTGCAACCCCCGTATTATTGCATGCTCTCCAAAACTTCCCAAGATGTGTTATTGTAATTATCAAACTAACGTGGAACACTTGAGTATTCACAAGTTGATGGAACAAATTGGAACGTGGACCATGCGACCATATTGACCTGCAGTTCTTTGGTCTCCTCCCGTTTACGGATCTCCGCTTGCTCCAGTTTTTCTCTCCAGGCCCTGAAGCAGTAAAAAGGAATTCAACATCTCGAGTGTGTTACCTCTTCTGTCCACATCATAACAAAGCAGCGCTGCAGTGAATCCACTATCCTTAAAAAACGATTATCCTTATAGAGTCTTTTGGAATAATGCAGAGAGATCTGAGCCAGCGAGAAATGATTTGAAACCAAAGGAGCTGCTCTCTCATGAGTCTGATACAAATGATAAAATGACTTTGAAGGTGAACTCAGTGAAGAGCTGCATGTGCGTATCATATTCACATTATAGAGGCGTGCATCTCTCCCTTATAAGACGATCTGATGCGTATCTATATGGGCTACGGTACCATTCAGGGACGATATATTTTAATACAGAACGATTCGGTGCGAGACGATACGGTGCCTTCTGATACAGTTCTTAACATTTGTTTAATGTGGGCATTTGTTTTCCATTATAAATTAAAATAAGCCAATTCTATAAAAGCATTTCTTAAATATCTGATGATTTATTTTTTTCTATTTTTATCAATTTGTATACATACAAATTACATGTGTTATATAGATATTATTATAGATATATATCTGACATTTAAATTGTATTTATTTGCATGGATGCTTGCACGACTACTTGGATGCGCGGACGAATACGTCCGCGCATCCAAGTAGTCGCATCTTTAACCTTAAAACTGGTTTCTGATTTGTGTCGATGAATCGTTAAAACCCCCGAACACATTGTATTGAAGATCCATTTGGGCTTGGTCTGAAACTGGCTGAACGTCTGTTTGAACACTTGTCTTGATACAACATTCATTGACATTCAGTCTTATTATCACAGATACATCTGTTTCTGGTTTAATGTGGAATGTTGTAATAGCCCATAACAATCAAATAAATCAAAAAATAACTAAATATAAAAATGTTCCTCTCAAAATTTGGAAAACATGTTGCTTTGATGTTTCAATTTGACACAAGTCATCTTAGCTACACGCTAAGATGACTTTGACTTTGGCATCTCTCGCCTTCTCTCTCATGCAAACTCCAGCGACTTGCAATAAACTGAGAGCCTCCTGGGACTAGCTGATTATAGAAGCACAATAATTACAAATATAAGCTAAAATAGAATGAATAATATAACGGAGTAATGCTGACCGCTGGGCTTCGGCCATCTCTCTCTCCTGCTGGCTGAGTTTGCTCTTCAGGCCGGCAATCTCCTGCTGGAACAGTTGGACCCTCTGGGGCTCCACACCCTGGGAGCTCATCTGGGCCGCTCGCAGCTTCTCCACCTCGGCTTTTAGCTCTGTTGAAGCACAACGTGATTCGCTTAAAACACCGCTAACTTGCTGGAAGCCGCTCCCAGCATGCAATTTTTTGGCAGGAATCATATCCCGGAATGCAATTATCCGGCATCAACTCATGTTGAAGGTTTTCTATGGACAGGCTGTATCTACTTTTGTCTATAGGTCAGAGGCCGGACGCGCTGACACAGGCATGTGCACACAGACATACATATAAGTTATATACATATAGTCGGCCCTTCGTTAAAGTTTAATAGACGAGTGTGCTTTGGTTCTCTGCTCCTGTGTGTTTTGCGACTGCAGAAGTTAGTTTGTTTCAGCCTGGTTACAGTGTAATTCTATGATCGGGCGGTGTTTGTGGATGTGGGTGGGTTTCCTACGCCGCAACTAATGACGGTTATCATTCTGAAGTAGGGCTGCATGATTACGGCTGAAATGATAATCACAATTATTATAGTCAATATTGCAAGCACGATTATTTATCACGATTAGTAATAATTCATTTTGGGGAACATTATTATCTTATGGCACTTTGTAAATAAACAGAAAACTGTCCCCACAATAATAATGTATTTTAAAAAACCTATTAGGCTTTGACAGAATTACGATTAATTTGACTATGGGTGATCGACTCCATCGATCGTGATTGGCATTGATGGGACGATTTTTTCAGTAAAAATCTGAGCATCGAAACGGTGTAAGTGTGGTTGACCGTGTTCTGAAGCTGGAGCGGAGAGGGAGACAGGGGAAGAGAGGGGTCATAAGGATGCCCTTCATCTGCGCTCCAGGTTTGCCAAGGATTACCCAGACAAACCAGCTACCTCGATGCTCATTCACACTTTTTAAAATTAATTAATTAAAAAGGTAAGTCGTTTAACTGACTTAAATTATAGATAAATAATGGAATGAATTGTGTGAAGCAGGCCACACATTTTTGTTGTGACTGGAACAACTCTTTAAGGTATCTGGAAGGGAACCCAAAAACAATGACAATATTTCAAAACTTCCATGTATTATTTAATTGCTTATGGTTATTTTTACCAGTAATCATAATTCAGGAAGGATGTATATGTTGATATCTATGGAATGTCTATAGATTACGACAGTGATGTTATTGGGTATTCATTTTGTAGAACTTTGTAGAAGCCCCAAATACACTTTATTCAGATTGTCTGTGGGTTCGTCGGATCCATGGCATCCATAAAGTCCTGATGTCAGTTACATCTGCACGTGCCACCATCTTGGTGAAGACCCAGTTGTTCACCAATCACTAGACTACAATGCATGACTGTGTGCCATCATGTGATCTGTGCGAGCCGTCATTTGGGCATTCGTGCGCATTGCGGCCATGATAAAATATACAGTGCTTTGCTAAATTATTCCACAATAATAGCCCGATCTGGATCAAACTTGGACAACAGCATGTCCACACCGCCCAGAATACACATTTTATTTATCTTGTCTGTGGGTGCGGCAGATCCATGACATCCATAGACTACTGATGTCAGTTTTTCATTAACACGAGCAATAGCCGCTTTGGGGCTGGACCACTAATTACCATTTTAAATAAGGCAACAGACATCATTACTATACAACTACCATGTTTATGAAGATGTCTTTTAATAAACAATAAGCTACAAAAAAACCCATCCTGTTCCTTAAGGACAGATAATTAACTTCATAATATATAGACATATTGGACTTAATTAAAATAAGGGGGAAAATAAACATTTATTTTGTTCACTCATGTTATATCCGCAACAAGAGCTCCCCCTAGTGGCTTGTAGGGCAAACAACAGTGTAATCTCCCTATGAAAAATAATACTTGCATGACAGTTAGCTGCCATGTGAGGCTGACAGTGCATAAATATGGCCTGGAGGCAAGGTTAGGGCCAGGCCCTTAATTGAACTGGGTGGTGAATAAGCCTGTGATGGATAGATAGGCAGACAGGAAGATATGTGAAAAAGAGGAGGACGCAGAGGTAGAATGACAGGGACAGAGAGAGAGAGAAATATATATAAGGAGACAAAGACAAAGAGCAAAAAGGGACAGGCGATAAACAGGATAGATATACAGACTAGCAATAAAGACGGCATCACCAATAGACCAAAAAGCAATTTGCGCATTTATGCATATGACCCAGAGACAGACAGATAAGATAAGGCAGATAAGAGAGCAAGAGTCAAAGGGTTAGTCAGGTTAAAGGAGAGTGCACATAACTTCACACACGGGGGCTCACATTCTCTGATAAAACATCCCAGAGGTTAAATACTGACCTCTGTGCTGTTCCCTGTACTGGAATAATTAACTAGAAAGCACAGCACTAGAAATTCACGTTCGTCAGCATGCTGCCATCTTTATCAGCGTGGCTGATAAAAACAGATTCAATTAATCCATCTCACCCATATAATACAACACCGCCTGCTATGTCGGCTTGGGCGATGACGAAATTCAATTACAATAAATAAATCTACACTAAAAAACACTCTACATGGATATTCTGATACTATGAAAATATTGCACATGGTGACAAATTTTGCGATATTCGATATTATCGGATATCGACCCAGGCCTACTGGCATTCAGCGTCCTGACCTCTGATCAGCTTGGCGTTGGTGTCCTCATTGACCTTGGCGAGGTTGATGATGGTGCGTGCCTGCTGGGCGTAGCGCAGCGTGCTCAGACTCTCCTCCACGGTGGTGCCCGCCGGGCTCAGCGTTGCTATCATGGCCGTCTTGGAGTTGCCGCCGAGGCTTTCTTTCAAGAGCCTGCGTGCGAAAGGGGTCAAAGGTCATGGTAAAAGTTGAGGGTTATAAAAGGAGCCGGTTTCCTGTTGCGTTGCATGGCTCGACAGTGACGGTTGCCTGGTTCCCCTTGGCAACCAGATTGAGTCAGTTAGCAACCATTTCTTAGCCTCTGGTTGGCCTCTTTGGCTTTGTGTGGCGGGGGTGCGACAATCCATATCCATCTGACAGAATGATGCCATCTGCAATCAATTAACAAGTGGACTCGTTCTCTGATTTTAAGTTAGACCTAAGACGCTGTCAACAAAGTTGGTCTACAAAGGTAAGAACTGGTTGTTGAATTGTAACAGCTACATGTTGACAAATGTGACCAAATTGACTAGAAAAAAATACTAAAACTGAAGACATTTCCTATAATTTTTTTTATTTTAGTTAGTTTTGCAAGTACACAATATAGTTTCAGGTAGTTTTGGTTTTTTTTTTTGTCTAGTTTTAAATAAAATGTTTTTCCCCCACCTATTTTTAGTTAACTGTACAGGGATGCAAACAGAAGTATGGTAAAAAAAGGTCTGAAATATACTTGTGGTGGTAGCCGACGGTTTTCCGAGTTCCCATAAACGCATCACAGTTTACTGAGCCTGTGAATGCACCATAAACAAAAAAGCATGGCCAACCTGGCAACCACTTTTAAAAGTGAGTGTTGAGCCCTGTGTTGTTTTTCACATTGGGATTGACCAGATGACCTCATTTGATTTTCTTTCCAGGCGTAAAACTTTTACCCCGTCCTGAATATTCCTTAGCTCAGGAGGTCGAGCGGGTCGTCTCATAATCCAAAGGGTTTTTGGTTCTTCCTTCTTCCTTTTCAATTGACGTTTCCTGTATGCACCGAACATCAAGACAAATTCCTTGTACGTGTTAACGTACTTGGCAATAAAGACAATTCTGATTCTGATCCCCAGCTCCTCCTGCTAGCGTGATGTAGTGTCCTTGAGCAAGACTCTTAACCCACTACTGCTCCTGATGGCTGCCTCCATCGGTGTATGAATAAATGTATTAGCGTCTGCTAAATAAAGATGTTTATTCTGCAGCTGTAATTCTTTTTAACAATGTCGTTTAACATCAAGTTTGTATTGTAGGCATTAAGATAACTAATTTATCATCCGTGTCAATTAACTCAATGGCCAATAACTTAGTCAACGGACCGGTGAAGAACATTTATAAATAATGCTTGAAAAGGCAGTTTGCGCTGCTCCAGACCCCAGTTATAAATAATCAGTAAGTAATGAGGATGTTCCTCTCACCATGTGAGGACCGACTCTCTGTAGGGAATAAAGACTCTCTTCCTGTTGAGTGTCTGCTCGGCTAGGGCCGAGATCACCTTCCCCAGAGTCAGCAGCGACTTGTTGATGCTTGCACCCTCCTGTTAACAAAATAAAACATGTATTCTAGTACAAAACAAGGAAAATGTATTTTTCTGACTGACATGACTTGTTTAGCCAGGTGCGTACCCTGAGTCGGTCTCCGCTGGTCTGGGCTGAGTTGCAGCGCTCGCTACCCGCCAGGTCCACCAGGTTAATCCTGCTGGTGATTCTGTGGTCATGCTCCTCTCCCTCCACAAACTCTGTCTGCACAAACACACAGGAAACAGAGGGAAACAGGAATATTCAATATCTGACCTCATCTATTTTGGTTTTAATGTTATGTTACTGACTCTGATAAAAAGGGCCAAATATTTCCTAAGCTCTAAATACACAGCATTCTATAATGAAGACAAAAATAGCCCAAAAATATACTTTAAAAGTCACGATATTTAAGAGAAATGACAAAAATTCAAATTTTTTCTGTTTTGAAGTACACAAGCACATCCCATGTCTCTAATTAAAAGAAATGTATTATTTCAATAATTATGCTCTAATGACCACAAATCAAAATCAGAATTACTTTATTTTGCCTGGTGAATTTACATATACTAGGAGTTTGTCATTGTGACTATAAGTCTGTTTACAGATGATTACCACAAAGGAGCTTAACAGCCTGAGAAAAAATACAAATAAAATAGAATGAAGTCAAAAAGTAAAAGTAAAAAAAAAAAAACAATGAATCAGCCAAATATACACAAATTGCTGAAAAAAAGCAAAACCAGAATAGTCATCTATATAAAATAGACAGAACATAAAATGTATAGAGTTTATCGGCAATGTATAAAAAGAGTGAGTGTTGATTATAGCTTTGAAACACGGTGTACAAACACACACACACACCACGACACACTCATTACCTTGGTCTGCGTCATCACCAGGGTGAAGACCGAGTGGGACCTGGAGCTCTTCTCGTTCATGCCGGTGGCCGCTGTGGCTCTCTGCTTGTTCCCCAGCTCCAGCCAGCCCTGCGACCACAATGTGCACTATTACATCCCTTTGTCGTTGGGAGAAATCACAAAGGTAATTATGAAAGAGGGAACTGGCGGCAGAGAGAGCGTCAAACCTACCTGAATGTCACTGTAGGAGCTCACCACATTCCTGTGCGAGACACAAGAGAGGGGAGCTGTGGGTCAATGGCTCACGATGGTAGTTTGTTTGTTTGCTTGTTTGTTTTTACTGATGCAGAACTAATACATTTGGAGTAAGGTGGACTTACGCGGACAGCTCTGCAACGTAGGGTCCATGGACTGGATGTTCCCTAACTCTCAGCTGAAAATCACAGATTTATTATTGCTTTATATAATCTAGTTATGCTCCTTGGTCATAAAAGATCAGGAAAAAATTAAATAAAATACTTGAATTGGGGGCTAATGGTTATTGCCCAGAACCCTGGGAGGTACTTACAGGAATCCCTTTGTGATTTTGGTCATCTCTTGCCACGAGCAGGTCATGGATCTTCTCATTGTACACCTCGAAAAAGCTCAACTCTAGGTGACATGACACCTGGAACGTAAAGACTTATTTTAGCCGAGACATTGACACCCTGCATTAGGAAACCCCCTGGGACGCCTCCAAAGGGTGCCGTAAAATGTCCTCACTATCTGTAATTAGATTGATACCTTATCTAGATGTTAATTAGGGAATTCAAAATATTTCAAAATGGTATTATACTACTGTAGTGCCATTGGGTTTTGTTTTTTGTTCTCAGGATTTCTAGGGATTAGAGAATCTGAACAGTGAATAACAGCTGATATCACACACTACAGTGATCATACCTTGTTGCTTTCAACTGCAGAAAGTCTGGAGAAAAGCTCCTGGCAGAAGCGTGGAATCACCCCCGCCTCTTCTCCAAAGCCCATCATACTGCAGAAAGAAATCATATTAATAGTTTTACACACATCGAGATTTGAGGTACAAAGCATTCCTGCAGAGATATTTTTTTTTTACCGGTTACAATCTCATAATTTATGGACATTTCCACAATAAGGTTGGCTAGAAAAGCCACAAGCCCGCATGCTCCGGTGTTCTCTAACCAATGGTTGCTTTAAATTTTGACCAATGTATGTCTCCCTGGATAAACAAAACATGTTTTTCTTCTGTAGTAGAAACAAACTAAAACAACACTCACGTGTACGACTTGCCAGAGCCTGTTTGTCCATAAGCAAAGAGGCAGGTGTTGAATCCTTCAAAGGCCCTCTCCAGGAGAGGTCTGGCCAGAGACTGGTACACCATTTGCTGGCTGACGAAGTTGGGCTCCGTCTGGTCCACGGAGCAGAAGGAGAAGTCATAGGTGAAGGAGTAGCTCTGCTTGGAGTCTGGGTGCTGGACCACGGTCTTCTGGTCGTGCATGAAGACGACCTGCGCGGCCTTCTCTGACTTCTCCCTAAAAACAACAGACGCACTGACCTCAAACTTCCATGTCATTCCAAGTGTTTTACTCTTCTTACTTTATTTGATTCATCTGCGTGTTACAGAGGCATTGATCAGCTTCAAGACCTCAAAAAACGTCAAAGCTTCAAAACGTAAATGCAAAACGGGATACACGGGTTCCCAAACTGGGGTCTGCGGTCCCATAGGGGTCCGTGTAAGCATTCCATGAAGTCGGCAGCAAAGAACTATGTTTTTATTTTTTTTGTTTGGTTTCTATTCTGTACATTTTTCCGTATTTTTCCACAATATATACAAACTTAACCGTCGGGAATGAAGGTGATTTATATTGTTGCTGTAAGATTTGCACCTTTTGACAGCAAAGTTTAAGATACAACGTTCGTCCTCCACACAAACTGGCATGGAAAGTGATTGAATTGATGTTGCTTTAGTCGCGCCAGCAGGAAAAAAACAACATCAAATATGAGATTGAATTAACAAAACAAGCATACGGAAGACGACTTCCATGCAGATGTAAATGCTACAAACCTGGTGCTGAAAGGGCGGAGCCGCACCGCGACGGTCACCGCGCTGTTCTCCATCTTCAAGACCTCCTGCTGTTCCAGGGCCAGAGCCTCTGGGGCGGGGGAGGACTTCTTCACCTGGGTGGAGGTCTCCGTCTGTCCCGGGGCCGGGGCCGGGGCCGGGGCAGGGTTGGACCTGGCCACACCCGTAGTGGCCGTGGAGGTCTTCTGTCCTCTGGGAGCCGCCACCGGCTGGGGCTTCCCGTCCCCCGCCGCAGACAGCTTCTCAAACACGTGTTTCTTGGCCGCGATCTTCTCGAACGGGGTCTTCTTGGTCGGGGTGGAGAAGGTCGTGGACCGGTCCTCCGTCTTGAACGGCCTCCCCGCGGAAGAGGAGGAAGGCACAGCTCTCCCCGGCGCGTCCGCGGCTCTGGCTGTCGGGTTTGTTGTCGGTGTCGGTCCAAACACTTCTTTGGGTTTACTCCTGGGGGCCGTGTCCCTCAGACTTGCCGATCGGAACACCCCCGCGCTTCCGGGCGGCTGGCCGTTGGACTCCGATAGCACCTTAGTTGGTTGGCCCCGGGCCGCCTGGCTGCTGGCGCCTCTATCCATGGAGCCCGTTCGAGTACGTCGCTGCAGGGTCAGCCTGCTCCCAGGGGCAGGAGTGGTGGTGGTGGTGGTGGAGTTTTGGGAGTCCTGGGCGTTCTCGTTCACGCTTCTCTCCCCTCTTGTGTTCCTTCTTTGGAGGGTGAGTCGAGCCGTGCCGCTGCTCGCTGACAGCGCCGATACCACGTACGTCTTGTTGAGCTCCTTGCTCCGGTCTAACGACCTGCCGTCGCCGGACCGCGTGTCGTTTCGCACCGATCCCGCTGCTTTTCGCTCCGCCTGACGCTCTTTGGCGGTGGTCGTTCTCGCCAAGAGGTGGTCGTAGTAAGTCGTGTGCTTTCTGGCCGGTGTGGAAAACAAAGACATTGCTAGAAACAAACAAATGCACTAAAAAAAAAAAACTAAAAAAACAACGGTTAATTTGAGTGACTTTTGTCCCTTATGAGTACGTTTAACCTCCAAATAAAGTCCTCAGCTTCCGACTACACCGCACTTGTTTACTTCTCTTCCGTCTTTGCCCGCTTCAATTTCAAACATGAACAGCAACCGAGCGTTGATTGGCTGAGATCCCGGAAGGCGTAGGTGTACGTCACGGGACGTGCAGAACGCTCGAGTGGCCGATAGATGGAGGCGTTCCCAAGGTTACGCTCCGGACACGTGCGTCTATTGATGGGAGGCGAGCTTAAATGCAGAGTTTATTTTCCCTCTCGTTCTCCTCTTTCTTTATCTGTATATCGATCTTTACACACACACACACACACACTAATGTGCCTTTATTGGCCCATCATGCTTATGAAGGAATTTGACTCTGGTTCTCAGTGATTCTCACTTTCGTACAGAACACTCAGGACACGGTGTGAAGGAAAATAGTTAAGCCAATGAGATATTACAGAGCTTACCCAGTAAGCTCTGTAATAATAGTATTTAATCGTGTTAGTATAATTTTATAATGTGCAATACTACACAAATATAAATTGAGTCCTATATTCCCTCAACATGATAACACAGTATATTTGACAATGGAACTTTGACAAAAAGAATAAGATCACACATGAAATGATTTATTGTAATTTATTTTCAAAACTATTATATTCACAAAACAAATATTTACTATCTCCTTATTTCAAGTAAACCGAAAGAGTAGTAGCTATTTTTTGCGACGGTCATGTTTCCTGATGATGTCTAGGATATTGTCCTTGGTGACCAGGGGCTCCTGGGGGCCCGGCCCGGCCCTCTGTTTCTCCCTCCTCTGCTGCTCGTGGAGGTGAGGTGAGTTGAGCAGCTGGGGGGGCAGGATGGAGCCCGTGGGCTTGACCCTTTTGACCACCTCCAAGAACAGCCGCTTGTTGTTGTTGTTGAGGAAGGTGATGGCGGTTCCCCTGTGGCCGAGCCGACCTGCCCTGCCCATCTGGACACAGAGGAGACATCAGGAGTTATTTTTAGACTTAAGATGTTTAGTGAGACAACTGCTTGCCAAACAACATTAGACTAGAATGGAACCTGCTGTGATAAGAAACATATAAAGAGATGTTTTTATTTAGGATTTAGACTTGTTCCATTTTTAATAACAAATCAGAATCACAATGAGTTTATTTCACCTGAATAAATAAATAAAATAATGAAAAACTTAACAGTCTAAAGACTTTACAATTCGAATTAATGTTTTTATAAGAATAAAAAGTGAAGTAAAAAAATAAATAAAAATATCCAAATGCACAAATATCCAAACAATACAATACAGAAACAGTCACATTTTTAAAAACATACTAATGTGATTCTATGCACAGAATAGGTGAATGGTATGGGTATGTAGAGTGATGATAAATTATTCCATGGATTTAAGTTGTTACTGTTACAAATGAAAGATTCACTGTCATTTTACCTGATGAACATATTCATCCATGTTGGAGGGCATGTCAAAGTTGACGACCAGTTTGACATTGACCAGGTCCAGTCCTCGACCCAGCACTCCTGTACTGACCACAACCTCAAAGTCGCCCTCCAGGAGACCCTAAACACAATACGGGAAAGAAAAGCTCCAGTCCCGACCCAAAAATTCAATATTATTCCTTTGCGTCTATTTTCCTCCGCCAAGACAGTCTGCGTAAAGCATTTATGTTGACTCAATTGATAGTATTCCTCAAGCTAGCTGCATCCATAAATACTTTTGACAACTACAACACATTTAAGATGATACTTGGATATATATATATCCCACAGTTAAGTAGGACATTAAAAGCATTTCCACGGAAAGCACATGTCCACCTGTATATTCACATCAAAACAATTTTATACATGTTATCTTTACACAAGAGACCTTTTTAGTGAAAAAAAACCAAACATTCACGACCAGATGTACAAAGCATTTAGCGCCTTGTTCCAAACACAGACTGAGCCTATAAACAGACACAAATGCACTTGGCTTGTCCTCTCCTTTACCCCTATGCATTTTAGGAAGGACCTCACACACAAGAGGTCTACGTGTGCTTGATTCACTAGATTCACTTGCATTGGCACAATTTGCGAGGGTCAGTTTTGCATGGGAAAATCTCCACTTCTAAAGAGCGGTAGCAAATTAGCACAGGTATATTCAAATAAGGCTGTGGTGAGGATGGATTGCTATGACACAGGCAGCAGTAATTTTTATGACCAACTGATTTGTTTACTCAGCAATATTCTAATCAATTTAGGAAAAAAAAGCTTTGCAAAATACTAGGTGCTTGTGTTCTTCAAATAAAAGGAAATAAGTCTCCCGGAGTATTGTTCCTGGATCCCTGGCATGAAGTGCACTACTATTTTTCCCCATTTCTGCTTGCCGCTGCTCTCACCCTGAGGATGCGGTTGCGTTCCCACTGGCTCTTGTCGGAGTGGATGGCCACAGTGCTGAGTTCCATCACCTTGGATACAGCCTCGCAAAGCAAGTCTGCTCCCAGTTTACAGTCCACAAACACCACCACTGGAGGCTGGTACAGCTTACCGTCCTGGAAGGCCACGAGAAAACATGTGGAAAAACAGAGGTTTTGTTCATGTTTTGCTGCCTTAATGAGCCTTAGGGCAGGGGTCTCAAACTCAACTTACCTGGGGGTCTGGGTCTGGGTGAGGCTGGGCCGCATCAAGTATTGCACAAAAAAATTGTTTCAAGTATTAAAAAAAAAAAGTACAACTAATTCAATCTTCTCAATCTTTATTAATAACGGTTCAGAACATGAACGGTTCTTCAGAACACAGGCTTCTCTTACCTACTCCTTGCTGCCACATTTGGCTTGAGGGAGGAAGCAATTGAGGCCCTCAGTACGGCTTGAAGATGCTCATCAGTAAGTTTGGACCTGTACTTTGACTTGTTAAAGGTCATGGTGGAGAAGAGCTTTTCACACAGATATATCCATGTTACTCCACCTGTCTTAATTCTTAACATCAAGTGCATTGTCTCGTGTTTTATATCTTTTAATTTCTTGCTCTTTTTGATTAAATTGTTCTCGGTAAATTCATTTGTCTTTTGCCATCGCACTTTTCTGTCCTTTTTCCTTCTCTTTATTTGTCTTGTAATAATAATCTATAACTTCTTCTTTATAACATTCAGGTTCTAATCACCATTTGGCTTTTGTTCTTGCCGCCCATCTCATGCTATTTTCAATCCATGTTATTATTTTCCCTTTCCTATTGCAACACTCTGCTGTCTTTGTCACTGATTACTCTTGTTGAGTCCGCCCACTTCCTAAGTCCTCTGTACCTTGCACTGGGTGACAGCATATATTTTCCTTCCATTTGGTGTCACTCAGGAATCACGTTTCAACCAAGTGACTAACGCATTGGCTAACTTGTCAACACATACCACCGGAAGCTGTCACGAGCCTGAGCTATGGTAGCCCATAAGTGATAAGAAAATAAATAAAACGTCCAGGGCAACGACTTGCACAACGACTCGGAAAAAAGGTGCGTGTGAGAAAAACGCGCGGGCCGCACTGACACTCAACTTTGATGTCAAGTAGGGGGCCACAAAATATCGTCCCGCGGGCCTCAATTGGCCTGCGGGCCGTGAGTTTGAGACCCATGCCTTAGAGTGATAAACTTGTTGTTTGCATAGACAGTGGGAGGCAAGTGAGAATAGGGAAACAACCGCGGAGAGAAAGATGTGCAAGTAATGGAAGGCTCATATTTTACACCAAGGTTAAAGCTTGTGTACAGGGTTAAAGAGGTGGTTAACAGTTGTAACTTGAACTTGTCTGGTTTTGTATTGAAAGTTATCCTCCAGGCAGTTGGTTTGAAGGAGTGCAAATCAAATGCATTTTGCTGCGAGAAGTCCTGATGTTTGTAGAACTGCAAAAAAACCACGTATATATTAAATATTGTAAATATCAAATATCAAAATGTCAGATTGTACACACAGCTGCCTGTTTTCAATGCGAACATTAATCACACTATTTCCTGGCTAGAGCAGTTGCATTGGTTTTAACTGCTGTAAGGATGACAACGTGATTCTATACATTTCAACAGGGTATGGACTGAAGGAACAAATGTTTCCTTTATTTCTATCTCCATATGTGTACTTGTGCATATGTGGTGAATACAAAGTCCACACCTCTTGTTTCCACTATTTCAGAGTTAACCACATGTATCTGCATGTAGAATTACTTCCCCAAATGAGAGGTCATGGCTCTCTCCGCCCACCTTGTGGTAAAACCGCTCCTGTTATTTTAACATATGGTCTAATAACATTTATCCACTGGGTCGATTGAAGCCTCCCCCAAATTCCTGCCCTGCCCAGCATAAATGGTATAAGCCATTGCCTGGATTCCTGGAGTGGGGCCATGGCTCGGGGCCCACCCATTTCCTCTGGACCAGTTGGGGGAGAGCGGAGCCGAAGCAAAGGCTGTCTAAATATGGTCTAGTGGTGAGACTGGGGAGACTGGTGTTTGGCGCGTTAGGAATTCCCTCCTCTCACAGACAGTCAGACGAAAACACAATACAAAACCAGTAGCAGTGATCACAGAGGCTCTTACTGACAACTCAACTACAAATTCAACTCAAGATCCAATGCTTTCTACTTCTATCAAAGCATGTTCTTATTATTCTATAGACTCAAATTTGTAGTAACCTTGAAAAATATAGTTCTATTTGGCTTCAACAGTATGTGTGGGCAACAATCGTCTAACGTTCATGAGAAGAATGTGAGATGTGGGAATGGGAATCAGTTCAAATCCCATGCCCTCTCATTAAACAACTGTAATTGAGGTACATATGTTTGAGGGGAGGATGTTAAGTCTGAGGCTCAACTGGCAAGTCAGGGAACTCTGACAATTTATGGAGCTCTTTCGAGGAGGACAGAGTGGCTTCAGCAACTGAAAAACACGCCAGTAGCGGTATAGGATGGACACAGGCTTGAACGCAGGAACTATCACTTTCCTAAAAGAGAGAATGTATGTTTGAAAACCATTCTTAGATCTCCACCTGGCAAAAAAACAACAAAACAATGCCATGTTGCAAATCCTTCATTTCTACTACTCCCTTCTACTCCCTACTACTGCAACGCCCTCTTAACAGGCTTGCCGGCTTGTGCGGTGAAGCCACTGCAGATGATACAGAATGTGGCGGTGCGACTGGTGCTCAACCAGCCAAAGAGGACACACGTTACTCTGCTGCTTATCGAGCTCCACTGCTTACCTGTAGCCACTCGCATCAAGTTCAAGTCTCTGATGCTTGCCTACAGAGTGATTGTTGGGAATGCTCCCACTTACTTAAATGCTCTTGTAAGAGGACATGTTACCCCCCCGGATGCTGCGTTCGTCAAATGAGTGTCGCCTGGCTCTGCCGGCTGCCCAACCACGGCAATCCAGGCTATTCTCATTTGTAGTTCTACGTTGGTGGAACGAGCTGCCAAAAACCACCAGAGCAGGGGCCTCCCTCTCTGTCTTTAAGAAGCACTTGAAGACCCAGCTCTTCAGAGAGCACCTCCTCTCCTAACTTACAATTACATAGCACTACCGAGCAGTATTTATTTATTGTAACACTAATGTTTCTGTTGCAATGTAGCTTGAATGTTATTCTCCCTTGTAAGTCGCATTGGATAAAAGCGTCTGCTAAATGTAAATGTAATAGAACAACGACATGTCACAACAAGCGAGTAAGGAAAATAAAAGTTTTTTCAAAGCTCTTTCCACCTTCTCCCTCAGTATATGTGTTGAATTGTGGTAATGGGACAGCCAATCTACCCTATCGTCATTAAGAGCGTCAAACAAATGAACATAAATGAACAAATGAAAAAAAACATGCAGAACAATGTCGTCTGACCAGCAATGGACTTTTGTAACTGGTCCCCGGGCGCATCGCTGTGTGCTGCCCACTGCTCCTGGCTGCCCCCCAGAGGAAGGACAAGCCAGGATGGGTCAAAAGCAGATATCTCATTTCACTGGCCACCATTTGAAGCATGTGTGTATGTGTATGTGTGTTGGTCGCCGTCACTGCATGAGTCCATGTGTTGTGGTGTGTGTGCCGTGTGACAAATAAAGATTCTTCTTCTTCTTCTTCTTAAATGGGGACCTCCGTGCTTGAAAGTGGGCACATTATCCAAAATGCAAGTGATTTGACATCAACGTAGTTTCCTTTCAGCGGCTGCTTTAAGGTGTTTCTCTCCTATGCTATCGAAGTGGGACAGGGTGGGCAACAGCATGCAGACTAAAACATCTAGAGGAGAAGCAGTGTTTTACAATGTACCCAAGTGTAACCACTTGTCTATTCTCTTAAAGCCCTCAGACGGCATGTTAAAATTATGTTCTGAGGAAAACATCCTGAGCAATAGCAGTGAGAGTAATAAGTGAAAGCTGGGTTTGGTACGCAGATGTTGCATCCATTTTCCATTTGTTTTGAGATAAAAAAAAGACCCATTAACTTTGTCCATCCATCCAACTAACCACCTCTCCAGACACTCTACGAATCTTGACTACGCCTTGATATTGTGACTATGAATTCTAAATGTTCTGTAATATTTAAAATAAACTTCTCCCCTTCATCTATTCACCCCATTTGTGACACGAACCGTCCACCTACATTGAGAATCTCAAAGAGCTTCTTCTTCTTGGAGGGCTCTTCGACCCAGAGCAGGATCTGCCGGACATTAGCACAGGGTTGGTTCTTCTCTCCGATGGTAACGCGGACAGGGTCCCGGGTCAGCCGGGCGGCCAGCTGCTCTGTTCCTAGCGGGATGGTGGCCGAGGTCAAGAGAGTTTGGTGCTCCCCGGGAATATCCTCCAAAACCTCCAGCACCTGCTGCTGGAAGCCCATTTTCAACATGGTGTCGGCCTAGTGGACCACAAACACAAACCAGGGTTCCTAAAGATACATGAGATACATTCACCACTTAAATCCCACATACTATTAATTATGTATTTTATAGGTTGCAACACTGACGTGTACTTATTTTCTTTCAAAAAAGAAAAACATGCACATTACAGGGCTCAGGGAGCAAAACACACAAAAACCAAACTAATAACTACCTCATCAATCACTACAACTTTGACCCTGTCCAGCTGCACTGCCTTCTGCTTCAGGATCTCAATGAGCCTTCCAGGTGTGGCTATAGCAATCTAAAGAGAGATTAAATGGAAATGCACAAAAGCTTCATATAGATTTAAACAACGTTCACCATATGATCAAATAACTTCCTAATATATTGGCCTGGGCATGAAGCTAATTTCCATCGCAATCTTTGACTGGAAAGAAAACTAAAAACATGATTTGTGGCTGTACTTTAATGGCTCGTTTGAGGCGGTGCAGCTGCGGGGGCAGGGGCATGCCCCCCACCAGCAGGGCTGTTCTCATGTTCGGCAGAGCCATCACCAGCTCCTTGACCTGCCTCTCGATCTGAATAGCCAGTTCCCTGGTAGGAGTGAGAATGAGGGCTGCAGGTCCCAGCGTGGCATCGTCTGCTTTCTGGAACACAAGCAAAGAGAAGGGAGAGAGAATGTTGCTCGACCCCTATTGGCATGAATCTGGCAGAACTAAATGTAGGTGTGTAAGAAGAATTGATTCACTAATACCACTGTATGTATCAAATAATAATGCAATTTATGAATGACTGTGCTGTGCGTGTCCATTGGGTGGTATTAAAGTATTTTAATACTGTATTGAAATATATATTAGTATTTAATACTAATGTTGAGATAATGTTTTAAAACAGTACATGAGTATTGTAATCATGGTTGTATTGTATATGAAGCTAAATTGATGAATGTTTAAAAATGATCTAACTTTAGATTGGATAAGTTGAAATTGGTAATTCGCTTCTCTTCTGAATCTGGTTAAGAGAGACAAATAGCGAATTTACCAGGGTATCCCTTTAATCCCAAAATGTGGAACATGTTCGGTCACCTACACATACAAATCATTTAGGAGAACATTTTTTATATATTGCAGTATCAAGGTGTATTGTGATCTATTGACTCACAAATCCATGCAGTCTTCACAATAATTAGCCCTAATTATATTCAAAACAGGGGGCCACAATTAAATATATCACAATACATTGCAGTACTTGTTATAAAACAATATCTGCCAGTGTCTCTTTCATTTTGATTGTGCAAGGCAAGGCGAGTTGTAACACTGGATAAATGTGGCAAAGTAAGATGTAACTATTTGTTGCCGAAACAAATCAAAAGATTTTTTTTTAACAAAACTGTACCTCTAGTGCCCGTACTACCACCGGCAGCAGGAAGGCCACAGTCTTTCCAGAGCCAGTGTCGGCACTGGCAATCACATCCCTTCCAGTCAAACCGACAGGCACCATTTGCATCTGAACAGGTGTGGGCGCCTCGTATCCAGCCTTCTTCAGGTTCGCACTGAGCGTGGCAGGGAAGCCACAGTGCTCAAACTCAATGATTGGTCTGCACACATCTCTGCCCTTCGCATCTATGCCGAGTTCCTGTTTCACCCGCTGCATCTGGCCCTCTGTTAGACCTGATATGAACGCGTCTTCCTTGTAGATGTAGCCTGTGCCGAGTCGGTCAACACTGCCACAAGGGGCGAGATCCGTCTGCAGCTGCTGAGGCCCTGTATTTTCTGCTCCTTGTTCATGGCTCAATGTGTCCGCCACAGTGCTCACACCCATCTGTGACAAGTGCTTAGCCTTGCATTCGAGACTACAAACATCATTGTCAGTGCTGTCACATATGTACTCGCCATAGCGGCCGCACATTACACACACCGGTTCACCAGGTTCGGGCCATCTTTGGCTCTTTCGAAATGACTTAATGGGTTCTTCCTCCTCGTCACTGTCTCCTGAAGAACAGTCTGTGTTTCCTACACTTGGGTTCTCCTTTGACAGTGTAGAGTCACAATTTGCTTCTGTTATCGCTGTCGATGTTGCAGTCTCTTCTGGGGGTTTCTTCCTCTCAGGGGCTGTAGCGCTGAACGTCTGTCCGATTCCCTGTGGAACATCTCGGTTACTGGTCTCCTCATTGTTCACCTTGTTCTTCTTGTTGACATCTTGGCTTGAGGTGTCAGCAGGCCTCTTCACCTTCAGGGCTCTTGGCATAAACATGTTTTTGAGGTTTATCCTGGAAACATAAAGAAAATTAGTATCCAATTTACACAATATATACAGTATATATATATACATTTATTCAGCATTTTGTTGGAAAGCCCTGTTAATTAGATTCGCAGCTAGGGCTGAGTGATGTTGACACAATCAATTATCACAATATTTCTTGACTCTCTTATTTGAGAGCAATATCGCAATATTGATCATTTGTCTATATTTTGGGGATGACTATTGGTGCTTTCATAAGATTCACACACAGTATTTGGAAACAATCATTAGTAATGTGGATATTATATATAACTAAGCAGATAGAAGCATCGATTAGAACAGTCTATGGAATTCAGAAAATAGTATTACTGTAACGTAGCCTTAAAGGCAGTATTTAACTGTCACGATATTATACTGATATTATGATCATAGTCCCAGATCTAGCTTCAAATCGCGATATCGACTTGAGAACAATATATAGCTACATATCGACCTAGTTTGCTTTTACTCGATGTAAACAGTGATGTAAACAGTGATGTTACCTTGCGAGCTTTCCCACTATACTTCAAGGGGCGTCGCATACCAATGACGTCTCCTTCGCATTGCATGCTGGGTATTGCAGTTTATAGCGTACACTCCAGAAGCCCACAAACTAGATTGGGACGTTCAGCGTCTTAGGTTTCTCGAAGTTCCCATTAATACATAAAACACAGGAATTCAAACAAGAAAGTTGTTGATATGAATTAATGTATATATTAATCTTGATAACAATACAATACGCACATTGATTACCGATGTTATACATATATTAATATATTACTTGCACAATGTCCTATTATTGACAAAGTGTGAATTGTTGGTACAGGTTTATTGTTATTTTTTAGGTGCATTGTTTATTGCCAGATTGTACACAATTTGTAGTTCATTTTTAGTTTTAGTTTTATATGGCCCATTGTTGTGATGTGGGATGCAGTAACACCGCGATCGACCTATTTGTTGGGTTTTTTTAAAATCAATTTACAGTATGTCGGCCTGTGTGCACGATTTAACCCCGCGTCTTGTCAACTTGCGTGCCGCAGGGTTTGAGATGTTAAACGTGTGCTCGGCTGATCACTTATGAGATGCACACTGTCCTCTATGCAATATATTGGCACACACACACACACACACACCTGTACAGCACTGTAGTAACACTGCTGACCCCTGTACTCTGCTGCTACTGCGTTGGTACGCGTATTCTGGTCCGTTTAGCCAATTTGCCCTTGTGTGTGTGTGTGTGTGTGTGTGTGTGTGTGTGTGTGTGTGTGTGTGTGTGTGTGTGTGTGTGTATGTATATATGTATATATATGTATATATATAATTGCGCTGTACTTGTACGACGTCTGTGACAAGAAAGAATCAAATTGGCTCGGGGAGCTGCGCATGCGCATTGCCGCCTTCCAGAGCCGGAGTGCGGCAGGAAAACCGCAACAATACACAGCAGCAGATTGAATAGAAGAGGGAATGTAAACACGGGCCACTCAAATAGGAATATATAAACATGAAGGAAGAACGGTCGCTTGCTGGTGAAACAACGAAAAGCCTGGAGCTGCACCTCGTTTATTCCCACTGAGGACCCGTTTCCCCCGTGATTTCCAAGGAGACATTTGACAGGAGAATGTCTGGGAAATACAAAGAGGCGCCGGTCATCACCGCGACGTGAAGTCAGCGACAGATATTTGGAGACAAACATTTAAAACATTTAAACGCCTTTTTATTTGTTATTATTATTATTGTTTGTTTGCTTTTTTTTTTTTTTTTTTTTTGCGAATTGTGCATCGCGAATAGCACCAGAACGGAACCGGGATGCCATCGCCGACGCGCTCCACGGGGCTTTAAAAGACAGCGTGAAGGAGTGAAGCATGGGGGAGGTTCAGGACGCCAAGGTGCTTGAGAAGACCGTCAAGCCCTTTGAGCTCTACGACTTCCCGCGGGCGAAGCTGCGCTGCAGCCTCACGTGGCTGCTGCGCAAGGCGCACGGAACAGGTAGGTGACGCTCCCCGACCCCGTCCCCGTCACCGGGCACCTTGTTATTCCACCCGAGCAGCGTCCAGCCCGCTCTACCCCGAGAACAAGGACACAAAACATCGTCAACACACTGGTCCATGGTGGAGTGGGGGCCATTTAGTGGAACACAATGGCTGTAGACAGCGTAATTGTCATCCATATATATATATATGTATATGTGTGTGTCTGTGTGTATATATATATATATACACTTGTCACATCACAATTGGAATACACTATTAACATATAACATTTCCTTGTGGGCCCGATTACCACTGTCGTGATTATTCTACAGTCGCCCGATCGCGATTGTTCGATCTCCTCGCGACTAAATCGTTGCTTCCTCACTCGCATACGGTACAGTAGGTTTCCCTTCCAATGTCAAGGGTATTCCAAGACAGTGGTAGGAATGTTAGAGCAAGTAAAACATGATTTAGGTGAGTTTCCGCCAGTTAGGCTCAGGCAAATGAACCTATATGTTCCAATGTTCATTGTCGATAAATGCCTCTGCTTCACAAGGTGGATGTTTATTATTACACTGTTGTGGGCTAAGATGTGGTCGCCCCATAAATTAACAAAAAACAAGCAAAAACTGTCCATGGTAATTAATTGTCAACTAAAAATTCATGATTGTGACAATCTACTAATGGAGGCCTGGTGCACAAAGTCTGCTGCAAATGATTGTGTTTTCAAAAACCCACCCTTACTGTTTTACAATGGACAATAGTGTTCCCGAAAGCATTTTAAACCTAAGCCCATTTTTGCTCAATATGAATATGGAGCAAGAATTATTGCTCTGAGGCAGACTGATTTACCAGAGGCCTCAGAATTAGCACACTGAAATTATTCATGCAAGAGGGGTGATTAACAGTCTTTTGGCTTCTAGAATGAACAACTGCCTTTGAAAGTGACCAGGTGTGATTAAGACCTGACTCACAGCTTCTTTTTTATCAAATTTTTTAAAACAGTGAATATTCTTCCCAATATAGATATATTGAAAAAAGGTTTAGTGTAGAAAGGTGTTAAATTCCTTGTTGATCCCTCATCAGCAGGATGGAAGCAGCAAGGGTTCTTATTGTCTTGTCAGAAATGGCAAGATGGTGGCAGAGGACATCACCTTGCAGCATGTTCAGGACAGTATCACTCCAAGTGAGGGAAGTGAGTGTGTGTGTGTGTGTGTGTGTGTGTGTGTGTGTGTGTGTGTGTGTGTGTGTGTGTGTGTGTGTGTGTGTGTGTGTGTGTGTGTGTGTGTGTGTGTGTGTGTGTGTGTGTGTGTGTGTGTGTGTGTGTGTAAACTAGAACAGGGAGTCTACCAACCATCCCTCAGATGAAATACTGTCCTAAGAAGTTGGCAGACAATACCCGACACCAATCTCTGATATTTGCAGCAGGACCATGTAGTCTTGAAGTCTAAAACCTTGGAGCTCCTGTCTCCATAAAAAGGTTGTAGATCAACACCCAAACTGCCCACAAGGTATTAGTCTATTAGTCTATATATCTAATCCATATTTAGTGAAACTAAAACAATTGAGCTATTTGTTATGTATGTATCAGGTTACAGGGGCAGCATTCGTGCCGATTACAATAAGATATTCCTAAAACTTATGAATATGCAAGATTCAATACAGCAACACATACTTTTGTAGACAGGGAATAGAAGGCAAGACAACTAAACTGCTGCTTCATCAATGTTTGTCAATTAGTTGGAAAGCAAAGAATCATAATTCTTAAGTGTATGTTTCCTAACAACACGCCTTTTAGTTAATTCACAGACAGCTGGCCTATTCCATTATGTCATTGTTTATCTGCAGCTATTCTTCGTGGAGTCTCCCGGGGCTATTTATGTGAGAACTTTGAGTATTCCATCATGAAAGAGAGTACCCATTTAGTCTCTGTTTTGTTTTAAGGACGCCACCATCACATTCCAGCTGCAAATTCTCATTTGATCTGGACAATACAGATGTGCATGTAGACGGACAAATTGCTGTGCTACTGCTGTAGCCGGAAAGCAGATTATTCCTGCCTCCCTGTTGTAAAAGGCCAGAACAGATCCTCCATGTATTTCCAATCGGGGCTAAATGAAATAGGTTGATTCCAAAAATACCACCCCCTGCCCCCAGAGAGAGCAGGCCAGGGAGACAGGGAGCGTGACGAGGAAGACAGAAAGAGGCAAAGGATGGGAGAGAGATGCAGTAGAGGGAGGGAATCATTTTCTTTCAGTTGAGAGCTGTGGTTTCACTGGGTAACTCTCAGGTCCGAATGGAAAGTGAAGTGTTAGTGTGGAGGAGGGAATCGCTGGAAAAGAGTGTGCTTACCAAGCAACCGTTCTCAGCAAAACCCATGTTGGAAAAACTTGATAACAGCATTAAATGCCAAATTTAAAAGCAGCGTGCCAGTACAGTCGTCATTCAATAGCTGTTCTCAAGATTACATGAGCCAAAAATATACACAATTGCGTAAAATGGCTCACAATGACCCCTTAATGTAAATGATGTGAGAAGTCTTGATGTCTTCTCAGTTCACCAGGCTTTTCCATCGCTGGCAACCTTCAAGCCTCCTCAAAACGTGGTTCATAATACAGCCAGGCCTTTTAAGAAAGATCAAAATAAAATGGAGACAGTGAAATAAATATCAAATTAAGTTTTAGTCCAGAAATACACCAACTGCATTTTGACAACTTCAGAAATCGGTCTGTCTGTCAGTCTGTCTGTCTGTCTATCATCATGTTACCTCACACACACAACCTTCAGAACATGCAACATGATTGAGGATTTTGTGTAAAGCCAGGATAGGTTATATGCAAAATGCAAATCTTTATGACATTTGACTGTCCTCTGCTTGTTGTTCGTGCTGAACTGCAGTGTCACAGTGTACAGTAGGTAGTGTGTAGATAGGAGAACAGCTACAGCCCAAAGTCGCTGCATTACCGCTGATGGAACAGAACCGTCTGTTGAGGTTAAAAAACTTGAGGTTATACAGGTTATGTTGTAAATTAATCTTTCCTACGTCTTTTTTGTCACAATTTCTGTCACTTTCCAACTCACTCCGCCAACATATTAGGTGCTGATGTTAGATGTTGTGTTGTGTTTTTGATGGACTGCATCTTTACAAGAACACAATAAATTTATAGTGTAGCTGTTCATCCTTGCCAAACACAAGGTTTAAAATAAAGAAAAAAAATCCAATATCATAAATGATATGTTCACCATGTACACCACATGTACTTGTTAGTGGTGTTGCGTATAGACACACACCCACACAAAACACACACGCACCCCAAAACATGTATATTAATAACCTACAGTATATACACACACATGTAGCATACAGTAGATGCACAAACTCACACATACACGCACGCACGCACACAAACACACACACATCCTTTTCCTTTGATGAGGAAGACTGTGCAGAGCAGGGGGTTCCCAGGGAGCTGAAAGCTGCCAGGATATGGGCCGGATGAATCGATCGGGATCCTCTCCATTCCCATAGTTGCTATAGCAACCACAGGGTCTATCCACGGTTCTCCAAGTCGAGATATCATGAACGCATCAGTGAAAAAATGAGGCCGATGGAGAATCTGCATCAATAAAAAATAGAAACGTCTTGTCTTGCGAGCCTAGAAATGTGATTAGTATCATTGGTCGTAGTTATTATTTCCTACCTTGGACATAGATTGGTCCTAGGCAGCGATCAGACATCTATTCCTCCCTTCTAGTATCTCTTTTTCATTATTTTGTTCAATAAACACAATGGAGAAGCCAACGTTCTTTTTTTTTTTAATAACCTTGGCTTTGTGGTGTTGTTGTGTGTGTGTTGTTTGTTTTTACTAGAAATGTTGGACACATAGTAACTCAGTCTGGGAAAAAAACATTTGTTATTTTATTTTTCTTTAATTTATTTAATTTATTCATTCTCAAGGGGAAGGAAAGTATTTTTGGCCCCGGTTAAAAAAAAAAAAAGAAGAAAAAAAAGGACATTTAAACACATGTTTTGGCACGGGCGTGAACCCATAACCGTCATCTTCCAAGTAGATATAATTTAGGTCAAGAGTTCCTAAATCAGGGTTCCCAGCATCATTGCTACAATGGTTTTTCTTTTTTCTTTTACATTTTGTTATATATAATTTTTTCACAAAATGTGTCAGTCACCCTTACGAATGAGGGTTACTTTCGTTGTTGTGAGATTTGCAGTTTTTTGTCGGCAGGGTTTGAGTTACATTTTATATTAAGGTTGCCTAATGTTGTACTCCACACAACTATTACAGGCAGATAGACATTACATTACAGATAGTGAACCTTTTTCACAGAGGAGGTGGTCTGAGGTTGGTCTGCCAGGGGGCCCTTGCCATGAACATGTTTGGGAACCCCAGATTTTTACCTTACCTGAAATCTCGATCTTACCTGTAATTATAAACTGTGATGTCTTGAATCCCTCTGTGTTGCCTCCCCTTGTTATGCAGATAGCGTACCGGCAGATCTGAGGGATCCCTTCTACACAGACCAGTACGACCAGGAGCACCTGAAGCCCCCCGTCACCAGCCTCCTGCTATCTGCCGACCTGTACTGCAGGGCAGGGACCCTCATCCTGAGGAGCGACTCTGCCAAGCCCTTGCTGGGCCACGACAATGTCATCCAGGCCCTGGCCCAGAGAGGCCTCTATGTCATGGACCTGGATCGGCTGGTCACCGAGAGGGACCTGCGCAGGAGGCCCCTGCAGATGGTAAGAACGATTTTTCTAAGAAAGCATAATAAATGGGGCATGTCCATGAAAATTTGGTTTAAGTACAAGTTTGGGGGAGTCAGGGATTCTGGTCATCAATATAAATATTAAGTATAATTATTTTCCCTCTGGGGTGAAGCTACAGCCTCTAAGATTACAATATGAATATTTAAGTGAGTATTTAATAGTTTAAAAAAAAAAAGAATAAAAATGAAATAAAATTCCAATCCTAACTTTTAATCACTGAACTGAATCTCTTGAACTTGAACTTGATTGTCATTGCTAGGTTGGTTTCACTTTAGGAGGAGGCTGCTTTTTGGCCTCTACTGTGCCATGATTCACTTGTAGTACAAATAGTACAACCACAAACTGTGGGTTTCTCCTTTGCGGTAATTGTATTTCCCAACACAGAAGCTCATACTATTCCTAGAACATTGAACAGAAACAATTTACACAAGCCAAATTAACACCAGGCATTACAAAATGTGGCCGTGACTGAGAAAGTCCTTTTTACCAGCAACTTGGAAGAAAACAGCCAACTGTCATTCAAAGATATACTTTAGTTTCAAGTTGGCTAGTGAGGGATGTAGGGAGAGGCTCATTTAATGACCCATGGACAATTATTTGTTATTTTATAAATACTGCTATTTAAATCCTGTCTGTCTGTCAGTCTCTTTTTTTATTATTTGTTTTGTCATTTCATTTTATATTCCAATGTTTTTTTTTTCCCTCCATCCCTGCTCTTTTTAGCTTAATTCAACTGAGCGGCGTTGACTCAGTAGAAAGCTGTTATTTAAAGAAGAGGCTCTTAAGTGGCTCTCAGTAAAACAGTGGGGCGTCACTACTGAATTGGAAGGGATTTGAAAAGTGTTTTGTGTAGTGATTCTTTCAGAATGCCTGAAGATTTTCACCAGTAACATTGGACCTGATTCACAGAAGTGTTTTTAGGATAAATATTAAAACGTTTCTTAACAATAAATTCTAAGACGTCCTTAGAGAATGTTCTCAACTGCAATTCTTCAATATTTTCTTAAGAACAGTACTTTTTCCATTTTCCATTTTGTACTTTGGACAGGAGTTTGAGGTAACGGTGGAGTGAAGTGGAAATTTACTATTATTACTTATTATTATTATTATTATAATTATAATAATTATTACTATTATTATTATAAGCTGGTGACGCAGCCGAACTGAGAACAACCAGAGTTAACCCGTCCCGTGGTATCGGGAAAGCCAAGCGTCTATACAGGTACTCCTCACTTAACGACAGAGTTGCGTTGCTTGGACCAGGTCAATAATTGAATTGGTGGATAAGCGAGGACCCGTGTTATTTCACAGTAAGCGGACATGGCCATTGCGAACGCTAGTGTAGTGAATACTGACAGACTGCGGGAAAGAGACTGAGAACAGTGATAAGATGAGACGTATACAGTGTATATAGTGTCTTCTTCTTCTTCTTCTTTCGGCTGCTCCCGTTAGGGGTCGCCACAGCGGATCATCTGCCTCCAATACCTTCTGTTCTGCGCATCTTCCTCCCTTACACCAACCGCCTGCATGTCCTCCCTCACCACATCCATTAACCTTCTATTTTGCCTTCATCTTTCCCTCTTGCCTGGCATCTCCTGTGTAGGCGAGATGAGAGTTACAGCCTTCTCCCAATGTAACTCTCATCTCTCCTACACACGTGTCCAAACCATCTCAATCTTGCCTCTCTCACCTTTCCACCAAACTGTCCAACCATAGCTGTCCCTCTAATACTCATTCTTAATCTTGTCCATCCTTATCATTCCAAATGAAAATCTCAACATCCTCAACTCTGCCACCTCCAGTTCCGCCACCTGCCTTTTTATCAGTGCCACCGCCTCTAAACATAGCTGGTCTCACTACCATCCTGTAGACCTTCCCCTTCACTCCTGCTGGAACCCTTCTGTCACAGATCACTCCGGACACTCTTCTCCACTCACTCCACCCTGCCTGTACTCTCTTCTTCACCTCTCTCCCGCACTCTCTGCTGCTTTGAAAGGTCGACCCCAAGCTGGTCGTAAGTCAGAACAGTCATTAAACAGGTAGGTTGTTAAGTGGGCAGTACCTGTGCACTAAAAAGATAACTCGTCATTTCATAGCTGCGAGAACTAATGTGAATTGCAGGACACATTGATCATGGACATTTCTTCATCATACCTGTGCCAAAGAAGTCACCAGAACCCCCATCCTGCCTCATTGACTATGGCCCTGTCCCACTGACCTCCACCATTATGAAGTGCTTGGAGAGACTAGTCATGCACCACATAAAATCCATCCTTCCTCCCACCCTGGACCTCTTTCAGTTTGCATATCGTGCCAAGTGGTCCGCTGATGATGCAGTCTCCTCCGCCCTCCAATTAGCCCTCATCCACCTGGGCACAAAATGAGAATTTGTGTGAGAATGCTATTCATTGATTTCAGTTCAGAATTCATTACCATCATCCCTCTGCAGCTGATAAGGAAACTGGACCTGCTGGGCCTGAATACCTCACTCTGTAATTGGATACTTTAGACTTCTCCCTGAGAGACCGCAGTCAGTATGGACAGGCAACAACAAATCGAGCACCACCACACTGAGCACGGGGGCCCCCCTAGGATGCCTGCTCAGTCCCCTGCTTTTCACCCTGCTGACCCATGACTGTGCACCAAATTACAGTTCCAACCACTTTGTAATTTGCTGATGACACAACTGTGGTGGGTCTCATCAGCAACAATGCTTATGAGACCGGCCATGTGGTGCAAAGATAACAATCTTTGGATGTCATTACTTGCACATCTTTGCACTTTATGATGTCATCAATACCGTTTTTGTTCTTGTTCTGTGCCTTGTTTTTGTTCAATTGTTTGAACAAACAAGCCCCCCCCGGGCTCTTCCCTGTCCATCTCTCTTCCCTTCTTTCCTCCTTCCCTCAGTATCTCACACCCTTCGCTTCATCCCCTCCCTCCCTCCTGCTCAATTTCCCCCCATTCCATCGCTCTCCTACAGTCTATCCTTCTCCATGTTCTCTCTTTCCCCGCCCTCCGAACATCCTCGAACAATGCTTCCATCTCCCCAAAACATTGTTCTGCCCTCCTTTGTTCCCTCTCTCCCTCCCTTCATCCATCCCCGCATCATTTGCTCCTTATCTGGATGGAGATACTTTGCTGTTGCGAGTTCATTTATCACTGCTTATTTACCAGGCAGTACAAGCTGAAAAAAGCCCCAAAAAAATAAGTCGGTAGCCTCGTCCGCCATCTTGGGTGTGCTGAAACTCGTCATTGTGTCACGTCCTGCCTCCTGCAAGTTCTACCCAGGCTCTGCCCATCGTCTAAACCAACCAGAGTATTTCCAGGTGGTGTGAACGCGTCTGACATGGGCAATCTCCTGTTGTCTGCTACGTGTGTGAAAGGGCAACTCCGGACAATGTCTGGACTGATTATCTGGACTTTGTCTGTGTGAAAGCAGCTTTACTTTGTCTTGTCTTTTCTCATCGTATCTTATATTGTGAGACACAGCTCATACAGAGCACTGCAGCAACAGATGACAGCTGGAGAGAAAAACTCATCTATTATTTAAGACTGAGGCCATTTTTCATGCTACACAGCTTGGCTCTATCAGGAGAACTCATGTGGGTCAAAAATAGGTTGCTGGTTGGAGTCCGTGGAAGCCACTGGTCTTTGCCGTCGAGCAACATGGGAGTTCAAATCCGGACATGCGTCAACATCTCAGAGTCGATATTCTGGATCCTTTTCGTAATACTCTCACTTTCATAAAACTTTAAATTTCCCTTTTTGAACCAATACTCAAAGAGGTTAGCCAGAGTGCAATGTGCTAATGACATGGAGCAAAAGCCTGTTAAAAGGCCCCCATTTCTTCATCCATCAATACTCATTTTACATTCCTTTTAATTTCTGCTCAGTTAATTGAGATGGGATGCATGTGGGAGCTATGCACTGCCTGCCGAGCTTTACAATTTAGCAGACTCTGACTCTCTCATCTGTGATATCGCTTGTGGAAATCCACTCCACCCTGGGAAAATCAATGGAACACACCAGCACTATGCAGAGGAACTTATTTTTTAATAATTATCTACCACAGGCAGGGTGTTTGACACTGTAGCTTCGAGCTGCGTTGAAGCATCAGTAGTTTCAGGAGCAGATGATGTCACGAAAGCCGTGACGTCTAATGTAAGGAAATCACAGCACATTTGGGCTCAGATTATCTGCATCGCGACCGTCTCTCTCGCTCTCTCTCTCTCTCCCTTCTTTCTCTCTCTCTCTTTCTCTTTCTCTCTCTGAATCTACCCCCTCACCCTTCCCTCTTTTTCTCAGTAATAGACACACATTTGAAGACGCAGGCTTCAAATTGTGGCTGCCGCCCCCTGAGTCGCCCACACTCATTCTGCGCCACTGGCATTATGTCACACATGTAGTGTGTGTGTGTGTGTGTGTGTGTGTGTGTGGGGGGGGGGGGGGGTTAAAAAAATGGGTGAATTAAAAAAGTAATTTTATGCATTGTGACCAACATTTTGCACAATTACCATGTGCAAAATTATAGCCCCAAGTCATGAGAAAAAACCCACTAAATAACTCACAATTACTTTGGAGCCATGTGCTTCCAGCTCATAGCAGAGCTGTATAATCAGTGAAGACATTTGGTCTGGAAAAACTTTAACCCTGTTGGTTTTCACATTAAAGACTCTCTCCAATCACTGCAATGCCAAAACTAGCTTCCTCCGTGTTTACAAGGCTTTATATTATTGCATTTATTTGTGAGACCATGATTTAGTTCGACCTTTTTCTGACTTAGGCAATAATTTTCATCCATGCCTGTTTCCGACTTTTCCTGAAAACCGTCGGAGCTTTCTCTCTGCTATCGCGGACTCAGTAACAATAAAGAAAAGACAGCGGAGGGGGCCTTCAAAGTTTTGTCTCTTGCAGTTGTTGTCGATATGTTGGTCTTATATACTGTTCAAGCATTTTGCGGTTATTTTATCGACACAAGTGTTGATAGTCGATAGTTACCTTGTAACTAAATCTGCATAGTACAGTATTATTATTATGATTATGATTTTTATTATAATAATTATTATTATTATAATAATTATTGATTTGTTGTTATTTGTATTCATTTATTTTTCTTATTTTCTTATTATTGTTATTATTTTTATTATTATTATTTGTATTGTTTTGTTATTATTATTTATCTTTTGGGGGTTTTCTTTTCCACCATAATGTTCACTAAGAGGCCTTGATGGAACACAATAGGATTGTGCTTGGTGCAGAATGATTGTCCTGCTTGGTTTACTTTTGTCCCCAGGAGTCCACTTTGTAGCTGTGGACAAATTTGTCTCCTGTGGTCTGACGCACAATATGATTGCTGTTTGTGTGTTAAATGGATTCCAGCACAGGGGATCTCGTAAATGGATTGTGTCGGGCTGTGTGGGACGTCCCTTTATATGTGATACCAAAATAATGCATGTTTCAGGAGGTTTGAAGTGTTGCGTGGTGTTGTCACGCATGTAAATGCCACTTTACCTTCAGTAGTCATTGAATACACCACAGAATACATTAGATAATCCCTATGCTTAACCACCCTTCAACAAAGCTTAGTAAGCTTTGTTGTCCAAAGCTGTAGAAAAATTATATCCTCCTTTAACAGTTCTTAAAGGCACAAATATCTCTTTCTGGAACCTAAATTACCCAACTCCAAAGAAAATCTGCATATACTGTATATTGAATACAAATATATCGACCCACGTATTTCAATAGAACATCTTCCCAGGAAATGTTTCTATAGGGCTTTATTATTAATATAATAAATGCTGATACATATACCATCACATATTGCCACATTGCTCTACTGAACAACTGATTCTGATTGTTAAAAAGAAAAGAAAAAGCTTAATATTTAATAGGGTTGTTGTAAAGAGGTCATGCTTCTGCCAGCATGTTCAAGCACATACATCAAATTCACATACATCTGCCCCGCTGTGGTTTTCACCACTGCATGCTGGGAACTATGTTGAAGTGGCTGATGGGCAAAGAGCCTTGTATGGCTCCTCAGCTGCTTCAAAGCTCGACTGAGGTCTGTGTGTGCGGTGAAAATAATTTGTTATGGCTGTACACATGTTGCCCGTTGATTGGTCTGAAGAGCAACAGGTAAAACCCCCACCCCCTCACAGACAGGAGAGGAGCCCTTGTCATGTCTTGCTGTCCATATGCTCCGGGGCTGCGCACCTGTCTCCATCTCTGACAGTACCGATTATTTGCGTGTCAGCAAAACACACGCCAGAGATGGGGTGCCAGCGATCAACGCGTCAAAACAGTGTGTTTTTATTTTAGGTGTAGGTTATTTTATTTTACGTCTCCTTATGGAACTAAACAAGTGCGTATGGAACGGTATGGAATGAAACCGTGCATAATGGGGACACTTTCTCTGTGACTTTCTCTGTTTCTCACACCCCCTCTCCATTCGTTATGTGCAGAAAACTTTCTTCACAAGTCTGTGAGACGCTCCCCGTTCCTGCGTGCACCGACCCCATACTGTTTTTAGTTGTTTTATTTGGAGGGACAGGGCACGGCGATTGGGCCGCACGGAGAGCCGTGTTTGCATCCGGACAATTCACACTGATAAAATTATATTTATGATTCCCCTTATTTATAGTTCCTCATTGGAATGTTATTCCTTGGCATTTTGTAAGCTTCTATCTGTTTTATCCTGTGATGGACACTGACCAAAAAAAACAAAATGTCTGCTCGACTTGATAAACGACTTGAAACAGGCACAGAAACCAGCACAGCGCGTACAATGTATCGCTGTCTGGAGGATAAAGAAGTTCTCTGAGTTAGAATTGAGTTTTAAATTTTCCACACAAGTAAGATACTAATAGGGGTATTTATAATAGGACTTTCAATTTTAAGGTCACGATTTAGATTTTTTTTTTCTTTCAGCATAGATGGCTATGCCATCTTTAGACTATTAAGTTGTATTTGTATTTGTAAAGAAGAACACTTGTTTCACAATAATGTTACTTTACGTCCAGTCACATTTAATCATTATAAATAATGTTATTTTTTTGTAGCGAAAAAAATATAAACAAAATATTTCATACTATTTTATAGATAAAAGAAATGCTAGGGAGCTTAAGAGCTGCCTCTTTTCAGTCACTGAAAAGAGCCGAACTTTTCAAGACACTGCGAGTGTCTCTAGCCCTCTCCCACGTCCGTGTCCGCTCTGTATGTTCTTTTCTAATCTGACTTTTTTCCTAATTCTACTCATCATATCACAGCATCATGTTTGGTATAACATTATTATCTTATCTTTGATATTACAATCCAAATCGGATCCATAACGTAAACTACTGTTATGGAGCACGTACCGGTACCTACCGGCACTTCTCACAAACTGCCGGTCTCTGTTCTGTCCTCTCAAGTGGACAAATCAAGTGGAAATATTATAAAATATCATATTTTATTAAATTGGAGCACAATTTTTATTTAAAATATTAGAACTCACAAGCTGCCAGTCCCCCCCCCCAGAAATCACATTTATTTTGTCTTGAACGCTCCAAGATCAATGCCGGACAATATTACCCACAAAATACGGGGAGAATCGCAAACCTGTTTGTGATTTCTAAGTCCCAATCAAACACTCATTTTGATCGATTTCCAATTTCGAATCGGAATTGAGACACCCCGAGAAACAAAGGAAGCTAAATAAATCAAAATCTTTCTCTTAATTCCCTTTCAGCCTGAACCCTGCACTGCGTCTCAGCGTGCCATTCAGAGCTTCAACTGATGATGATATTGCAACTATGGCAGTTTCACCTACCACTTGCCACCGAAGTGGTGTTTTTAGGGACCTGCGGCCCAGAGACACAGACGATGGCGTTTCAGACACACAGTTTATTGTAGAGAGTGGGCTAGTTGGAATAAGCCCAGGAGCAGATGGACATGAATCTAGAATCGTTCCATATTAAAATGTATCGTCCCTGAATCGTATCGTCGCCCATGTATCTAGATAAGTATCGGTTCGTCTTATGAGGGAGAGATGCAAACCCTTAGAACTATTGATATTTTTTTTTTCGTCAAGAAAAATGCTGCAGTTCCCCTTAAACCTGCCCCCGGCCCTGAAAGACCCAGCCCAGACCCAACATCATTGGCGGAGTTAACCATTCCACTTGTCTCCACTGTCCTCAGGCCAAAGATGCATAACCCTGACCTGAAAAAATGTGGGTGCACCTAATTAAAAAAGGTAGGTGCACCTGTGCTACCATTGTAAAAAGTTAGTCTGGAGCCCTGAGTATACAACATAAAAGAAACACAATAAAATGAGAAATAAGATGAGAGCGCAGAAAATAAAACAGCATGTTATTAATTGATTTATTTGCATTCAAATTAAATTTTTGGAAGATGGTATAACTATGGTTGGTTCTCCAGTTTAAATAGCTACAAGACAACACGAGATTAATCTAAGACTACCAGCGTTTGGCTCTGGTGATTCTCCTTCCCCCTGGGAAAGCCATTAATTTAAAGTGAGTGGAAGTGGAACGCGTCTTAGCTATTGACCCCCTTGTCCCCTGTGGTGGTCAACATCTATTTACTTTCTCTATTCTTGGAAAGGTGTATATTGTATAAACGCACAGCAGATAATTTCGTCCACATACTGTGTGTCTGTTGTGAAGATATGGATTCCACTATATTAAACAGTTAAACAGCACCAAATGCTAAGTCATGCAAAAATGGTATAATAAAATGATGATAGAGTTTATCTATCTTTTTAGGGGCATTCTCTTTTCCTTGACCTCTGCCATGGGAATGTCAAAGAGCAGGGCCATTTACCCCTGACGCATGCTTGGAGTCAGTGCCTTGCTCCTGGCCTCTAACTCAGGAGAGATGCTTACTAGAGCCTAAGGTGTAATCGATTCCCTTTTTAATTGGACACTTTTGTAACAACACAATCGTTGCTGCGTCAGGTTTCTGCCACCTATCTAGCAACCAATATCCTGTTCCTTCACCTCTTGACATCACCTTCACCTTCATCCACCTCTTGACATTTTGCAGCATGGAAACAGGCAAAATTCTTACGTTTTTGTGGACAATGTGTGGAATGTAAAATATAAAGGCCTCTTCTGCAGATATAATAGCTTGTTTTATTGATCCCTTGGTGTAGTCGTATGACTAATTTTCTTTCTGATGACATTGAACAAGATGTTAGACTATGTAGCAAAATGTCAAATATATGATCTATATATTTGGCAAAAATCCTGACAAACGGTATACAACAAGGGATCTTTTTCTGTTGAGTTGAAGAAGCTAATCCCTTTCATTGAGAAATTTAATGTAGCTTTAGTCCCTGTTTCGCTCCGGTCGGCATCTGCAGCCGCCGCTTAACCACCGCCCTTGGGCCACATTTGTAATTTCTTTATATGCTCTAACTGTGCTGTACTAAAACTGTAAGTGTGTGTTAGTTCTGTCAGTTTTTACAATGGGAGAGGTTGATGCATTAGGAGGGTGGGGAGAAGGATGGATCGGCGTACGTGCACTTCTTCCACCGTTAGAGTCGTTCCCACCGCTCTCCATTCCCAACCCCTGTTGAGCACCCACTCCGTTGCTATGGATACGCTCCAGCAGGCAGGGTGTGTAGATGTGTCTGAGTGGGTTGAGTGGGAGCGCACATATATATATATTTTTTTGTGCTTGTGTACTCTCGATGTTTATAGGTGAGCGTGCGTGCGTGAGTGCGTGCGTGCGTGCGTGCGTGTGTGGCGGGGGTTGCAGTGATGGAACACTACCAAGCTCTGATGTGGAGAATACTGAAGGCTTGAATTCATATAATCAGACAGGGAGCATATCTAAGCGCCGCCATTTTGCCCCCTCCCTCTACCTCTCTCGTTCTCCTTCCCTTGCCCGCATGACAGGCAAGGCAGGGCAGATTGCAGTGCCTCTGAACATCCAAATGTTCATCAAACATTGCTCATCCAAGTCAAATGCTCATCCAAGTGTTTTCTCCTTCGTAGGCACCGATCCCGTGGGTACTTGTCGGCCCAAGCACCCACAGATAAAGTTGAGCCCCCATGGGAAATATAGGAAGAGAAAAAAGGGAGACGGGCGCAAATTGCGCATTACGCATGGAGAGGGAGCGATCGGGCGAAATTTGCTCCACTGTGCGCCCCTGTGCCAACTGCTCCACTGTGCGTCCAAACACACACCCACACACATACACACACACACACACACACACACACACACACACACACACACACACTCACACACAGCGTTGTGATCTCAGTCAGTGGCGCCACAGCGTCTCCTCCTGTCTGCTGGCATCGTGCGCACGCAGACAGGTCTCATTATCTAACGGATTGATTGATCAGTGTTTTATTCGTTATGGCCAAAATGTGGGATAATATAAAATGAGAAAAGTTGATCCACAGGAGAATAAATATTTGAAAGCAATACAGAATGCCTGAGAGCCTTACTGTATTATATTCCATATATTTTGAACTGTCACCTGGTGCCGGAATTTTGTGTTTGCCTTTACATAAATAAAGAATTACATAAATTGATGCAGAAAAGGCACAAATTGGTGCATACAAATTCACCAGAATGCAGGAAATGAAGTGTTTGACACTCAAACCCCCCCTCACCCACTGGCAGACATACATATATCGCGCCTATGTTCTACTCTTTCCTCATCCGCTTGGTTCACATCCAGACACTGTGCTGCTCTCTGTGCCAGCGGCGACCCCCAGGCAGTACAGTATGGATGGCTGAGCAGTGAGAGGGTTTCAGGATGTCTGAAACACTCACTCTGGACTCGAATCCGGCAAAGTAATGGTGACCAAAGAGATAAAATATCAATCTAACAGTTCCACAGACATATTCCAGTTAAGAAGGTACATAAACACACATATACGCATAGTTTGTAATCTCTAAGCACTACAAAGTGACAGTCTACACCGCACACTGGACACGGTGCCAATGTACATTTGAATCAGAACCTGTACATTATAGTAAATAGTATGATGACGTCAGAAAGCGTCTTACTCTAAATCTAAACTCTAAATCATCTCGTTCCATTATTTTCGAACGTTGGCGTGCCGATGACACACGACCACCTGGATACTTGGGGTCAAATTTGGTCGGTTTTTCACTTAACTCTGCTCAATATGTCGATTTGGATGAAACTTAAACCATGAGATGTTTGAAACATGCCGGATCAAACGACACCTCAACCGTGTTTGTAATTTCTGTAATTGTTGTGTTCGAGATCGTTTTAGCCCTGTTGTAGATACCTTGGCGTTCGATGACTTAGACCTCATCTGTGATTTGAGTCAAATTTGGTCGAGATGTTTGTTACATACTGGTTCAAACAAGATGTAACCGTGTTCGTAGCTTCTGCCGTTCTTCTGTTTCAAATAGTTTTAGCCTGAGAAATTCAGAGAATTTTTCCCGAGCAATTAAAATAGGGCTGGACCCCTAATAATAGGGTTCTTACCAGGTACTTGAGGTGCTTTCAGTGTTTGAATTTCATCCTCAAGTAATGGAATAGCTTTTGTACTGAAGTGCTTGAAAAGTAATTGAAAATATATTTTGATCATTGAAAACATGTGAATAGTCACTGATAGTGGATGACGATGAGATTAATAAGATATATACTGTGTATATATATTAATAGATGGATGGATGGATAGATAGATAGATAGATAGATAGATAGATAGATAGATAGATAGATAGATAGATAGATAGATAGATATACTAATATAAATAATAGACAATGAGATTGACTTTTCTTTACAGTGAAATTAAAAAATAGTGCTCAAAAAACGACTTGACAGTCCTTCAATTCATTTTGTAATGCCAGAATGAACCATGTAATGATAATAATGCTTTAGTTATGGTTATGGTTTCCTCATTCTCTTTCATTGTCAAGCCATCTGTCACCATCCATCCATCCATTTTATTTACATCTTTCATTGGTCCCCAGTCTGAGGTCATACACGCAGACAGCAGATGAGTTTGTCTGCATAAACAAACCACCCCATTAGGGGGTGGAGGCAAATGGTGCAGCCTGAGTCGTCTGGCAAAAGTAACTCTGCATGCTTCACTTAATTTCTATGGCTATTCCAGTTGGGAAGCAGCTCCTAAATTCCGTGGTGTATCAGCACCTCGCTCCCTGTCTGCCATCTTCTGTGCACAGGTGTGAATCTTCCCCTAAAAAGATGCAACTTTGCTGCCTTTAAATATGGACCAGTCGAAGGAGTTTATAGAGACAGACGGAGTGCTTTTCCATGTCCAGCTGAGCTTGTGCGAAGTTACCTGAAGCTGAACCCTTATCCGTTTTTAGACATTTGCAGCCACCCTGAGGGTCTGAGTGGACTTGGCAAACCACACTTCAATGTTAAATAACCTTTTTACAGTGGCCCTGAGAGCTCAGTGCGCTGCAACTTAGGAAAACATATGCAAATAGACCAAACACAAGCAAATTAAGAAAAACACAAATGCATTAACAGAAAACACAACCGCGTCAACAGAAAACACAACCTCATTCACAGAAAACACAACCACATCAACAGAAAACACAACCGCATTAACAGAAAATTCAACCACAATAACAGCAACACAACCACATTAACAGAAAACACAGCGCAAAACCACATTATGGAAGTGAGCCACACTAGATGCACCGATTTATCTGCAATAAAATATATTAAACTAAATTATTTAGTGTCTGTAACTATCCTCCATCTGCTTCCTCCATGCAATTAATAAATAGAAAAAAAGAACTTTTATATCAGTCCACAGTTTTTATTTAGGCAATTTAAGATTTGCGATATTCCAGAGAAAACAGTTTCTACTGGCTCCGTGAGAGTGTGGTCACGAACGATTCAAATCTTTTGGGTGAAAAGGAAGATTCACTCACTGAGAACGTTCGCACGCAACTAACTTAGAGCTCAACTGAACTGACTGATGAATGGATTGTTTAAGAAGGTGATTCAGTTAAGTTCATTCACCCAAAATATTTGAATCGTTCACAAACTTCACCACACTATCATGAAGCAGGTAGAAGCTGTTTTCACTGGAACATTGCACTTAAATGCCTTAAATAAAAACTGTGGATTGATATAAAGTTGCTTTTTCTATTTATTTATTGCATGGAGGAAGCAGATGAAGGATAATTACAGACACAAAATCATTTAGTTTAATATATTTTATTGCTGATAAATCAGTGCATCCGGTGTGGCTCACTTCTGTAATTGTGTTGCTCACTGTTGTTTTGCCTTTGTGTTTTCTGTTAATGCGGTTGGGTTTTCTGCTAATGCGGTTGTGCTTTCTGTCAATGCGATTGTGTTTTCTGTTCATGCGGTTGTGTTTTCTGTTAATGCGGTTGTGTTTTCTGGTAATGTGGTTGTGTTTTCTGTTAATGCGTTTGTTTTCTGTTAGTGCGGTTGTGTTTCCTGTTAATGCGGTTGTGTTTTCTGCCAATGCGGTTGTGTTTTCTGTTAATGCATTTGTGTTTACTGTTAATGTGGTTATGTTTTTCGTAGTTTGCTTTTGTTTTGTCTATTTGCATGTGTTTTCTTAAGTTGCAATTGCAGTGCGTTGAGCTCTCAGGGTCACCGTACCTTTTAGCCAATGTTTGCTCATTCACAAGGTCCTGTCTGTTGACTCTGTCTGTGCTTGCTTTCTATGTTGCTTCCTGCAGTCGTCTTTTCAGTTTTCTATTGTTGTTATTTTAGAATAATGAAGCCTTATTTTTGAGGGACTTAAGATCATCATTAGCTATTACCCAAAGGAAAAGAGCACTTGCGTTTATTCACCACAATTTGGTTTATTTGCACAGAATGAACACAACTGAATTACATAGAAAAAATATGTAGCTTTCTCTTTGTTAATGCAATGAAGCATTTTGCTTTGTCAGGAGTTGGGTCTGTCAGGTACCTGTATCTTTTTATTCATCTATCCATCCATCCATTCATCCAGTTGATCCTGTTGTCAGCTGCTCTCCTATACAGCAGGGATAGCATACCTTCAGCAACACTGTTCTCCTGATATCCTCCATTCACTCATAAGTATTGGGGGTTATGTAACATCTTATTCAGGCTCCCTGCTTAATTGACTTAGTCAAATTCAGACCATGAGTATCGTGTCTCACCTTTCTACAGGAGATAATTTATTTTATTTTATTTTAACTGTCGCTTGACGATAAGGTCGACCATGCAACCCAGAGTTTGGTATCTAGTCTTTTGTGCTCCATTAAATTAGCTTCAGGGGAGGATTTTCTGATTTTCATTTCCAGAAGAGCAGCAATGAAAAGAAGTGGTGCTTGCCTTTTTCCCCAGGGGCGGTAATGCGGTATGCCAGTAATGTAGCAGGGTAATAAAAACAGGATATTGACCACAAAGGAGCGTCTTCTTACCATAGAGAAATCAATATGTGATTTATAGACGCAATAAGCTTTGATGACAAAGCAGAAAATATGTGTTTGTCTGTGTGTGTGTGTGTGTGTGTGTGTGTGTGTGTGTGTGTGTGTGTGTGTGTGTGTGTGTGTGTGTGTGTGTGTGTGTGTGTGTGTGTGTGTGTGTGTGTGTGTGTGTGTGTGTGTGTGTCTGTGCCTAGCAAAAACAAGGTTGCTCACCATTGTATTTAGTCGAAGAGCAATGATAAGAACCATTCATGTGGAAGAAAAGGCAGTTTGAATTCCAATGTGGTAATCTGTGTTAATAAGTGGACCCGACCCATGAGCAAGGCACTGAACTCCTCATTGAACTGTTGGAATGGTGTATTGTCGACTACTGTAATACTGTATGCACACTGGCCAGGGAAGAAGTGTATGAGTATTATCTGCTTTGCTTTCAAAGACCATGCATGTGAACACTACAATGACTAAAGGCTGAAGTGATGTGAAGTCATGGTATAATTAGGAAGAAAATACTAATAGAAAACAGTGTTACTGTTGATGGCAGATGGACCTCATTGAAAGCTCTTTGGACGATGAGACCGTACGTCCTTCACTCCTACTTCCTTTTCCCTTTTCCCTTCTCTTCCTGTCCACTCTGCATCTTTCCAGCTCCTCGGTCCTTTCCTCCTCCCTCTTGCCTCAGTTTGACATTTACCCAAGGTCATATGACTCGTACCCTATGTGTGCCTTGGGATTTCACTGTTTCCTTGGTACTGCCTTAATCTCTGTTCAGTTTATCTATTTATGCTCTCTGAACTTTAAAGTATTAATGACCTTTACGGAAACCACACTGTCCAGGTTTGGCTCACAAAGAAAACCCTTTATTCCACCATGGCAGTATCTATGCTCCATTTATCCCATATTTGAACCTAGTCTTCTACAAACATGAGACACTCAGCCGACAAACCAGTTTATTTAACCAAATGACCTGCTTTTATCCAGAGAACCAAGCCTGTATCTTTTGAATTATCAAGGTACAGTTGGAATGATATAGAATAGAAGGATCATTGGGGTCAATGGGTGGCAAATGGATGCACCCCATTGCACTGTTTAGGTGTGGTCAACGGAACTTTTGAGTCATTGGGTAGGTAAACTGACACTGGTCACCTGGCCATTGTAGATGAGACCTAGGTTGTAAGCCATTTTTAACTGTTGTGTGTTGGCTAATAATGTAATGTTTGTGTTTATGAAGGGGTTGTGTTATTAGCGAGGGAGATGTTTATGTCCCAATGCTAGTGTGTTGTTACCACACTGTTTGGACAGGATAAATGGAGGGCAGCGCTGAGCACCTCAGCGGTGGCTTATTAAATGGGATGCTTTACTGTTTGGTTGCCAGATCAGAGACAACAGTTTAGAACGCTAATGTTCTGTCCCTGCAACACAACAGTATCCAGAAAACAGTATAGATATTTGTGTGTGTGTGTGTGTGTGTGTGTGTGTGTGTGTGTGTGTGTGTGTGTGTGTGTGTGTGTGTACACGTGTGCGTGTGTGTGTGTTTTCTCAATGGGTGATTTTGTGTGTGAGCTGTGCATCTTTGACTGTCTGTGGGTGTATATGTGACTTGTTTTCGAATAGGTGTGTGTGTGCATGCCTGCGTGCGTGCGTGCGTGTGCAAGCACGTGTGTGTAGTTTCTCCATGGGTGATTTTGTGTGTGAGCTGTGCATGTTTGACTGTCTGTGTGGATGTATATGTGACTTGTCTGTGCGTGTGTGCGTGCGGCTGATGTTTTTAATCGTATCCAACAAATGTTACAATGGTTCTCCAGTTGGAATAGAGCATATAGATAAATCTTCTTTCACTCTCATTTACCATGAATTGATGCACTGCAAAAAGCCATTGAACGATTAATGAAACAATATCAATCTTGAATGTCTTCCCTCCATAAAACCATTATTACCATTCTATTGCGTCACTGCAGAGTCTAAGGTCACTCTTAAGTTCACGGCTGGTTAATTGTGTTCTATCGTGGAAAAGCTGAAGCTCAGGTTTAAATTAGTCAAAGGTTTTCTAAATATTTGGCAGTTAGATTACTGGGGACTTTTTCTATACAGTTGACTCATAGGGAAGCTCAGGTGAATCCAAACAGCTAAGGTATACAACCTCCAGGCTGTCCACGGCCTTTGTGTACACATGTCATTATGGTGCAACAAAACCATCACAATATCATATCAACCACAGACCTGCACATCATATATTTTATATAATTTCTCTTAAATAAAAATGAGGTTGTGTTTGCTTTTGTGCTGCCTTGGATCTAACGCCTCTGCTGGGACATGGATGTCGTTAAAAAGTGGGGTTAATTAAAACGTGAATAATTAAAGAGTTCCAACTGCCCTGACTGAGATTACTAACACAGTCCAAGCTACAGAATTCGGTTGACAGGCAAATTAAATTTACGGCATCAACATTTCCAGCCGTCAGATATGACATGCAGTATATGTGACAGTTCCGACAGTTTAACTTTATCACGGATTAGCAGACGTGACCAAATTTAAATACATTTACATATGGTTTGTGCCTCTTGTGCGGGTGGAGTCAGAGGTAAACAGAAAGGTTAGGGTCTTTATTTTAAGTATTTTAAAATTAACTCAAAAAACCCCAACTGGCCCCAAACTAATAATGGCGCAGCTTATAAGAGTTATGAGAACCGTTCCCACTGCTGTCACAAATACCTTGATACCACAGTTGCCAATCACTGGCAACCCCTGGACATAACGTTAAAAACACTGAATTGGTCATTGGTTGACAAAATCAGAGATAATCCATGATGGGTCCTCATTATTTTAGAAATGTAATGTTCAACTGCCAGTAGTGGAACCCTGTACAATGAATATACAGTACATATTTATCTTATGGAGCATCTTTAAAGTTGCTATAATGATAATTTCTGGCAAAGCCGAGCAGCAAATCCAGTTATAATTGGACGTGGTGTCAGGGAAACGTCTTACTCAGCCCTATTACCGCCACTCACCATCACTCGTCACTGTGAGTAAACTGGGTCGTGTATCTGGGGACAGACACACTTGTTGTCGGGGCAACAGCCATGAGGGAAGAGTCGACTGGAGACAGGATGCTCATGCCATGCTTCAGCCATAAATCACTCCCCGCTGAGGGGGACAACAACAGAAAGACATTTTTTTAAATAAATGTTTTTTATAGTGTTTTTAATCTTTGAACTGAAACTCCTAAGTAGACCTTTACTCAAATTCTGATTTTGCCAACAATTTATGGTAGTTCATAATGTTTTGTTTTGTTTTTGTTTTATTTTGCAATAAAACAAACAAAACTACAAAAGCATGTGGATCCGAAATATCAATGTTCATATTAGCCGTTGCTATGATCAAAAGACTAAAATGTAAATGAAGATGAATGGGGTTACAGTACACAGTATATGGAAGGAGGCTCTGATTCCTCTCTCTCTCTCTCTCTCTCTCTCTCTCTCTCTCTCTTTCTCCTTTGTCTCTCAGAGTACCCACCTGGCCATGATCGACTCACTGATGATGGCATACACGGTGGAAACCGTGAGCAAGGAGAAGGTGTCAGCCTGCGTGCGCCACTATTTCCCCTGCGACCCTGAGGTTGAAACCCCGTACGACACGGAGGACGCAGTCACCACCTGGATCAACAAGGTGAGTGTGTGTGTGTGTGTGCTTGTTTCACTGTACTTGTGAGGACTGGTCTCCGAAATGACAATTTTTTTGGTTGGGAAGTGCACCAAAAACATGGGTCCTCACTTACCCATTGTATTTACTCTGATTTCACTTTGATACCAGTACAAGAATGTGTGTGTGTGTGTGTGTGTGTGTGTGTGTGTGTGTGTGTGTGTGTGTGTGCGTGCGTGCGTGCGTGCGTGCGTGCGTGCGTGCGTGCGTGCGTGCGTGCGTGCGTGCGTGCGTGCGTGCGTGCGTGCGTGCGTGCGTGCGTGCGTGCGTGCGTGTGTGTGTTGTTTTCGAATAGGCCAAAACCAGACCTGGGAGAAATTAATTGATATTTATATGTTTACATGTCGCAAAAAAAATACACAAGGACATGTGCAGGTGAGAAATATGTTTTGGGTACAGTGTTCCAGGTGGCCTATCACGTCATAACAATGGACTTATATTGATTAGGCATGTGTGTCAACGTGTTCTTGATGGCATCAGTGGTGGTTTCTTCACATACAGTAAATGTATTTGAATTAAATGAACCATGAAATGTGAGAGGACTGCTAAAAACTAGGCCTTTGTGGTGTATTCTATACGGTTGTTTCCATTTGCCATGTCCTCAATAAGGAGAGGCTTTATGAGGAGGAGTCAGGCACACCTCGCTTCTGGAACACCCTTCTCCAACACCTGAGGGCACCACAATCTCTTGCCTCTTTTAAGTCAGAAAGTTGTTTTGCACTCTCTCTTGTCTTATTACTTTTAACTTGCTTTTAAATTTGAACATGCTGTTATATTTACTAGATTGGTGCACTTTGAGATAAAATTTACCTGACATTATTATTATTATTATCATTATTATTATTATTATTATTATTATTATTATTAGTTTATTTGTTTATTTATTATTATTATTATTATTATTATTATTATTATTATTATTATTATTATTATTATTATTATTATTATGATTATCAATAATAGGTCACCAGAGAGAGTTGGGAGCCTTTTGGGAAGGTCTCTTTCTTACTCCTTGCCTCTCAAATAAAGTTGCAAGCATGCAAATGACTTTGTGTTTTCAAGAGAAAGTTTCAGCTCATCCTTGTTAAAGTTTTTCTCGGCTGCTCAACTGTAATCGTGTCTTTTCCAATGCGTAGCGCAAACCCAAATCATACCACAGACCATTAAAATCTGCCTTTCGGGCTTCATGTTCTACTTCCTCCCCCAAACGACCCCAAACCATGATCAAGTCAGACATAATGATACCTTATGAGGGCGTCATGGTAGAACATTTTATATGTACAGCAGCAGAGAGAACCGGGGGAACCTTCCAAGACGAAAGCAGTGCCTCAAGGTAACGAACGTCCCTGCTTGGTCGTGAAAGTTAGAGAAACTTTCACAAAAATACATTTAAAACAACTTCCACTTCAGTTTCTCAAAGCGTTCAACAAACCCTGATGGAAAGACATGTTACCAAAATATTTTGTACGAATATGCTGCCATTGTTTTTTCCCTCTCTTCCAGGTTAATGAGTATCTAAAAGATGTCATCGCCGAGGAGCAGAAGAAGGAGGCGCCGGGCGCAGAGCTGGCTGGGAGTCCACGGGTCGGTGTCTCCACGTCTTCTCCACGTCTTCTTCATGTCTTCTTCATGTCTTCTTCACGTCCTCTTCACGTCCTCTTCACGTCCTCTTCACGTCCTCTTCATGTCTTCTTCACATCTTCTTCATGTCTTTTCGGCCTTTTATGTTGTATTCTTGTAAATTCCCCGGTCCAGAAAGTAAAAGTCCTGCCATGATTTTGCTGTAGCCTGAAACAGATCCAGTTGGTTTCAGTGGAATTTTTCTATCTGAACCCAGATTTTCCACTTCTGCTTCGTTCTTCTCCTCTCCTCTCCTCTCCTCTTCTCTTCTCGTATCGTCCGTCCTCTTGTTTCGGGTTCTCACTTATTTCCTCTTCCTCGTTCAGCATCCTCTCCTAGCCTCTTGTTTCTCCTGTCTCCTTTGGTCCATTTGGTGATGGTCCATTTGGAATGACACAGATTAAATCCTTGCATCCATTTAATGGACTTGGGAGCAGGAGAACAGTCTGTGTTCAGTCAATGTTTAATTGATCAATTACAAATCCCAAAAAAAAAAAAAGACATTTCTGTCACTTAAGTAGAGGCCAACACCAGAGAACAGTACAAATCAAGTTCAATACCATGTTAATTACAAAATGTTGAACAAATACATTTAGAATAGCTTTCCAAGACCAAATCAAGAGTGTGTGTGTGTGTGTGTGTGTGTGTGTGTGTGTGTGTGTGTGTGTGTGTGTGTGTGTGTGTGTGTGTGTGTGTGTGTGTGTGTGTGTGTGTGTGTGTGTGTTGCCATGTCTTAATAACTGAGTGGCATCGGACCCTACACAATTTATATTATGACCTGGTCCTGAGGGAATCAGTGGGCGTGGCAACTACTGCCCATGTCGCTGACTAAGCAGAATTGGCTGCGCTGAGCCAAAACGACGATGATTATGATGATGATGATGATCTTTCTTTTCTTTCTCCACCTCTACTCTTCATGATCTCTTGATCTTAATCTTCACCTCAAGTTCGGAGAGTAATCCTCCTCCGTTGTTTCTCTCGTCCATATCAAGGACCTTCCTTTGATCTCTTCTTCAGCCTCTCCATCCCCTTGCAATTAGAGCCCTTTTCCCTTCGCTTTCATCTCTTCTCCTTTCAAATGTTTTCCTTTTCTCTTCCCCTTTCTTCTCTTATCGCTCTGCCCTCCCCTTCCCACCTGTCTGCCGCTTACCTCTCTTACTTTTCATCTCCTCCACTCTCCGTCCCTCAATCGATCTCCTCTTATCCTCTCTTCCTCTGTTCTCCAACCTCACCTGTGACTCTCGATGGCAAACCCAAGACAGTTCAGTCTTCCAGCCGTGGTCTCCGGCGGTGCGTGTTAGCAGGGAGTCACAGGTTCTGTCCGCCTTGTGATAGAGAGAGAGAGAGCGAAAGAGACAGACAGAGAGACAGAGAGAGAGAGAGAGAGATAGAGAGAGGGAAAGAGAGAGAGACCAGGGACAAGCATAGCTGGGTTTGTAGACATGGATATCCACAGTAGCTCATTCTAACTATGCATAAATTGTGTGTGTGTGTGTGTGTGTGTGTGTGTGTGTGTGTGTGTGTGTGTGTGTGTGTGTGTGTGTGTGTGTGTGTGTGTGTGTGTGTGTGTGTGTGTGTGTGTGTGTGTGTGTGTGTGTGTGTGTGTGTGTGTTTATCCTTCTGGTTGACACTGATGTGACCAGTCAGTGTGCAGACACAGCTCAGCATGCCTTCTCATTCTCTTTCTCTCTCTCACACACAAAACACTGACAGATGAACTTCTGTGACAGCAATATACTGTATATCTATATATATATATATATATATATAGAGAGAGAGAGGGAGACACAGGGAACCAATCATACCAATTAAATATGTGTAATCAGTGCATATGTGATCCATGCATCATTTCAATCAAATTCCCCCGTCAACCAAAGAAGGAAGAATATGAAAACTGACTTATTGCAGGGTTCCTACCAGATCATTGAGGTGCTTGAAGTGTTTGAATTTTATCCTCAAAAATGTAAGTACGGGAATACCTTCAAAGTAGCCCATTTTGTGCAGTAATACGTGAAAAAAACCCACGATCATCGAAAACATGTGATATCCCCCCTGGTTTTGTTAATCAAATTGTAATGTGGTAAAAAACAATCACAGAATCACTTTTACAACATAGAGTATGCCAAGGACATTAAATCCAGCATGGTTGGTAAAAGACACTTATTATAGTAGATGACAATGAGATTAATACGGTTTTCACACCAAAATTAAAAATAAAATAGGCCATTGACACCTTTACCATTGCCAGGAAAAATGCATTTTTTTCAACGTCATGAACACGTCGGAAAAGAGCTGTGTCATGGCGCCAGTATGATTGGGAATAAAACAGTAGAAGAGACAGTACCTTAAACAAACAACTTGGAAAATAAGGTATTTTGAGCCGTTCAAAAGAATCGGGTCGTTCATCAACGACCCAACACTACAGTAGAAGCACACTGGTGCGCACACTGGTCCTTCGACGGCAGGGACCGGCTTGCGGCGGTGCTGGAGTGACTCTGAGCCTGGCAGGGAGTTTGGGGGCTCTCTGCTGTGCTCCCCACGATGCAATCCTCACACTCACAACATTTCATGGTCCCCCATGTGAAAAAAAAGTCAATAACTTCTGATTTTGGATTCTAAATGGGATATGAAATGATGAAATGATACAGGGATATTCCTGTCTATTTATGCACCAGCGTCTAGTACTTAAACACGTGTCGCATCCCGCAGGTAAATGGGCCAAAATTAGTGTGTTGACCCAGGTGTCAGAGCCCATGGGAGGTGGAGCCGATTAAAATCTTGACTATTGCAGGGTCATTTGACCTGGAACTGAGACCCGGTTTTTACTTTCCAACCAATGACAAATGCTGGATGTTAGCGGCTGTTACCGGGTTTTTGAGGCAGTGGAAAAGGGGTATAATTAAAATATAATTTATCTATATATATATATATATATATACACATACTGTATATGCTGTATATATAATATATATACTAATATAAATAATAGACAATGAGACTATATTATATTTTAACTAATAAAGATATTGAAAATGTATTATATTTGATTTGCATGATGTCCTTGAAAATGTAAAAGATTGTGCTTAAAAAAGTACTTGAAAGTCCAGTTAATGTGTCCTGTTGACAGTCATAATGATTGATAAGTCATAGTCACAGTAGGGGTTAGTTATATTTAAGTGTGGATGCTTCTCATTCTGACAGTGTGCCACCATGGCAGCGACACCACGCAATAGCATCCAAAAATGTTTATTTCAAATCCTGCTCAGAAATATAAAATTAGATGTATCTGGTTCACCCAAACATCCAGAAGTGGTTTATTTTGAAGCAGAAAATCTGGGGCTGTGAATTCCACTTGCAGCTTTCACCATGAGAGCACTGACTTCCCTTAATCCGCCCCCAATCTGGTCATTGTCCCGGTATGCTCGTTGTTCCATGTTAAAATAAATGTAATTGGCTTTGGTGTAATCAGTGTGCTATTACATAACAACACTATGTACGTTACCAGCCATGAGACCCATGAGTGGACAATGTGGACAAATAAGACTAAGACTATAATCTATTTTAATTAATTGGACCTATTATGCTTTCCTTATTTTCTATTTTATATATAATGTTACAATGTGGGATGTTCATATTAGACATGGCCAAAGTGTAAAATAATGAGGTAAACCAATGACAAAGTAATCACTGTGAACTAAACGCTGATTCTCCCAACCGCTCTGAATGTTAGGTTTCCAACGGTTATTTCTACTGCACGAGCTGAGGTCAACTCGTCATGGATTTCTTTATACTATATGATCGTGTGCTCCATCAGAGCCGCTGTACATTTCTCCAAAAAAAACTATTAAAATTGTGTGTTTTTATTCTAGATATACATTATTTTTATTTCATTTTCAGACGTTTACATGAAACACAAAATCTCCGTGCGTGAGAGTGGTGCAGTATCCATGTCTCCCACAAGCCTGGAGCACGGCAACCAAAGTCGAACAGACTTTTAAATTAGGCCTTGTATGAGTATCTAATATGGGTGAATATTTAGCAACTGGATTGCTTATTTCTCACCTGAAATGTGTTCAGAAACAGATTTTAGTTTACTGATCAGGTGTAATCAGTGAAAGTTTACTGAGTAAATAAATAATAATAAATAAAATAATAAATAAAACTGACCCCGCCGTAAAGCTCAAACTCCATTGGCTCATATAATCCGGAACATGCACTCAAACCCCTTTGGCTCAGAACTAGGGGCTTGGCTGCTCATTCACAATTAAAGCTACACACACTGAAACAGCCCGTTTTGTAACAGTCTGGTGTTAGAGGCATGTCATAATGGCTCCAATGCATAATCTGAGTGGTATTTTCAGCACAATAATGTTTTTGGGACCTCAGAGACCTATATCAACATGTGTAAAAAGGAGCATATTAGGTCCCCTTTAATAAAGATCACATTCATTTTATTTGTTTTGTGTGAAGTCTTTGAAAATTAAAAAATGGTGCTCATAAAAGTACTTGAAAGTGCTTGAATTTCACTTTGTAATGCCAGAATGAACCTTGGATTTGGTCAAGTCTTCTTACCAACTTTCAGAGAGGCCTTCTTAATTTTTCTGTATTTTCTGCATTAGGCTGATGTGGCCTCTAGTTAGAATACCTTGGATTACACTACTGCAAAACTTAATTTGTAAACCTTTTAACCACATTAACAAAGCTTTGGCAAAGAGATGATTAATGATATATGAGGGACCCAAGAATCCATTCCCACCAGTCTCTCACAAGCACTCAAAAGTATTGGCTCTTTCAGCATTCTGACATATGAACTGATATATCTGGACAATTTTCCGCCTCCACATGCAGCCTGGAGCTTTGCTGACTCAAACAGATGTAGCATAAGATCCGTCCATGTGTCTCACTCATGTCACAAATGTTATATTAAGCAAAAAAACGGACAAACGGAGCCCCCGTGTGAGCTGTGTGTCCCGCTTAGCTCCTCTTCCAGGAGTGCCGTTCTTCGCCCGGCTCATCCCAGCGCCAGATTGCTGACTGGAGCAACCGCAACGAGTTTATTTTTAAGCCAATGTAATGCACGCTGGAGGGGTGGAGGTAGAGGCTGGTCGGGTGGGGGTCTCCACCAAGGCACAGGCGGCGCGTCGGGACAAAGAGGATGAGGAGCGGCGGCCTAATCCTTTTAAGTCGCAAAAGCTGAGCTGCAGCACGGCTGGGAAACGTCTGGCTTGAGAGGATGTAGTCTGACTCACGAGGGATGATTGAAGTTTGGATTGGTGATTTTGTGGATGTGTGTCTCTGTGTCTGTGTGTTTGTTTATGTTTGGGTTGGTGCTGTGTCTGGAGTGTGTGTATGTGTACAAGTGCCTGAGAATGCATTTTTGAGTTCATTCCGATGTGTCTCTGCATAATGGTATTTGTGCATGCGTGTGCACACATACATTATGTCCATAAAGGTTTGTAGGGCTGGGCGATATTGACAACATCGAATATCACAATAGGTTTTGATAAATATCAATCAATCATAAGTAATGTGGGTATTATGACCAAGCAGGTCGAGGCATTGATTAGAACATCGAGAAGAGTCGAAGAAGTTCAAAAAATGTCATCACTTAACTGAAATGCAGAACACCATCACAATATAATGATCATAAAAATCCCAGAAGATATCTAGTCCTAATGTCAATATCGATATTACAATGATACAGTATATTGTTCAACCCTAGTGTGACGGATGCTTTTGTCCATGCTTGTGTGTGTGTGTGTGTGTGTGTGTGTGTGTGTGTGTGTGTGTGTGTGTGTGTGTGTGTGTGTGTGTGTGTGTGTGTGTGTGTGTGTGTGTGTGTGTGTGTGTGTGTGTGTGTGTGTGTGTGTGTGGTTGGTTGGTTACTCTACGACATGCACTTGCTTGTGTATGAAAGACCATCGAAATGAGGTCGTTTGATTCTTGGTTTTAGGAAATCGGTCTGATCACCATCAGCTTTGCAGTCTTAGTGCCTTGGATCATCCTTCAGATTTACCCCTCCCCTCATTTCTCTCCCTTATCCAACATTAACCCTGAACTCAAATTCCACCGGCCAGTCCTGCGCCCAGTCCTGTTTTTTATTTCTCCACTACATCCGTACAGGCATGCATGTGTGTTCATGGGACATTCCTTGTGTGCGCTAACAAGCGCACACTATCTATTCCTGTCAAAACTAAGATGGTTATGTTGTTGACATACCGTTTAATTTCCCTTCTGCATATTTTTATTATACATTTGTATATCCTGTATATTACGTTTTTTTGGACCTCTTTATATTACTTGTTTGTCCGTACAATTCACCATCCCTTACAAGACAAACGGATTGTATGTGAAAATGTATTTGGCCAAGTTGGTAGAGTTTAATAGAATGAGATGGTTACCAGAATACCACTGACTATATTATGTACTGTATCCCTTAAGACATCACAAGAGGTCCCCATAGTGACATAGAAGCTGTTTTCAAAGGCAATCTCGTCAGTGTTGAAAAGGCCAAACTGATTACCTGACAGTAAATGAGATTACTTGAGTTATACAGTCACGCAACCTTTTAGTTTGCCTTTGATAGCATCAGGTCTTTACAGCACACGGGTGACTCAAATTACCATTCAAGGAGCCCAGCCTGGACCACTGCGATTGATATGTTCCTTTAAGGTGGATCTTGGAAGCAACTGCTTCAATTCTTAGTTTCCCTGCACAGTATTTCCCCCACCAGTGACTGATGTTTTATTTGAAGTCCTTGTCTCAATGGCGTTTGGAATTGGGACTTTGATGCTCTTTGTCAGTGTGGGGAATTTTTACAAACAAGTTCAAAAAGCCTGGCCCTATTTTTGGAATCGGTTTATCCTAAGCAGAAAACAGGGGATGACAACTTTTTCTTTCAAGCATTTCCGGGAGGTTCTCAATGCTGAACTGACTCTTAATGAGGAAACTCTTACGAAGTCTACAGACTTGTTACTGGTTGTTATGGGTTTTTAACTTGTAAGCTGGAAGATGCAGAAGCTGAAATTATGACACATATATTATGTGAACACAAACATATATCCAGTATGTACATGCATATATATTAGGGCCCGACAATAATGGTTGCCCAATCTCCCCGGACCACCAGATTTAGTCCATTATCAGCAATCGTTTGAATAATGTTGATAATCGGCGGTCTGGTTGCCCCGTTGTCAACCAATTTTAATATATAAGATTGTGTATGGATTATAATTATAAAGAATCCTCATCACTTGGCAGCCAACTTGGTAACGACTTCTACAAGCTAGTGTCCTGTACTGTATATGTACTATGTGTGTGCGTGTGCGTGTGCGTGTGCACGTGCGTGCGTGCGTGCGTGCATGGTCGTTTGTTATTACCCCATCTTGCATGCACAAACGTACTTTACGTCTGACTCCAATCTCGCTGAAGGCTGTTATTTCTGTGCTTTAACCCCAGAACTGCCTAACCAACCACAATGTCCTTGACGTGTCCTTTCTCTGTCCCCCTCCTTTGCTGTGCTGCTGCAGTCTCCAACCAAGTGGTACATGAAGCTTGTCCCTGTAAGTCGTCTCTAAATGCTTCGCTCCCTCTCCTCACCTGTGTGTCCTTAATGACCATCGATCTCTCTCACTCCCTGCCTGTCTTTCCTTCCTCCCGGTACACCTCCTTTTCACTTCTGTCTCACTCTGTCTCTTACTTGATCTTTTTCCTCCCTCTCCTCCGTCAGAGGGTTGTTTTGCCACACAGGCGTCCGCATGTGACTTCACTCACACACGCAAACTGCTCTTCATCAGTGTCACCCGTCAGCACTTTGAGAGGCACTTGGGATGGTTGTTTTTGTGTTGTGTCCATCTGATTAACTGGTAAACTGTAAGAATGCACGACTGAAAGTTCCCACGTCTCTCCTGAAAGGGTGTACTGCACTGACAGTGTTTTACAATCTGCCAGGACTGCAGAATGAATTGATAATCACAAATGTTTTCATCCGGCAGAGGTTTTGAAATATTATTTAGAATGACTTATGTGTATGAAAATAGTCAAGGTTTGTGATACAAGTCGTTAAATGAAATGAAAAACATTTTGTTCCTCAAACCATTCAGACTATTCTTACTGAGTATGTGATGGTAATCATAAAATATCAAATGATGACTAAATTGCAATTTTAACAACTTTCTATGAAGTTCAGGAGATGGAATATGCAGGGGTTAAATGATGGTTTGGGAGGTGTGTGGAGCTTAGTTACATAATTTTTTGGCAAACCAATTCTTCTTTATGAAAGCTCAAACATCTGGAAAAATCTCTATAAATAATGATGCATGTTGGGCTTAGAGGAAAAGAGTTTAATTATCAGAACACCTATTGAGAAAAGGTGTCTATTTTTTCCTGTCTATCCATCTATCTGTCTATCTATCTGTCTATCTGTCTATCTGTCTGTCTATCTATGTATCTGGAGTTCGCTCTGGAACTAGTGATATCGATAGTGCCTTAATCATCCATTAGTCATGCAACAAAAATTAAAAGGCGACTTAGGTTTCACCCTCCATGCACAATTAAGTTGTATTTCTTGAGGGGAGATGAGCAAGTAGAGTCAGGCCACCGTTGCGTCTCTGATACACTGCAGCACAGTTATGGTGGTGTGTATGTGTTTGGTAGTGTGTACATGTGCAGTTATGGTCAATCTAACAGTGTTAATTTGACTGACTGCAGGCTCGCTACAGGAAGGAGCAGAGCTCGGCCCAACAGATGCCCTGGATCCCTCCTGTGGACAACCTGATGAAGGACAGCACGGACGGCTCGGCCCTGGGCGCCATGCTGCATTTCTACTGCCCCACGTTGCTGCCGCTAGACGGTAGGGCTTGAGAGGGTGATGGATATATGGTTGATGGATGTTTGGGTTATGGGCCAGATGCGGGTGAAGTTATGAGGGTTTAAGTGTGTACGGGTAAATGACAGTAGAATTGGATGTGTGTCTTTGGTTGGTGGAGTTGTTTTTGTACAAATGTTTGTCCATCCGCTTGTCTTCTACAAAACAACAAAATGGTCTGTCTTCCACATCATTGCCTGAGTTGGGGAGGCTGGGAAAAGCCACTTGGCGGCGTGTGGCAGGGAAACTGCCACACGCACAGGCAATGATGTAGACAAAGCATTTTGTTGAAGAGAGTGGCAAGATGTAACAAGCCGGGAGCAGGTGGAACAGTGTCATGACAAAGCCTCCCCTTCCATGTGTGTATGAGGATGCGTGATTTAATCTGTGCTCATCGATTGCTCTGATGAGCAATAGCTGCACAGCCACCCCTGATCCTGGGCCCCATTAACTAGACCCAAGACAGGTGTACCTGCTTAAATCGCACCACCCCCACACCACATTTTACAATGGATAATGTGGGAGTAATGTTCGCCTGGTGAGTCCACCATGATGTCAATTGTTAATAAGGGTAGAGTTCAGTGCGAACAATAAGTGATGCTTAATCACATCAGCATTTTGATGAAGTGTGTGCCTGGTAAACACAAATACATACAGGACCAAGTGCATGTAACTTTGGTCTAACCAAACACAAGTTACAAAAAGTCACAAAATCAAACAATCTATTATCTGTCTTTGTGTTCTCATTGAACACATTATCACTTGGTCCATTCATTGATGAAGTTATCTCTCTCTTGGCTGTGAGTGGTCAATCACTGGCCATTGTTTTACTCCATGATATCAGTGATAATTGGCCAATTCATTGGTCAGTCCCCGAGTCATGCTTTACTGATTGGTCGACACCTTATGCCTTCATGACTCAAAAGGAGCTCACAACACTGAACTTTCCATTGCGACGCATTTCATAGTGCTCCTGTCCAAAAAACACATTACCAGCACCAGTGAGATGTCTGGTTGAATTGGAATCGCCATCAAGTGCCATTTATGTCCAGGACCTTTGCACAAATCTAGAAATTTCAGACCGGTGTTTGGTTTATTCTGTGACCCCCTCCGTGTGACCCCTGACCCCTGTCATGGCTCCCTCCTCCTCCTCACTCCCAGATGTGTGTCTGAAGGATAACATGTCTCTGGCGGACAGCCTCTACAACCTGCAGCTCATCCAGGACTTCTGCAAGGAAAACCTCGACGGCTGCTGCCACTTCACGCTTGAGGACATGCTGTACGCCTCCTCCAACATCAAGGTAGGGTTTTAGGCTTTTCCACTTAATAGTCCAAATCATTCTAAAACAAATGTTTAATGTGGAGATTGTGCCAGGGGAGTTGTGCCAACTTTTGAGATATAACCAAATTGTAGTATTAAAAAAACAAACATAATTATTATAGAGAAATATTGAATACAGTGAGTGTCCTTTAGCCAAAGGTTTTATCCTGGGTTATGAGGAGGCTTAATCTGTGGATAATGAAACACCAAATAACACATTTTTTTAATCAGGGAGTCCCATTTATTATTGGGATATGATATAATGTAATATAATAATAACTCAATAGCGTTAGGCTATTGAGTGAGGGTACAATATATAAAACATTTTGAAGTAGAGTCATTTTGTGAGTTGATTTATTTGTGGCTTGTGTGTTCAAATGAGATTAAGCACAACGGAGAAGTAATTGAAAGCATATGGTTCATAGGACAGTCGCTCTGCAGTAAATGGGAGAAACAGATGGTTTGGTTTCAAACTGCGCGAGCGCTGGTGCTTGCCAAAGCTATGAGTCATGTCATGGAACGCAGTTGGAATAAATAAATCTTGAAACTGACTCTCGTAAAAACTGACGGTCTCACCCGGTTGCAGGCCCGCTCTCTGTTTAACCCTCAATTTTACTTTCTTTGGGATTCTGCCTCGAAGTTTTGTCTCTCAAAGATCTTTTCGATTTTCTGATGTCGCTTGTGGGAGTCTCTGCCCACAGGTGGGTGTTTAGGGAGGGAGACGGAGTCTTTCTGGCCGTGGTTTGCCAACGTGGCGAGAGTATTTTATTATCGAGATGGACAACAAGACTCACTGGCCACAAGTATAAATAATAAAGAATAATGATTCTAGGCGCAGGAGGAATGGTATTCCGCTCTGTCTCCTGGTTGGCTGACGAGCCTGTGCGCCGATTTCCTCTGCAAGACAAACAAACATGATGAAAGCTCCCTGCTCCGAATCGACCTATTCGATTCGATTCAAGGCAGCTTGGCGGCCATGGGAAAAGGGAGCCATGCTGCCGTCTGCAGCCGGTGCTTGACCACACCCCTTGGTCCGCCACATTGCTGTTTCACTCCTTCTCACTCTGTTTCTTCCTCATCTTCTTCACTTTTTTTTTCACATACATTCTATCCTTGCTGCTATTCAATTTTTGTTTTGGGTGTCTCTGTGTCTCTCTATTGCTCTGTGGCTCATTCTCTCCTCTTATTCTCTCTGCCCCACTGAGCACCTTTGTTTGCTCCCCTCAGTCCTCCTATTTTACTGTCTTCACTGTCTCTTTCAACTTTCTTTGTTTTTAACATAATTTCTGTGGCAATAAAGACATGAAAAATATGGCCCTTAATTCACTTTCTGTTCCGTTTGTATTGCGCCCTCTTAAAAAATGAATTACTTATAAATGAGACATGTGCTTAACCTTTTGTTGTCATTGTTGGTTTTGAGTTCAGTAAAAGCAGTCGATGTGAAAGATCAAGTGAGTGCATTTTGAGTGAAATGTTGCTTTCAAAACAGACATCATTTTAACTGTCATGGCCTGTTAGAATAAGAATATTAAATAAAATTGCACCTTGACTTCTGTTTAGGGCTTCTGTTGAAGTAAATAAAGTATCTATCTATCTCTATGCATCTATCTCATTTTCCATGGTGGAAGTTAAAACTAAACATACAGCATGGCATACAGATGTATGCCATGCTTTCTTTTTTTTTTTTTTACATATGAAAAGTGTTTGACAATGGGACAACCAGACAGCAAAAGATGGGGCACAATGGCCCAAATCTGGTTGCCTGGGGCAACCGGGTAACTGTTATTGGTGGGCCCTGGAAGCATTTGATAGTGTTGATAGTATTATTTCAGGTCAAGTGGTACTGGAATTCTCTCTGAATTCTCCTTTCCTTTAATGTAAAAGTGGTTTTAGCTCTAGTATGTGTTTATTATCACATATCCCTTTGGACATTTTTCATCAGGAACTTAGCCCAACTTTGGTGTGAACGTTCATGGAGGTTTCCCTTCATATTAAACAAACATTAGGATGTAAATGGTGGCTGACAGGATGGGGGATGCGTGATGACTGATCCCCACGTCCTTATCTTGATGTGTTGATGCCGTCTTCAGCTGATGCATGAACAAGCTGCATAAGCATTTAAACATTCCGACTCCTCCCAACTGTCCATTCAGCTTGTCTCATGGTTGACTGCGTGCTGCTCTGTACAGTTCCCTAACAGACTTTCATCCCCTAAAATAACCCAAACTCCTATCGAGGATGTATCATTTTAACCCGTACAGTATCCTTACCTAATTGTGGCTCTATCTGTGGAAACGTGCTTCATTCAAAAGCAAGTGTATTCCTGTGAGTGAAGCACATTTCTGACCCCACAATATCTTTATATTAGTCCCGTTTCAGTCACATATAGAAATAAGAAATGGAAAATGCACTTCCATTAATTCCATTCATTTTATGCAAAACTGCCTTAGAAGGTGTATTTCTTCAGGATCACAAGTCTGGCTGCCTGGCAGTTCCTAAATCCCATTTAGTTTGAAATGTACCCTCATAAGACATATTAATGCTTCCGGTTTGTATTTCTCTCAAATTCCACAAGAACGCTGACCAGTTCCGCTGCCAGATGCCGCTGGGTTGCCACCCAGCCAGGGAAATATCTACAACCTGAGTAAATAATGGATTTAAATATCCTAGTTTAACCACAAATATCAAGAGATCTGTGCTCAACTTTTTTTTTTACAAAACAGTTTTTGTAAACCGTTTCCATTTTTGGTTTGCAGTTCTCAGTCTGGGTCTAGGGTCATGAGGCCTTATCTGTTCTGAGGTTGTTAAGTCGAACGAAAATAGTTTGGTATTATTTCCAAGCGGAGGAGGGAAAAAACACATTTAAAGGTGATTTTGTTTGTTTTTCCCCAGCATTGATCCAGCATTGGATTCATAAGTGGAATAATAGTCTGGTTTCTGCTTTGACGTAGCGGATTTTCATGGATAAAAGAAGTTTGGACTTCATGGACAATGAGGTTGGTTCTTCTGTTCTCAGAGGCACAGCAGTACAAGCACATTGCTCTGAAATATCAAAGCCCTGCTACGTACCCCACTATACCCGATCCAAAACACACACACACACACACACACACACACACACACACACACACACACACACACACACACACACACACACACACACACACACACACACACACACACACACACACACACACACACACACACACACACACACACACACAAACACCCCCCATAGAGTGTGTGTGAGCAGTATTTGCTTCCTTGCGGCAACGTTCGCTAATTTGGCAAGGGATAAAAATCCCATCAGGACAGTGTTATAGCAGAGTGAATCTCCTGACAGAAGTGAGTACAACACTGGTTACACAGCGTAACCTTGACCCAGATTCCAGGCCTAGCAGGCAGACCGAGAGACAGCCTAGCTGACAGACAGACAGACAGACAGACAGACAGGTAAGATGACTGTCAGACAAGCAAGCTGCCAGACACACCACGTTGAAGCCCAATGTGTCGCCATTTGACAGCTTGAGAAAAGATGGAGAGAGAGATGGAAAAATAAAGACATTGATTTCAAGTGCAGCTCCGCTGGTTAATTACACAAACACTTAAAAGGAGTAGAGGAATAACTGACTTGCATACTTATTACTGGGATGAATGGGTAAACCACTCAGCATACCTTTGGGGTGTGTATTAGGAGCATTTTCTTTGCCAATTAGCACCAATAACAGTTGTCTTAGTTTTTCAGTTTTTACCCCCAACCCCCACATCCCTAGAATGCAAATGTTTGTCGTTAGTTCTAAGTGGACACCAACCTATTAAATCATGTCAAGCCTCCTTCCATTTAAAAATGCTCTTCTTTTAATTAATTTGCCGCCGATCTAATTTACCTGCTGGAGATCCGGCATGGAGAGATTATGTTTTATGAGCGTAGGGCTGTCTCGAGCATTTGCTTTCAAGCCAGCCAGGAGGTTTTTGGTGGATCCTCTGAGGAAGGAAATTAGAACTCTTTGTTTATGAGCTACTGTAGCTTCAGTATCGCTCTCAGTCAGGGGGATGTTTTATCTACAGCCGGCAGAACATCCTCTATCTTGAGATTTACCCTATGAAAACAGTGGAATCTTACAGCCAACCAGTCCTGTAATGTGTTGTCATTATCGTTAGTATTAAACTCACGTAAGCCCTTTTTTTACGGAAAAGTTCCGTATGGAGTCTGTTCCCACATTCGCTGGCTGTTACGAATACAGTACGTAATGGTTTAGAGTTAGTACATTGTGTCCAGTATAGATGCGATCGTTTGGACAATCTGTCCGCCACGGATTGGCAAATATCTGAATCGGTTTGTTTTTTTTCCTGACTCTCAGAGACCAGTGCATCTCCTCCCATCTCCCCGCCCCACCCGAACGGCCTCTGTGCCCTCCACTGATGGAGCAGACACAGTAACCCGAACCCAATGTTATTAAATCAGTGTGATTATTTTCAACCTGTCCCCTCCACTCTCTGCCCCTGAAGAAATAACTTTCTCTACCTCTCCCTGGCCGCTCGTTCCCCCGGGGGAAGGACAAGCCAGGATGGGTTAAACGCAGAGGCCTCATTTCACCGGCCACCATCCAAAGCATGTGCATGTGTGCGTTCATGTGTTGTAGTGTGGTGTGCTGTGTGACGATTAAAGATTGTTCGGAGGGACTTTTTTAAGAAACATAAAGACCTGTCTCCGTAGAGACTGGATGTGTTTCAGTTTCTCATCTTTGCAGACGCCATGGCTAGGATCGGACTTCGCCATTTTTCTGAAATGTTTCTTTTTTTCCCCCAAAAACAAATTGTTTTTGAAATATTTGTACTAAATAAATATTCGATATTCGATAGCAAGGCAGATTCCTTCTAGATTATAATGAGGACGGTCCTCTGATAAAGTAACATAATAATAATAATAATAATAATAATAATAATAATAATAAAAATAAAAATAATAACAATAATTTAGGAAAAAGGATGCAAATAATAGTAATAATAATATAATTTTATTTCAGAAACTTTGGAAATGCTTCCGATCAGTAGATCAAGTAAGAAGTGGCATCTAGATCGGGATGAGCCCGTTAGTTGGCCAAATGATTACTGTAATGACATCACTGGCCTCTAGAAGTGTGTGTGTGTGTGTGTGTGTGTGTGTGTGTGTGTGTGTGTGTGTGTGTGTGTGTGTGTGTGTGTGTGTGTGTGTGTGTGTGTGTGTGTGTGTGTGTGTGTGTGTGTGTGTGTGTGTGTGTGTGTGTGGTCTGTCCGCAAGTGATCTAAAGGGGGGTGGGGCATTCTGTGACCGCCTTTGCTGAGTGGATTACCACCCCCGTCTCTGGTGCTCCACCTCCCAGCTTTGTTGGCACAGCCACCAATCACAAATCACCTTTGTGTTTTCATCCTGAGAATGACACAGTCTGTCACTCTCTGATTTTATAGTCTCCCAGATCAGGAAACACAGCAGGCCTGGCAACCCATGCGCTAATAATGCCGGTCCACAGAGCAGCACTGGTGGGATGGTAGGTGCTTTGTTTGTTTGTGTGTGTGTGTGTGTGTGTGTGTGTGTGTGTGTGTGTGTGTGTGTGTGTGTGTGTGTGTGTGTGTGTGTGTGTGTGTGTGTGTGTGTGTGTGTGTGTGTGTGTGTGTGTGTGTGTGTGTGTGTGTCTGTGTGTGTGTGTGTGTGTGTGTGTGGTATTAAAAGCTGAATCTCCCACCTGGTATGTCAGTAAGGTAGTTGGATGGGCAGATGGGTGTAGAGGAGAGGCTGATCTCCTGCCACTATGCCATCTGGGCTAGATCTCTCTCTCTCTCTTTCTCTTTCTCTTTCTGTCCATCTTGCAAACAGAGGAATAGCTCCTATACTGAACAAAACAAGAGGTAGCTATCTTAGTTTTTTCACCCTTGGAGTTATTAATTCACAGGTTAAAGCTGTGTTTTGCAAGGTAAATGTTGCCTTGATGTATAGAAGTGTGTGTGCATCCGATGGTATAATGTATACACTGTAGTGGTGAATCTATCAAAGTCTCATTGCTTGATTGCTGAAATGATTATTCCACGTGGACGACAGAATGTGTGTAACATGCCTTTGTTCTATGACTGGGTAAACTGTTTCACAAAGTATTGCAATTCTGCATAATAGTGAGCTGTACAATGAAAACATCAACTCTGCAAACATTTCAAAAATGCTGCAGCAGCAGCAGGGGAGCCGGCTATGAACTTGTTAGCTTCCTCTGCTGTCGAGGTGGTGGAGGAGAGATGGAGAGGGGAGAGGGAGAGAGTGCTGAGAAGGTGAATCATTCACTTCGTTTTAGAGCTGAGCCAGGAAGCATGGTTTTTGTCTAGACCTCGGGACCAAAAGACTGCTTCCTCAAGGTCATTACTGATGCACTGCAACACGACACACATACTGTGGGTGTGTGTGCGTGCATGCATGCGTGCGCGCATTCGTGACAGAGTACCACCAGTGTGTGGGCGAGGAGGGTAACACAAGGAAAACTGCCAACCTTGCCTGGTTATACCATGTGGTGCAATTAGCTCACTTTCTTTGCCGCGTGCCTGCTGTATCAGTCTTTGACGGATCATCATGCTTAATGTGTTTCTTTTGTTCCTGGTGTAGTCATGAATTTAAATCGGCTTTTCAACAGTGGGCCGAACATGCAGAGGAGTTAGATTGCCTCCTTTTGTTTGATGCAATTTCATTTAACGAGTCAAGAATCATTGCAGAGCCTCCTACAATAACGTTGCACCTGTTTTAATTTAGCAGACTTTTTTTTGTCTGACTCTTTGAAATGCCAAAAACAAATGAAAACGAATTCAATAACCACGCCACTTTGATAGACTAACCTTTTAAATGTCGGAAGAAGTGAGTGAATATTTTCTGCAGCGGAGTAGGTGTACTGAGACAGCGTGAGCCTCCTACTGTACCTTGACCTGTATTCCCAGCGCGTTTGTCACATTCAGCACAAATGTAATTCAGGTCAGGCAGATTATTGTATGCTAATGATGGAAAGTATAAAAAAAAAGGTGTCCTTCGGTGTCATAAAATGCTTATTGACCCTTGATGCTACTAGAGGTACCCTTAATATGTAAAGTGGCAGTTAAATTCAGCATGACGGAGACATCTTGTGGAGGAATGGGGAGACTACATGCACTCAAACAAATCAATCATCATTCCAATCCCTGCATGAAAGGTGTTTTATTCAAGCGACTTTTGACAAGAGACAGATCTCTTGTCTTCTAAATGCCAACCAAATGTCTCCTCCTCTGCCATTCTCCTCAGAACAACTACCTGGTTTTTGTGGCAGAGTTGTTCGAGTGGTTTGAGGTGGTCAAGCCGTCTTTCGTCAAACCAAGGACTCTGGACAACAAATGCACTGGTGAGTCTATGTAGTCTACGAAGTAAAAAAGAACATTTGCATTTATACAAGTAGTAGCTGTAGGGTGAAGATTTGAGGATTTTATGCAATTTTGACAAGCCATTGTTGAGGGTTTCCTATATTTTGACTCCAGGAACCTCGTCCTTGTTGAAGAGTATGCCGGCGGTCCCCATCTCAAAGGCAACAAAGAGGAGCTTCATGGAAAGGCCCCCGAGTCCTGAGAGACCCAGGTTTGTCACATCTATGATGGCTTGTTTTCAAACATTATGCTCTGCTTTCCTTTTACGCTAATAATAACTATGTGCTCTATTTGGTTAAAAAAAAAAAAAAATCCTGAAGTGCCATGGAATATTTGAATAGGAAAATGATATATAACTACGCTGAATTCCCTCAATCACTGCTGTGTTCCCTCGAGAAAAGCAATTCACTCAATGTCACTCTTGTTCAGGTGCTGTCCGGTTGGTGGTGTATGAATATGTGAATGTTGTTATTTGCTATATTTGGCCTATTTTGTACACATATTTAAGAAAAATTTCTTGCCTCTTACATTTTTTTCTTTCTATCTCTGTCTCTCTTTAGTTTGCCCCTCCGTCCTCAACCTCGAAATTCAGGTAACTTTGTTCTCTTCCTCCTCTAAATATCTTTCCCATTTGCAAAGTGCAGCCTTTGGTTCTAATGTTGTGTTGTGATGTCTAGGTGAAATCAAGAGATCAACCTCAATGTCCTTTGTAGATGGAAACATTGGAACTTGGCCCAAAGAGAAAAGGTCAGTGCTCTCTGCTGAAAGGATTAACTACATTGAGCCTTGAATTGTGTTTGAATTTTAAATTTGAGTATACAAGGTCTAAAAATGTTTGCCTCCAATAATAGATAAAATGAACATACATATTTATTTGGGGAGAGGTACATCCGGATGTAGCTGTCTCAAAATATATATAAAATATTTTTATAATATATATAAGTCTTTAACAGAATATGCTGCTACCTACAGATTTCTTATATTTGGTTAGTTCCTTTCAATTCCCTATTAGATTCCTGACTTAATTCCATAATAAAAATCCCATTTTAATGAATAAAAAAATCAAATTTTTATGTTGCCAAATTTTATGTCCATCTTTTCTTTTGGTTGTCTCCTCAGATCTGGGCCTTACGGTGTGTCTTTTGACATCCCCTTTGACAAAGACAACTCTCTGTCCGTCGCTGGATCTTCCACTCACGGCATGATCAGGTCCGCTAGCACTGACGACGGTTCTGGCTTCAAGGTCCACCACATGTCTCACGGGATGAAGCGCAACTTGTCCTTCCAGCCCGTCAGCGGCCAGAGTGTTGGCATAGAAGAGGAGGGCTGCTCTGACAGCCTGGCAGGGGCAGAAGCAGACAGGCGCCCCATTGGCCGGGCCTACCCCAATGGGCACGGGAACGGCACAGGGAACGCAAACACGCCCTCCATGGAGGAGGCCCTGCAGATCATCAGCACCAGCAGGCCTATGACAGAGGGGGTCAACAACGGGTTTTTTCTGCACAGCCAGGGCCGTGGGCCTGGGGGAGCAAGCGGACTGGAGCCACTTTCTGAGTCAGACTCCAAAGGACCTCTGACCCCATCGGACACAACCGAGGTGGATACAGGAATCCACGTGCGCACAGAAGACATGCTGGATGAGGACTCCTCGCTGAAAGACTGCTCTGTTAACATAGAGCTGGACATGGACACGCCAAGCCCTAGCCCAAGTGCTCACAGCAAGTCCCCTACTGAAGTGAAGATGACCAGCTTTGCTGAGCAGAAGATGAAGAAGCTCAACCCCACGGCACCAGACTCAGGGAGGGACAGTATTGGAGGTGGAAGCTCCCTGAAGACCACCCCAGAGGGCTCAGAGTTTGGCCTTCCACTGTCAGTCTCTTGGGCCCCCACCCCCGAGCATAGCCCTGTCCGTCAACATGTTACCCTGCCCATCACCAATAAAACCCCAACCACACCTGTGCAACTGCCACCCAATGACCCCGCCCAGGCCATGGCTACTGAAATGGTGCAGCTCAGGATGCGTTTAGAGGAGAAACGTAAGGCCATCGAAGCGCAGAAGAAGAAAGTGGAGGCTGCATTTTCAAGGCATCGCCAACGGATGGGGCGATCAGCATTTCTCAACGTGGTCAAGAGAAGAGGGGATGGGGCTGCGAGTGTGGCCGAGGAGGAAACGGGGAGGACTGAGGACGACAGCAAGGCAGGAATCTCAAGTCCCAGCCTTGGAATTAGGAGGAGCAAGGCGGACACACCCGACGGGGCTGAGCAAGGCAGCGCAAACTCCCGTTGGCTGAAGTCACCTGGAGGAGGAGAGGAGGGTGGGCCAAGCACAGGCCAGCCCACTGAAGTGGACCTCGCAGAGTACACGCGCTCCATTGAAAAACTGAACCACTCCTTGGCCTTCCTGCAGACTGAGATGCAGCGATTGGCCCAGCAGCAGGATGTTATTATGGCCATGAGGGAGCAACAGCAAGCCTGGGTCATCCCTCCTCCGCACACGAACCCTTCCCCACAGAAACAGTCCCGGGTTGGGGCTGTGACTCGATCCTCTGGACCCTCATCTCCCGCCGACTCCCCTCATTCTACCCATCGCTCCCCAACTAGCATGAAACGCAAATCGGCCTCCTTTCATTCCCGTAATCCCCGCACAGCTCGACCCAGCGAGCTAAAACTGGCCCCTTACAATCGAGTCCTCACTGCTCCGCAATCTGTCGACAGCATCCCCAGGCTACGGAGGTTCTCTCCCTGCCAACCCCTGGCAAGCTCCTTTGTTTACATGGGAGAGAAACCAACAAATGCTAAGCCAGAGAGCGCCCTCCCAGATGGGGATGGGAACCATGAGATCGACCCCTTCCTCTCCCCAGATAGGGAGAGTGCCAGCATTAGCGCCGCCGGCTCACCCCCCAGCTCTCCTGCCAGAGACTGCAACCAGCAGAAAAAAGCAGAACAATCAGATAATGAAACCCAGGATATGGTAATCCAAAGCCAGCTGGCCCTCAATGACATGTATGACCGATATGAGAAGCCGCTAACAGATCTTAAACCGACAGTTGACACCTCAGTCTCTGAGGTTCTGTCCCATCCAGTGATGGAGAGCTTCACAGTGACGCCCACAGAGAGCCATCCCCAGTTGGGCCAGGCCAAGAGCAGTTTGATTGAGGTTCCTCTGTCAGTGATGAATTTCCCAGAGGACCAGGTCCTGGAGGAAGGCTGGGAGAAGCAGCAGGACTGCATGGAAAGCCTGGATGACGACCAGAATATGTGCCGTGGCTTCTTCTTCAAGGTATTGTGTTATTTACATATTTTTTGGGCGCATTTCCATTTAATACGTATTCTTTGGAGACACAGGCATCCATATAATTTATTCTAATGGACAGATCGTATTTAACCGGGTCAGTCTGCTGGACAGAAACATTTGGACATACCTGTATTTCACTGTTGAACAGATAACTTAACATTCTTTATTGAATATAAATTGTTTACATTTACTAGGATTTTAAGAAAATATTTATACAAGAATGCGAAACCAGATTCTCAATTTGAATGTTTTTTGGTGCCATATTGATTCTCAAAATGGCGATACCATTATTTAATTTATGGATGGTCATTATATTTAGGAAAGTTTATCATGTAGTGTAGTTACTGTACACCCACAAGGTTGTTGTTTCTAGCAGTGTTTCCCATACATTGATTTATTTGTGGCGACCCGCCACAACATCACCATTGACCGCCACATATTGATTTTCTATTATTTTTACTATTTGAAATGGGTAAAATCGTATTTCATTGCAGAGCTGCGCACAGGGCATTGATGCACTCAGCCCTCCTTCCCTCTGTCTCTCGCTCGCTTGTGCTCTCTCTCACTAACACAGAACAGAGCAGGAGCCCCTCCTCTCCCTGCACGCACTGAATCATGTGTGGGATGTTTATAAGGATGTGTACCAAAACCCTGGTACCGCACTGAATCCTATACGATCGTTATCTACTGGAGCGCTCCACTTGAAATCCTCTGTATTCCTCTCCTTTCCTCTCTCGTGTGACTCGCCCTCTAACTTTCAGCCGAGAGGCAATCAGCAGTGGCGCTCACCAATGTCACATTCTATTCATTCTGATCATGCATTAAAGCCCTTGGAAATAATATGATATAGTTGATCAAAGCAAGCACGTTGTTCTTTTATTTGTTTTCTTTCACTAAATAGAGTAGACTGGAATGCAAACCAAATGCATCATTTTGTTTTGCCGTAACAACCAAGACAAGAGATAGAACTTCAATAACCAAATGATAATAACAATGACCCTGTGTCCCAGTTATTGTGCTGTTCTGTTTTTTTGGTAGCCATGTTTGTTTTCTTAAGAATCGATCCTGTCTCTAAAAGTAAAATGGGCCTTTTAAAGGTCACATATTATACTCCTTTTCAACAAGTTAATATCCACAGATCAACCACAACATTAAAACCACTGACAGGTGAAGTGAATAACATGGATCATCTCATTCCAGTGGCACCTGTCAAGGGGTTGGATATATAAGATAAGATAAGATAAGATAAACCTTTATTAGTCCCACAACAGGGAAATTTACATCGTTCCAGCAGCAAAAAGGGGACAGCAGAAAATAAAGAGCATATCAAGTAAACACTATAAACAATATAGAATATATAGAAACATACAAATTAAAAAATCACCATAAATAGGAACCAGATAGTACTAAGTGTATTGCACATATCTTGACACATTGCACATCAGGGATTGCACTTTCTTTTTTTCTTTTCTTTTTTTAACATAAAAAGATTGAACTTGGATTCTTTCAGAGTTTGTGTGTGTGTGTGTGCGTGTGCGTGTGCGTGTACTGTCTGACAGCCGCAGGAAGGAAGGACCTGCGATAGCATTCCTTCCCACACTTTGGGTGAAGCAGCCTATTGCTGAAGGAGCTCTCCAGTGCCATCAGAGTGTTATGCATGGGGTGGGATTCGTTCTCCATCATGGATGACAGCTTAGCCATCATCCTCCTTTCTCCCACCACCTGCACTGGGTCCAGGGGGCCCCCCAGGACCGAGCTGGCCTTCTTGATCAGTTTGTCAAGTCTCTTCCTGTCATCTGTGGTGAGGCTGTTGCCCAAGCAGACCACTCCATAAAAGATGGCCGATGCCACCACGGTGTTGAAGAAGGTCCTCAGGAGAGCCCCCTGCACTCTTAAGGACCTAAGTCTTCTAAGCAGATAGAGTCTGCTCTAACCGTTCTTATGTATGTGATTAGTCCAGTCCAGTTTATTGTTCAGGTGAACACCCATGTACTTGTAAGATTCCACGATGTAAATATCCATTCCCTGTATGTTCACCGATGTCGGGGGGAGTGTCTGCACCTGTGGAAAATCCACCACCAGCTCTTTGGTTTTCCCCGTATTGATCTGGAGGTGGAACCGCTGGCACCAGTCCACAAAATCAATGGTGCAGAGTTGTCAGAGAACTTCTGCAGGTGACAGCTGGTTGAGCTGTACATAAAGTCTGCAGTATAGAGGGTGAAGAGGAAAGGTGCCAAGACCGTTCCTTCGGGGGCCCCCGTGCTGCAGATGACCATGTCACACTCGCAGCTCTGAGACCTCACGTACTGTGGCCGGTCCGTGAGGTAGTCCAGGATCCAGGAAGACAGATGATGGTCCACCCCTGTGTGCTGCAGCTTGTCGCTCAGAAGCACAGGCTGAATGGTGTTGAAAGCACTTGCGAAATCAAAGAACATGATCCTCACAGTGCTCCTAGGCTTCTCCAGGTGAGAGAGAGCTCGATGTAGCAGGAAGATGACGGCGGCGTCTACCCCGATGCCAGGCTGGTAGCACAAGATGCACAAGGACCAGCCTCTCCAGGGTCTTCATGAGATGATACGTCAGTGCCACCGGCCTGTAGCTGCTGAGGTCCTTGGGGTGCGGGATTTTCGGCACCGGTACCACGCAGGAGGTCTTCCACAGCTGTGGTACTCTCCCCAGCTTCAGGCTCATGTTGAACATGTGCACCACTATCCCACAGAGATGGTCTCCACATGTCTTCAGGATCCTGGCGCTGATGCCGTCCGGACATGCAGCCTTTCTCTCCTTCATCTCCCGGAGCTCTTTCCTCATCTGGATGGTAGTGAGGGACAGATTGGAGCAGGGGGGCTGAGTGGAGGTTGTGAATGGGGGGGGGGGGGGGGGGGGGGTTGTCTCTGGTAGGAGAAGCAGTGGGGGGTGGCTGTGAGCTGAGTATTGAAGGAAGGGGGGTGGGGCAGAACACCCGGGGTGCAGACGACGGAGGTAGCAGCCGAGGTGAATAGGCCGGGGGAGGGGTAGGTGACTGATCAAATCTATTAGAAAACAAATTGAGATCATTCACCCACCTCTGATCTCCCACAGCCTGGGAGTCTGGTTTGTTGTGGCCCGAGATGGTTTTGAGGCCCTTCCAGACTCCTCTGGTGTTCTTTTGCTGCAACTGGTCCTCCATATTTCTTCGGTAATTGTCCTTCCCCTCTTTGATCTTCCTCCTCAGCTGTTTCTGTACCTCCTTCAGCTCCTCCTTGTCTCCTGATTTAAAGGCCTTTTCTTCTCCTTGAGGAGAGTCTTTACATCCGGAGTAATTTACATTTACATTTAGTCATTTAGCAGACGCTTTCATCCAAAGTCACATACAAGGGAGAATAACATTCAAGCTACATTGCAATAGAAACATTAGTGTAACAATAAATAAATACTGCTAAGTAGTGCTTAGATATTGTAAGTTAGGAGAGGAGGTGCTCTCTGAAGAGCTGGGTCTTCAAGTGCTTCTTAAAGACAGAGAGGGAGGCCCCTGCTCTGGTGGTTTTGGGCAGCTCGTTCCACCAACATGAAACTACAAATGAGAATAGCCTGGATTGCCATGGTTGGGCAGCCGGCAGAGCCAGGCGACGCTCATTTGACGAACGCAGCATCCAGGGGGTAATATCTCCTCTTACAAGAGCATTTAAGTAAGTGGGAGCATTCCCAACAATCACTCTGTAGGCAAGCATCAGAGACTTGAACTTGATGCGAGTGGCTACAGGTAAGCAGTGGAGCTCGATAAGCAGCAGAGTAACGTGTGTCCTCTTTGGCTGGTTGAGCACCAGTCGCACCGCCGCATTCTGTATCATCTGCAGTGGCTTCACCGCACAAGCCGGCAAGCCTGTTAAGAGAGCGTTGCAGTAGTCGAGGCGGGAAATCACCAAGGTTTGTACCAGCAGTTGAGTGGCATATTGGGTCAGGTACGGCCTGACTTTTCGGATGTTGAATAGTGCGAAGCGGCACGACCAAGAGATGGCAGCAACATGGTCCGAGAATGTCAGTTGGTCATCGATAATAACAACTAGATTCCTTGCAGCCTTGGTAGGAGCAAAAGATAAAGACTCATTTATGATATCAATGTTGTGATAAATACCTTGTTTGGCCGGGAAGACCAACAGTTCTGTTTTTGCCAAGTTTGGTTGAAGATAGTAATCCTTCATCCACGTGGATATGTCAGCGAGGCAATCCGAGCTCCGCATCGAGACAGTGGGGTCATTAGGCAGGAAAGACAGATAGAGTTCAGTATCGTCCGCATAGCAGTGATATGAAAAACCATGCGAGCGGATGATCGGGCCCAGCGAGTTGGTGTATATGGCAAAGAGGAGAGGTCCCAGCACAGAGCCTTGGGGCACCCCTGTGGTGAGGTGGTGAGGCACAGACAACTGGCCTTGCCATGTCACACTGAAGGAACGCCCAGTAAAGTAAGATTCGAACCAGGAAAGTGCACTGTCAGAGATACCCATACTTGAGAGTATGGACAGGAGAATGCTGTGATTGACAGTGTCAAAAGCAGCTGATAAGTCTAGCAGAATGAGAACCGAGGATTGGGCAGGAGCTCTAGCAGTTTAGGCCTCACAGACAACAGGATTGGTTTAGTGGAGTGTCCGCTTTTGAAGCCAGATTGAAGTGGAGTAGACAGGTTTTGAAGCCAGATTGAAGTGGATCAAGAAGGTTGTTTCTTGACAGGAATTCTGTAACCTGTCTAGAGACTGCCCTCTCAATAGTTTTGGAAAGGAATGGGAGGAGTGAGACCGGCCGATAATTTTCCACTCGAGTGGGATCGAGTGAAGGTTTTTTGAGCAGTGGTGCTACCCTAGCCACTTTGAAGAGGTGAATGTGCCAGAAGTGAGGGAAGAATTAATCAAATGTGTGATTGCTGGGGTGACAGTCGGTGATATGGCTTGAGGGGGTTGCACTATTTTGAGGTTTAATCCACCTCTAAGTGAGAGCAAGGAGCTCCAAGGAGAGGTGGTTAGCATATCCAGAAATAAAGTTGGCCTTGTTAACTGCAGATCGACAGTTCCACAAGCCAACAGAGAAGGAGGTATTTGCAGATGATGTTTGCTGCAGAGACCTGAGGTGACCCAGATTGCATCGGCGTTTTTTATAACAAGGCTTTCTGTGTGACCTTGAAATTGTGTGACCGTGTAGTAGTTGCACAATGTGTTTGAGGTGACAAAATCAAGACAGGTTTGCCTTGTTCGATCTCCTTGCACAGGTAGACTTGCAAGTCTTTACACAATACCGTCTTCACACGAGAACGGCTGCACACAGGGCTGACGCTTTAGTAACAGCCCTGTGAATGTAGCATGACCGCTGATTGAAGAGGGCTGTTCTGGTGCTCGGACTGATTGCACCCGGCTGGCACGCCCACACAAAGACAAGGACTTACCGATTTGGGGGAGAGTCTAGAAGTCACACCCTTTGTTGATGGCTAATTAATTAACAGTGATGGGTTCAGAGTGAATCTATCAGTCCTAAGTTACAACAGTATAATACTAGATAATGAATACAAAGCAATAAATACACTTACACAACAGTTTTGGCACTGTAGCTTGTCTCAAGTAATCCAGGGTTTGCTGTTGGAAAAACACTGTACACTCCTGGTAGGTACAGTGTTTCCCACACAGAAGTTGATGTAATCCGTGATACGGTCAGTGAGCCCGTCGATGTCCTCCCCATGAGGAGCACAGACTTCTTCCCACACAGTAGAGTCAAAGCAGTCCTGCAGAGCCTCTTCAGTCTCTTTAGACCACCTTTTCACTGTGCGGGTCACAACTGGTTGCCTGAGCACGAGAGGTTTGTACACAGGCAGAAGATGAACCAGGTTGTGATCTGATCTTCCCAGGGCGGGGAGGGGGGATGAGTTATATGCCTCCTTGGTGTTGGCATATAACAAGTCCAGTGTTTTATTGTCCCTGGTGTGGCATGTCACGTACTGGGAGAAAGTGGGCAGAGTGGAAGATGGAGAGACATGATTAAAGTCCCCAGAGATGAGGAGGAGGAGGGCAAGTGGGTGCTGTGTCTGCAGCCTGCTTACAGCTGAGTGCAGGACATCAGTGGCCGCTTCGGCGTTAGCAGAGGGGGGCACATACGCAGCGAAAATTCCCTCGGGAGAAAGTTCGGCCTCATGCTAACGGCTAACAGCTCGATGTCCTTACAACAATGTTCTTCCTTGATGGTGATGTGCCGGGCTTACACCATCTATCATAAACAAATACAGCCAGCCTGCCTCCTTTCCACTTACCGCTCTCCACTGTCCTGTCCGCCCGCAGCAGATGAAATCAGTCCAGGGAAACAGCCGCATCCGGAATTAGCGTGGTTAGCCATGTCTCGGTAAACATCATGATGCTGCACTCACGATTTTCCCTCTGGTGCCGGGTCAGCGCTGTTACTCGTCCATCTTGTTGAGGAGAGATCTTACATTCTCCATGATAACAGACGGGAGAACGGGCCTGTAGCGTCTCCTCCGGGAACGACACAGAGTCCCAGCCCAGCTCCCTCCCCCTGAGCTCGCGGGGGACATCGGGTCTCTCCTGGGGCAGCACCTCTGTGTTGGGAGGGCCAACAGCTGATCCCCGCTGTAAACAATAGTGCTGCGCACGGAATCTCCCGACTCGGTAGTTAATAAGTTAAAAAAAGAAAAAGAACCAGAGAAAAATGTGCAAATTTGGCCTCCATTAGTGCAAACTGTGTTTAGAAACAATTACACACAAAAAAGTACTTAAAAAAAATAGAATTAAAAACTTAAGTTAAAAGAAGCATGAGTGAGCAGGAGCTGCTATAACAGGCTGCCACTCGCGCGGCGCCATTTTACTACATATTAGGCATACATATATTAGGCAGCAAGTGAACAGTCAGTTCTTGAAGTTGATGTGTTGGAAGAAGGTAAAATGGGCAAGCGTAAGGACCTGAGCCACTTTGACAAGGGCCAAATTGTGATGGCTAGATGACTGGGTCAGAGCATCTCCAAAACGACAGGTCTTGCGGGGTGTTCCCAGTATGCAGTGGTTAGTACCTACCAGAAGTGGTCCAAGGAAGGACAACCGGTGAACTGATAACAGGGTCATGGGCGCCGATGGGCTCATTGATGCGCGTGGGGAGCGAAGTCTAGCCCGTCTGGTCCGATCCCACAGTAGACCTACAGGAGCACAAATTACTGAAAAAGTGAATGCTGCTATGATACAAAGGTCTCAGAACACACAGTGCATCTCAGTTTGCTGCGTATCTGCAGACAGGTCAGAGTGTTCATGCTGATCCCTGTACACCACTGAAAGCACCTACATGGACATGTGAGCATCAGAAATGGACCATGGAGCAATGGAAGAAGGTGGCCTTGTCTGATGAATCACGTTTTCATTACATCATGTTGATGGCGGGGGTTAAGGTCCGATCCGATTGAGCATCTGTGACCCCCAACTCACAACTTACAGGACTTCAAGGATCTGCTGCTAGCGTTTTGGTGCCAGATACCACAGGACACCTTCAGAGGTCTTGTGGAGTCCATGCCTAGACGGATCAGAGCTGTTTTGGCAGCACGAGAGGGAGCTACACAATATTTGTGGTTATTAGTGGTGTTTTTTATGTTGTGGTTGATAGGCTAGTAGGTCTCTGAGGTCCCAAAACATGTTTTCGAAGTGTTTTTCTAAAAGTACCACTCAGACCTCTTTGTTTCAGTCCATCTCTTGACGGGCTGTTTCTGTGTCTGTAGCTTTAAATGCAAATGAGCTGCTGCTCCCCAGGCCCTACTCCGGAGCTGGTTCACGTTCCTCTCCAATTATTTAAGAGTGTTGATAAGAGGGAGTTGATCTAACAGTCATTCATTCCTATTTCAGCAAAAGTTTCGTGGCCATGCTTAGCTCTTAGCTTCGACATAATAAGGTGGGTCCTCCACTATACGGGACATACCAAATGGCGCACCTTCTCAAAGGTATTTCTCATGCCGTGGGTGGAGGTACTTGATGTAGGAGGGGGAGGCAAATCTGAACGGCTTGTTGAATCACATGTTTTCTGACAAAGGCTGCCCACCAAAAACTATGTTAGTAGTCCCATCAGAGACCCTAATGTATGTACACAAGCACTGCAAAAGTGAGTTTTTCACAAGTACCTTTAAGGAAAACGTCATCACTTTTGTTTTATAGGTCTAGCTAGGCTGTGATCTAGGTCAGAAAAGTAGGGCTTTTGTGAATAATTTAAGTACAGCTATGGAGAAGTGGAGTTGAAGTCATGTTGAACTAGATAGCGGGGGCTGAACGGAGTGCACAGGGTTTTCACATTAAATCTTAATGATCAAAATTAAACAAAGCAATTTCTTTTTAAATCAGCCAGCATTGCCAGAGCCAGAGGTGAAAAATAATCATGATTCTTATTGCTAGATTGTGACTTGACTTCTGTGGTGAAGCCGTAATTCCCTTTCCAATATCATACCGTGGTTGATATCTAACACAAACTGCTCACACCTGAGCCATTGCTTCCTTTGAGGGAAGTTAAGGTTTATTGAATTACCCTTTTTGCTATAAGAGAGGGTGCAGTTTAATATATCAGTACATCAGGGAATAGTAATTTTAAAGTTAATTTTAGCACCATTACACATAACAGTCTATGTGAAATCAAAATACATCTAATTATTCCATGTTCCTGACTGTTTTATTTTTTTCAGGAGGGGGGCAAGGCAGAGGACAACATGGCCCAAAAGAGAGCAGCGCTGCTGGAGAAGAGGATGAGGAGGGAGAAGGAGAGCCAACTCAGGAAGATGCAGCTGGAGGCCGATTCGGAGCAGAAGAGGGAGGAAGCTCGGTGGGTTGAAAGAAACACGTAAAAAGAAATCAGACGCTTAACCTTTTTGACAGGATGTGTCGTGTTCATTATAAGATTAGATAAGATAAGACATCGGGCATTTATGCTAAAGTAAAGTACAAATAATATATAGCAATATGAAATATGCTATAGTGTGGTATAACATGCTATATTATGCTGGTATAGTATATTATATACTGTACATAGCGTATTTTTTTTGTAACAGCGTTTATGAGTGATTGGCACATAAACTGTATCAGTTACAGTTTGTGTTCAGGACCTAAAGGATGAGAAAACATTCTTCATTGTTCAGTGCTCAATTTACGTCACAAACCTATAGGTGTTTGTGACGGCCTATAAACATACACGTAACAGAGCTACCAAAGCGCGACCAAACCGATTGTTTTGTGAACGGGAGTGCTTGCCAACATATTTCTTCCTTATTTAGAAACAGGCTTGACACATTTCGAAATGACGTCCATGTCAAAAGTGTGGGTAGTCCCCCCGTCTCCTGGACTCACATTTTTGTCAAATAACACCAGATGTTGAGTTCTTCTCCTCACAGGCTGTATAGAATGACAAAAATATGGAAAATAGATATACAATATTATAACATAACAAGTAGTACCACAATACCAGTACCATACAAATTATAGCAAGCACCCTAATAATTACACTCACCCATTCAGCCTCAAAGCAGAGGAGGAGCGCATCCGGAAGGAGGAGGACAAGGCCCGGAAGCAGTTCATCAAGCAGGAATACCTGAGGAGGAAGCAGCTGAAGCTGATGGAGGACATGGACACCGTGATCAAGCCACGGTCGTCAGTGGGCGCCAAGCAGCGGCGCGCCAGGCCGAAGTCCATCCACCGCGAGACCATGGACTCCCCCAAAACCCCGGTCAGGGCCGCCGCAGGTAAGCACGGAGACGACCCCCCGACACACACACCGCACTGCTCAGGGGTCAGTCAGCTGTCACCCTCATCTGTGCCCAAATTGTGCCACCTGAAAATGCTTTTCTTTCTAACTGGGTAACGCATGGCTTAGTCTGAGCCATTGAGCGACAATTATGTGCACAAATATTTAAAGTTATTTTCACAATTCTTCAGATTTTTGGCTAGTTTGAGTCTAAAATCACCTTTTTTATTTCTATTGATAAAATATTTGAATAAATTAAAAACTCTACAACATGGTCTCATTGGTGGCCTGTTAGATCTGTCAGATCTGTGGTAATAATCGCTTATAATTAAATAAATCTAATTAACACAATATACAGAACTTGAAACATATTAACATACTAAAAAGCAATGCAGCACTCCCATGTTGAATGCATGTGAATGTGTTTGTCAGTTTACTTGTCTTTATATGACTTTCAGCTAAAATGCCTCCAAATGCATAATTTTGGAATATTTTAGATTTGAAAGGAAAACCCAAGTATTTTTTCAATCATTGGGATTGAAAATTAGTGTAAACGTAGAAAAAGTCTTGCTTTCATTTAATTGAATGACTTCATTTAATTTGTGCTAATGTCTCGCTTTGGAAAATGCTCTGTATTGATTTATCATATGTGTTTAAATTGTGCATGTGAACCATATTCCCGAAGAAGCTGCATTGCCTTGTAACGTTTCTAGGCATGGGCCGTCGTCCTGCTCATCCGTGGTGTTGTTGCGGTATAAACATGTTCGTCCCATGCTGTGTGGCATCTCCTTTATTCCACCCTCCAGGGTCACGCCAACGTGTCTTTTCAGTGTCCAGCCTGTCGCTATCATCGCTTAACCTGGGAGACGGCGACAGCGTCCACTCTGGGAAGAGAGCGCCCAGGTTAGGATCTCCCTCGGGTTCTTTAACAGTGGCGTTCAAACGGGTGATGAGCGGCTCAGGAGGGGTAGTGCTGTAGTGTCCTTGAGCATGATACCTAACCTATGAATAAATTGTACGTCGCTCTGGACAAAAGCATCTGCTAAATGACGTAATGTAATGACTTACTGTGACTGACCAAAATGTAATCGATTTTGTAATAACACTCGCATTTCCTGCATTTTGTCATAAACATCATGGCCTCAATATGTTATACGTTTTGCCATATTTTGTAACATCCTATTACATAATGAGGTGGTTATGACTTGGAGGTAACTTTTTTTGGTGAATATGTAATAATTACATTTAAAAGATTGCCGTCTTCATTTATATCAAATGTCACACAAATTCCTCTACACATAGAAACAAAAACACGCTTTATGTAAGAGGTTATTACAATTTTTTTTTGTTATTGCAAAATTTAGGTCATTACCAAATTGAAAATGTAATTAAATTGCAGGTGTTATTACATAATAAATGTGAACTTTATTACATTTTGGCAAGTTTTTTCAAAATATGGTGTTAATACATAATGCGTTGTTACAGAGAGTAAATCAAAAGCCTAAATCAGGCGATGAAACTTTCCATAGTGAACTAACCATGCGCTCGACATTTCAGTTTTTTCAGTATCTTGGACATTTCCGAACCTGTCACTGTACACAAGAGTCCAGGGTCTCTGCGACATATTGGGTCCTCTCTTTTAACATTTCCTCTTCATTGTCCCCCTATCTTCTCTCCTCCTGCTCCTCACACCTGTCAGAAGCGCTAGTTTAGCCTCTGGCAGTCTCCTCTACCTTTTGAACTCTCCTAAACGGAGAAGGCGAAGGTCAGTTCCTGCTTCAGCGGTGCAGGCTCTTCACACTGTGACATCACACCAAAGCACATAGCCCTTCATGGGTTTTATTTGGGAATGTCTGAGCCTGTGAAGAAAGCACATGTATTTTTCTTCGGCTATTCCTGGGAAGATTCTCATGGCCGGCTGCAAAACACAGCGCTTTGAAGCTTGTGGCTTGACAGTATCCACCGAGAGCTGTTTCCTGCATAACCCCGTCTTCCACGCCCTCCTCACTAACGTGCAATCCCACTGCCACGGCTGCTGCACCCTCACTGTGCTTTATTATCACGCTAAACCCACGGAGCACACGCTGCAATGCCGAACACCCTTAAATCCTGCTTTCTGTCTTGACATCTTCTTTCTTTTGAGCACTTTGTGAATCCAAAAACATCCACTTGTTTTGAAATATCCATTTATTACTTGAAATATTCATGAAATTGCCTTAAACAAACAAAAGCAATAGATTTATTTCATGGTTTTATTTTGGGAGATTAAGATTTCCGTACTCGATACTAGTTTTAAAAACCTTTCCTGAGATATATATATGTGTACAGTGTGTGTGTGTGTGTGTGTGTGTGTGTGTGTATGTGTGTGTGAATTTATGTGTGTGTGTGTATATATATATATATATATATGTGTGTGTGTGTATATATATATGTGTGTGTGTATATATATGTGTATATACATGTTTATATACGGTGTGTATATATACACTGTGTGTGTGTGTGTGTATATATATATATATATATATATATATATATATATATATATATATATATATATATATATATATATATATATATATATATATATTACCATATATATCCAGTCTTACAGCTGCAATGGCGAGCCTTAATCCACAGACACTTTATTGACCCACATTGAAGATGCTTTTAACCAGACTGCCTCACATCTCTGCTCACGCTTGCAAAATAATTGCAGCTTAAGCTTACACAATTTGCTCTGCCATAACAATCGACGCCCCGGGCGAAGTCTGTCTTCTTGTTTGGGATTATTACATTGTTTAGGTACGCAGAGTGCAGAAACAGCACATTTTGGGCTAAAGGACAGTTTAGCACAAACATTACATTGAGGGGGAGGGAAATGAACGTCCTGCAGGCCTGCTAGAAGTGCTGAGTGCTGGAAAGCCAGAAAGGTGACCTAGTGTGTGTGTGTGTGTGTGTGTGTGTGTGTGCGTGGTGTGCGTGTGTCTCAGGCCCGACTCTGCGGATGGCTTTCTGTCCCCGAGTCGCTCCAGCAGCAGGAACGGAGAGAAGGACTGGGAGAACACTTCCACCACCTCCTCCGTCACCTCCAACGCAGAGTACACCGGTAGGCTGCTCTTTCACTTGTTTTCAACTCCTGGGTGGGAGGTTTTCACAGCACGATATATTTATAACACCAAACTATAGTCGGAACACTTTATGAATGATTTGCATCAACTTAGCTTACCATATGCCCCTTATTTGTTGCTTTTCATTCTTTTAATTGAAATCAGTGGAGTTCCCAGCGTTCATATCCAATAAAATACCAGGGTTTAACAACCATAATATATTTTGGACTCTTCATTAATCGAAATTACAATTTGTTTTGTTTTTTTTGTTAGTTTTTTCTTAATTAATGCTTTCTTTGATGATTTATTTTAAATAATTGATTACTGGACGTTCCAGTGCTGGTCACTGGGTTATAATGGACCAGGGAGGAAAGTGCGTACACAGTTCATTGTCCACACAACAAGGAACTGAAAGGACTTGTGAACACTCACCTTAACAGATCTGTTTTAAATCATGTAACAATATGTCTTTAAGGTGACACGGTTTCATTGAGTGAGTGAAACTCGGACCGGACCATGTATCGCATACTAGCATATCATTTTGTAAGCCAAGTAAGTGTGAAATCATAGGATCCGTTGAACAGTATGTGTAAAGTGCCAGTACTGGAGTGTATCCCACAATGCATTGTGATAACAGTACTTTGCTACAATAACCAACAATGGCAGAGGGCGGGTACTGTTAAATTGATCAACCCACAAAGTGCTGAAAGGCTATATGAAAATGTACTATGTCCAAAAAGACATTGTTCTTTTTACACAGATACTCAGGTCATATGTACTGTGTAGTATGTGACCCAAAAAGGGTTGGTATTTTTTATCATTGCACTCACTCACTCATTTCAAATATATCCCCCCTGCACATGGAGCGAAGCAGCCTTTTCATTTCATTGCTCATAAATGATTTATCAGCAGATTCTGGAGCTGAGAGTGCCTTTGTCCTATCCATCACAAATGGACCGGTTGCTAGGACAACCATTTGATGTCGATCTCTTTTTTCCTTTTTTTGCCTTTCTCCCGACAGGGCCCAAGCTGTACAAGGAGCCCAGTGCCAAATCCAACAAGCACATCATCCAGAATGCCCTGGCTCACTGCTGCCTGGCGGGCAAGGTCAACGAAGGGCAGAAGAACAAAATATTGGAGGTGGGAAATTGTGAAATATAAATTGTTAGACTTTATCCCTGATAAAAAATAAATTGTTTTCTTTTTATATCATTTTAAGCATTTGAAGTGCTGAATTGCTTTTTATAGCTAATCATTGATGGTGTAAAGAAATTATGAAGAAATAAAATTCTATTCAAAAATAATTACTTTGATAAAATAATTTATTTTTAGATGGAAGGGAACGGTGTCCAGTGGGCTGGAAAGTGTCCAGTTAGTAAGTCACTGGTTGCAGATCTAAAAAGTTTGACTATTTTTCTTGGAACTCCAAAATACCCCTGACCATTTTCCTCATGATAACTCATATTTTTTATTTTTTATTATTGAATTGATTTTGTCAATATCAAAGGTTAAAGGTCAAGGGTTCTGTAAAAATGTGTGTGCTGATTAGTCACTGGGCTTAAACTTAATTTGACCAATGTCTCTCAATGTGGGGGCCAGGGACCCCCAGAGGTCCACCAAGAGTAAAATCAAGTACAATTATAAATAGTTAACCTTAAACCATTTTTATTTCATTTATAGACATTAGCACCAGAATGTACAATTATGAACGTTCTGATCATAGTTTCACCGTTATCTCCATGACTATAGAATAGACAGGAGAGGAAGTTTGGACTTACATCTGACACTAAAGATCTTAGATGAGGCTCCCAAAGACAAAATCTTATCAAATTTAGGGTGATGTGAAAAACTGTTGAGAACCCCGGCTTTAAACGATACATCCTTCACTTCAAAATGTCCATCCTTCTCCAGGAAATGGAGAAGTCGGAGGACAACAACTTCCTGATACTGTTCCGAGACGCCGGTTGCCAGTTCCGCTCGCTCTACACGTACTTTCCCGAGTCGGAGGAGATCAGCAAGCTGGCAGGCGTCGGCCCCAAGAGCGTGACGCGCAAGATGGTGGACGGCCTCTTCAAGTACAACTCGGACAAGAAGCAGTTCAGCCAAATACCAGCGAAGACCATGTCGGCCAGCGTGGACGCAATAACCATCCACGGCCACCTGTGGCAAACCAAGAAGCCGGCCACGCCCAAAAAAGTGGCTCCTCCTCCCGCTCAGTCCTCATAGAACTGTCACATTTAAAAAAACAAATGTTACCATTTCAATTTGCACTTCACTGTAAATATCCCATCACGATTCCAACACCTGCAATGCCAGTTAGATGATTGCAATGTTTTTCTTTTTCTTTTTTTTCCATGTTCATTATTTTTCCTCCTTATTTCATCCATGCCTTTTCGGGGTGTGCAACTCTCTCAGAGATTTTAGAACAAACTGGAATGTATGCAGCGGTTTTAGAGATGATGTAAATGTTTATTACAAGTCTGTTTGAATTGGTCTGATGAAGAGGCAATTTTTGTGATTGTGTGTGTGAGTGTTTTGTTTTATTTGTTTCTTTAGTTTTTTGTTTTTTTTTCTTCTATATTTTCTCATATGTGCCAAAAGTAAAACAACAAGAGAGTGAATGATACGAGGATTTCCTTTGGTCAACTAAAGCACTGAATGTTTTTTTTTTTTCCAGTCATCTAGTATAGGTTTTATTATTATTTTTGTCTTTTTCCATAAATTGACGTTGACATGTGTGGCCTTATGCTTGTTTTATTTTACTTTCTGTGAATGCAATGAGTCGATCATAGAGTAATGTATATACCTGACACAATGCTTTTGTATATGTTAGAACTGTTCATTTTGTTTTTTAGGTTGTTGTTTTTTTCTGCATCTCTGCGGATGAATCGGCTTGCGTAGTTACGGTACGCAGGACAACAAAAGGGCCAAAAATATGAGGCATACAGCTAGTAGTGTCAGCCACACCACGTGTGCGCATTCCTCACTCATCAAAGCCGAGCGGTTCTAGCTTTCTCATCGGCGACTTTTAAAGACGCCAGTGTTTCCAGACTAGTGGCTCTCAACCAGTCACCAGGACTTGATTATGATGATTAATAGGCATGTGAAACTAATTCTAATTTATTCAAATTCTGATTTACTATTATGTTTGTAACTTTGTGAGATGTAGATTTCTTCTTGTGAAACGATCCATATTTGCAGCCATTAAGCTCTGATAATAACCAGCCGTGTCAAGCTGCAGGAAAAGCAGAAATACAAATAGCGTCATTCAGTGTCGAAGCTCACAATACTGCATGTTTACACCTGCACCCAGGCTTCCTGAGTATGTCCTTGAGGATGGGAGGGTTGGGAGCCACTGTTTTAGATGATTTTTTTTATTTTTTGGGGTGGGTGAGTCTTCAGAACACGTGAAGCAAACACGGCTCATTGTTCATCTCCTTTGGGTTTCTAATGCTGAGTCTCTGGGGTATTCCCATGCTCACAGTATGTGGTTGAAATTTGTCATTAAATGATAATGATGATTTAATGTTTTTGGGGGTTTTTTGCTCATTTTCATCAGGATAATTAAAGAGGCACCTTGAATAAAAGAAAATCATCCGCCATGTTCCATATTATGTCATGTATTCATAGTTTATGTACAAGGATCAAACTCACGGTAGTTGTTCGCAACCTAAATATTAAACTTCACACTTATTAAATGTTCATTTCCTGAAAACTCTGATCCTGTTTTTTTCCTGCAGCGAGTATTCAAAGATTTATTCAAATTAGGAGACTTTGTTAATGGTTTGTCATTGTCCATAATGGGTCTGGCTGCTGTCCACCATCCTCCACGGGATGTTTAAAAATGAAAAATTTTAAAACATATAAATAAATTTGGAGGAGCAAGATCAACTTCAAGGATATTAAAGGACTTTTCATAACTCTGAATGGGGGGCGGTAACCTCGGGTGATCTAGTAATGGGAATTATTGTTCAATCCCCGGCTCCTCCCGGTAGTGTGCCCAAGTGTCCACTTCACCGCCCACTGCTCCCAGGTCAAACCTCATGTCTGACCTGGGAGCTACAAAAGTCTCAAATGAGAGATTTTTATATGAAATATTAACTCAACAACAGCGCGGGTTGCCCCCTTAAAGTCATTGTCATGGCAAGAAGGAAGATTGTGGCCGTGCAGGGGAAGCATTCCATTCACACCTAAACTCGGAAAGATCCCACTTCCTACTTGGAAAGTGCAAGAAGTGCCATTCAAGTGGGGATTGCAAGTCAACATTTGGAGTTTGGTTCGAAAAGCGGGTGGAATGCACGGGTTTTCCCAAACAAACACAAGGTCACTGCATGGTTCCATGTTTTGGGGACTACCGACAAGGATTACCGAGTTGTTTCCGAACGCAGCATAAAGTAGCCAAACTCCGTCACAATTCCTTCCTACGTCATATACTTGCAAACGCAAATACATTTTGTAGAAGATCGTGTTTACAAGGTTAATTCGCACATCTCGAAAGAAAAAAAATTACCACAGCAAAAAAACAACAACAACAACAACAACAACAACAGCAACAACAACAACAACCCACCGTCCTGTAAACATTTCCCACGGGTCCAGCAACAAGCCGTGCGTCGTCATGGCAGCTGATTGGCAGTTTGCGGCTGTGATGAAAGGTTGGATTCATCTTCCAGATCCGGTTCTTTACGTTGTTACAATATTGGTTGGATATCCCGACTCCCCGTCCATTTCATTCCTTTGGTTTTTGTACGGGGAGCGAGGGGGGGGGGTGTGGAATGTGACGGTGTAAATCGGCCACATTCAATAGGAATAATGTCAAAAGCCCAGGCCCTTGTCGCCCTTGGACTGTAATGTAGTCCTGAGTTTGGGAGTCGGACGATGTACGCTCCCATTGCCGGAGTGATTTGATTTGCCCGAGTCAGTTAAAAGCATTCGTTCGCCACGAACGGGTCGTTCGCGAGTCTTGCATCACGCCCGCTTAGCAACGGCAGGTTGTTGTGTACAGGGAGGAACCCGACGGGGAGGCTCTGGTTTTCGGGGGAAACTACACGTCTTGTCCGCCTGTCGCGGTCCAACCAGACGCCCTTCAGCGCCCTTCAGGGACTTTTCGAGGAGGCCGCGGGTACGAGACGTTTGGGGACGCGGCGGACATCCAGGCTTTAATGCGGCGTGTTACCGGCGGCAACTGACAGGTGAGACAGCGCGTTTGGCGCGTTAGCATGATCCTCCGGTGTGCATGGAGGCCCCCCCTCCGGTGTGCATGGAGGGCCCCCTCCGGTGTGCATGGAGGCCCCCCCCTCCGGTGTGTTGTTTGTGCTGCCGGCTGCACCAGCTTTGTCTGGTGGATGCAGCGCTGCCCGCTGTGCGATCAGATGTTTCGACCCTCCGCATTGGGAGCGGGGCTAATGGGTAGTGAGAGGGCACTCCTAGTTTTTAACACCCGGGGCCCTTCAAGGTCCACCCCAAAACGATTTATAACAACCTCGATGTTATTGGTTCTTCAGGATATTAGCGCTATCAGGGAATGTACCACAACGACTGTTTTGATCTTCGTTTCACTGTTATCTATAGCAGTGATGCTCAACGTGGTGTGCGGGGTCCTTCACTTGGTTTCCATTGGCGGGCCCCAACAAAATGATTAGGCTAAAAGTTGAACTACACCTTTACTTCACCATCAGAGAATGTACAACAGTGACTGTTTTGATCATAGTTCCAATGGCACCACTAGTTTTCTATAGCAGTGGTTCTCAACGTGCGGCCTGGGGGCCCACCAGGGGCCCTTCTATAGGTTTCCACGGGGGTCCCCAGCTAAATGTTGAGACGAATAGTTCAACTACATCATTATTTCATTTACAAGATGTTAGCAACACCAGGGGATGTGCAATAATGACTGTTTTGATTCTAGTTTCACTGTTATCTTTAGCAATGGTTCTCAATGTGGGGTCCAGGAACCCCCCCCCCCAGGGGGTCATTCAAGAGTTTCCAGGTTGTCCCCAGCAAAATGAGTCATAGTTCTAGTTTGAGGGGCTTATTTTTCTTCCTGAAATACAAGTAGACCTTTACAAAACAGAATCCTAATACAATTGGGGTTTGTTCGTTAATGATGTTGGAAACCCTCGTTCAGTAGCTACATCATGGTTCACACCAGGTGCTCAAGGTACTTGAATTTCGTCTTCATAAATCTAAGTACTGGATTAAAAAGTAATTGGAAAAATAAGAAAAACCCATGATAATTGAAAACCTATGATATTCCCCCTGGTTTTGTTATTCAAATCATAACGTGATAAACCTTTTCAGAATCTATTTTATGAAAATGAATTACGCCAGGAAAATATGAATTGAATCCAGCATTGTTGGAGACAGACACTAACAATAGTAGATGACAATGGCGTGTGTGTGTGTGTGTGTGTGTGTGCGCGTGTGCGCGCGTGTGTGTGCGCGCATGTGTGTGTGCACGTGTGTGTACACTCATATCGATAATGACGCTAAGATTATTTAATATTTTAATTAATAAAGATCACATTGAAAATGTATTGTATTTTGTTTTTGCATGAAGTCATTGAAAATGAAAAGAAATGTGCTTAAAAAGTACTTGAAAGTCCTTGAATTTCATTTTGTAATGGCAGGATGAGCCCTGCTACATGCAAACCTTCTCTTCCCTCTCTCCCTCTTGTAGCCACCTGAGAGGCCCCACAGTGACCCTTCAATATGACTGCAGAGGAGACCATCAACATCAAGGAGGCGGAGGTGGTCAAGCTGATCCTGGACTTCCTCAGCACCAGGAAGCTGCACATCAGCATGCTGGCCCTGGAGAAGGAGAGCGGCGTCATCAACGGGCTCTACTCCGACGACATGCTCTTCCTCAGGTCCGGGCCACCCAATTTAAGAGTTTTTATTTAATATCACCCTTTTCTCCAGGAAGCTATTTGTGCGAGTTGACTCAGGAAGATTTTTTGTATTCTCAGTCAGTCTTATTATCCTTTGCATATACTGTATGATTACCGGTGTTTCCACCATGTTTAACTGGTAGTCCATTGTTTCCCCTTCTAAAAATCGAAATGAAGATAAATGTATTAATTGATGACTGGTTCATCGCCAAGATATTGTATTTTTCCACATTATTATTTGCACTGTTTATTTGTTTTGACACTTTAACATTCCCAGAAAGTGACATATTTTGTGATAAGGTGTGAATAACAGACCTTGAATATTCACTGAGCGTTCCTGACAGGCAACTCATTCTCGATGGCCAGTGGGAGGAGGTGATGCAGTTCATTCAACCCTTGGAAAGCATGGACAAGTTTGACAAGAAGAGGTGGGAGAAATATGAAAACGATGGGGCCTCATGCGCAAAACCTTCCGTAAATTCTTGTTTATTTTGTTCTCGAAAAGAGCCAAAGAAAAACAAAATTGGGGGCACATAAATCTGAATCCCCCAAAGAAGGAATTCCGACGAGGAAAACACATGAGTGCTGTTATGTTCTTGGGAACGAATTTCCGAAAGGTGTGGATGATGCAGCTCGTGAGTCCCGCAGCTCAGTGGCACTTTGAATGGAAACACATTGATATCCAGGTTATTTACATTTATAACATGTCTACTTTGTTTTCCTCACAACATGTCCCGTCTGTTTTTTAAGAACAAACATAGTATCATATTAGTCCTGTTTTTGCGATGTCTGTTATACTAGAGTTTGACTTAATTATTTATTAACCAGAAAGTAAATAGAATAATTATACATTTAATAATAACAGAAAAATTATAAATATTTATTATGGCTGACACTACTACCAGACACTGACTAGTATACCAGTGAAGTGGGACGTTTGCTGCTCTGAAAGCGGTTTGGGTCAAATCTTTGCACATTCTCAGCTCACGTTGTGTTTCTCACAGACCATTGAGAAAGCATCCTCAATAACAGGGTGTACATTTAATCAATCAGATGTCACAATTTCAATGAGTCTTACTTTTTATTTTTATTTTATTATTATTTTTTTTTTAATAATATTAAAATTACACTGACTGGAAAAGAAACTGACCAACCAATCAACACCTGTGTCTTCACTAACATTTGGACAGGTTTCGTTACATCATTCTCAAGCAGAAGTTCCTTGAAGCCCTGTGTGTGAATAATGCCATGTCAGCCGCAGAAGACCCCCAGAATGTACGTATAGAAATTAAAATGTTAGATCCTTAAGCTTTTAATTCCATTTAGAGACGATTACAGTGGATGAGTAGAATTTTTTTTTTTTCCTGGTACCCTTTATTATGGGATTTGGCTGAGACCTACTTAAGTAGAGATGCTTCATGTCCGTTCGTAGAATACTTCCAATCTATAAGCCATAGTCTTTAACGTGACTATGTCAATTTGAAGCATTTCGTCTTTTCTGGATCAGACCGTTCGTCGTCATAAAGTCAAAATGACTTTTTAATTCATTTGAAACATTTACCTGAAACATGTTTATGTATGTGTTCACTTAAATGTTGGCTTTGGGGCAGTGAGTTGCAGAAGAACGTCATGACAGGTTGCCACAACTGGGTGTCTCTAGTCATTGTGATATTTTAGTAAATGATACCAGTTTCCCTACAATATATGTGCATAAATGGCACGGAAATCGTTAATTATAACCAAAATATCTATATAAAGGGAGGTATAGGCTCAGTTTTGATGTGGAGCTAGTATCATATTTTCCATACCTGTAATTCCATTTGAGAAAGCTGAAGTGCCACCGCTTTAACAAATGCAAAATACGGCAAAATTAAGTACCTTTGAGAAAAATGTGTGTTAACTAGTAGATCATTTTAAGGTATGTTTTTCACCATACGTCCACATTTTCCAAAACCCAGAAATTTAGGCTATGTTAAAAATCTAAAGAAGTGAGCTTTAATCAGTAAACTGGTCAGGAGGTAATGTAGAATGAGTTTTCTGAAGTTAAACGAGTAGAAAGACTAAAACTAAATTTTTCATCGATATGGTTCTTCAAGATGTCTGTAGTTGTCTTGTTCTTAATTTTGGCTGATGTTCCATTCCCACTCTTTTTCCATGGTTTTTCCCTCCCCAGTTGGAGCTGAGCATGCAGGTGGCGGTGCGCTGCCTCCACAGCCTGGAGGACTTCTGCCCGGCCAAGGAGGACTACAGCAAGCTGTGCCTGCTCCTCACGCTGCCCCGCCTCACGCACCACGCTGAGTTCAAGGACTGGAACCCCAGCACGGCGCGCGTCCACTGCTTCGAGGAGTGCTGCTCCATGGTGGCCGAGTTCATCCCCGCCGACAGGAAGCTGAGCGAGGCGGGTTTCCGGGCAAGCGGGAACCGCCTCTTCCAGCTGCTCATCAAGGGCATCTTGTACGAGTGCTGTGTGGAGTTCTGCCAGGTGAACCGCAGATGATGTTCCAACTCGCTATTCCAGCCATAAGAAAGCGTATTCGCGATCCACTTTCCTTCTTCATAGTTACCAAAAACCTCAAGGTATGATTCCGTTAGCCCAGTGGTTCCCAAAGTGCTGGGCCCCCTAGTGGGGAGTGGGGGAGACTAGTGAGCAGGCGATTGACTGACTATTTTATATGGTATATTTTTACATCCACAAAAGCTTACAGGAACTTAAGGAGCAATATACTGGAAGAGTTTACCTGGTTATTTTTATTGTTCGACAAAGTTTGACATAAAGCTGGATGAAAACATGGATGGTCACTTGTTTTGCTGTTGTTAATGGCAAAAAAAAGTATAAACTACAAAATTTGATTGCCATGGCAGGGGTGCGTGAAGGTTTTTCTACTCCTAAAGATGTGTCTACTGCTAATGACACGTTAGACAAAACACCATTTAGTCTATTTAAAAAAATAAAAAATTTAAATGAGAACTAGGAATGCAACGGTATGCGGTATGTTATAGAACCGTTCGGTGCACCCCATACGGTTCAATACATACACATGAACCATGGTAGAAGTCAACCAGGCGCATTGGCGCAGCGTAGGGGAGTGCAGTACGTCCAGTCAAGTCACACTTTATTTATGAATCGCATTTTTATACCAGTCCACGCTTCTTATTGCATCCACTGTTGCAGCCCCACAAGCCACATCAGCCCCACACGGGGTCCTCGTGGAGCCACGCAGCATTTTTCTATTTTTGTGCAAGAGGTCTATTTTTTTTCAACTGCGAGCAGCTATGCAGCCTTTTCCATAGAAACACTCAATCAAGGTGTCCAGTCGGAAAATAACCCCCTGGGATGGATATCTCCCTCTTTATTACAGACTTCTCCACTCGCACCAGATCGTGTCGGCTCGTTCACGATCGATCCGGTTCTGTTGAAGGAGTGAAGGGAACAGAGTCTCGCTGGCTGATTTCTGCCTTCTTTTTTCTCAAGTTTTACAGTTTTGTGTTGTTTGTTTAAGTTGCCGTCTCTTGCCACCGGTAAAAGTTTTCGCTCTATGTAAGAGGCAGCCTATGCTCCTCCCTCGCCGGGAGGTGCCCTGGATGAAAAGGAGCACACCCACTGTCACGTCAGGTTCACAACGCACACGCGCTGGTCTGACTGTGAGCTTTATTTCAATAAGTTATTTTACTATTATTATTTATGTGTTTACTATTATTAAACTACTGTTCTACACAAAAATAACAAACTATAGTACCTGTTTTATTTTATTTTTTATTGTGGAACATTTTTAAAATAGTACATATAAATATTAATGAAAATGTATATTTGAATGATCCACTATCCTGGACACCTCCCCTCCAATCAGATGAACTTGTGCAAATTAAAACAACCCACCACTGAACTTGAACCCTCGTCTCCCCCCTCCCTCCACAGTCATACACACAGAGCATTACACTACCTATTTGTGCAGACTACTATAAAAACATTTTTTTTCACCTTTAACTTTTTAAATGTAATTTTATTTTTCTTAAATATAAAGATACCGAAAACCGTACCGTTATCATGGCCCCAAAGCCGTGATACTTACCAAACCGTGAGCCCACTGCACTGTTGCATCCCAATTGTGTCATAGGATACTGTGTATTTTGCAGCGTTTTGTCTCCTGTTAAAGACTTCAAAGTTCTCCATCATTAAAGTCTTAACTACCTCCTCAGAGTAAAGCCACTGGTGAGGAGATCACAGAGGGCGAGGTTCTGCTGGGGGTGGACGTGCTGTGTGGGAACGGCTGTGACGAGCTGGACCTGTCGCTGCTCTCCTGGCTGCAGAACCTGTCGCCGGGCACCTTCTCCTGCGCCTTCCAGCAGAAGACGCTAAGCATCCACGTGGACCGGCTGGTGAAGCCCAGCAAGGCCGGCCATGCCGACCTGCTCACGCCGCTCATCAGCCGCCTCTCGCCCCGCCTGTCCTCGCCGCTCCGCCAGAGGCCCCAGTCAGCCGACACCTACATGTCCCGCTCCCTGAACCCGGCGCTGGACGGGCTGTCGCACGGCCTGGCCGCCCACGACAAGAGAGCCATGGAGGGGGGTGGCAAGACGGCGCTGAGCCGGAGCCTTGTAGAGAACAACATCCACCAGCAGGACGATTCTCCAGAGAGGTAACACTGGACGCTGTGTGTATATTCCTTTAGTAGCATGACATGAGTTAACTTGAAAAAAACAAAACATTTAATACATTTCTAAAAGTATTTCTTGTTTTACATTGCATTAACATTATGTAATTTAGCAGACGCTTTTGTCCAAAGCAATTTACGACCTATTTATTACATTACATTTAGTCATTTGGCAGACGCTTTTATCCAAAGCGACTTACAAGGGAGAATAACATTCAAGCTACATTGCGACAGAGATTAGTGTAACAACAACATTGGTGTAACAATAAATACTGCAAGGTGGTGCTAAGTAATTGTAGATTAGGACAGGAGGTACTCACTGAAGAGCTGGGTCTTCAGGTGCTTCTTAAAGACAGAGAGGGAGGTCCCCGCTCTGGTCATTTTTGGCAGCTCGTTCCACCAACGTGGAACTACAAATGAGAATAACCTGGATTGCCGTGGCTGTATGGCCGGCAGAGCCAGGCGACGCTCATTTGACGAGCGCAGCATCCGGGGGGCAACATGTGCTCTTACAAGAGCATTTAAGTAGGCGGGAGCATTCCCAACAATCACTCTGTAGGCCAGCATAAGAGACTTGAACTTGATGCGGGCGGCTACAGGTAACCAGTGGAGCTCGATGAGCAGCGGAGTGACATGTGCCCTCTTTGGCTGGTTGAACACCAGTCGCGCCGCCGCATTCTGTATCATCTGTAGTGGCTTCACCGCACAGGCCGGCAAGCCTGTTAAGAGGGTGTTGCAGTAGTCAAGACGGGACATCACCAAGGTTTGTACCAGCAGTTGAGTGGCATATTGGGTCAGGTACGGCCTGACTTTTCGGATGTTGAGTAGTGCGAAGCGGCAGGACCGGGAGACGGCGGCAACATGGTCCGAGAATGTCAGTTGGTCATCAATAATGACACCAAGATTCCTTGCAGCCTTGGTAGGAACAAGAGATAGAGAGTCGATTTTAATATCAATGTTGTGATAAATACCTTGTTTGGCCGGGAAGACCAGCAGTTCCGTTTTCGCCAGATTTAGTTGAAGATGATAATCCTTCATCCATGTGGATATGTCAGCGAGACAATCCGAGATCCGCGTTTATACACCGATGGGGGCGGCCATGCAAGGCTCATCGGGAGCAGTTAGGGGGTAAAGTGTCTTGCTCAAGGATGCTTCAGCAGGCTACTAGGAGGAGTCAGGGATCGAACCGGCAGTCTTCTGATTACTAGACGACGCGCTGTACCTCCTCCTGGTTCCAGCCCCTGAATCGCTGGCCCCGCCCATAAATGATCATTATCAGGCTACTTCATGAGCCATTGCCCTAATATTTCTCTTACCAAAACCTTCTGCCAGTCACATTTTTATATTATGGCGTGAATGACATTAGATATTAATCGTAGGCTACACAAGACCGTGTTAAACCCTGTATTCCAACCGGAGTCTGCTGTCTACCCCGAACATCACAGAGAAAATAAGACCTTATGTGGAATGTGTTTAATTCCTGTTTTACATTTTTACCACATTCACAGAACAGTTGGATTAATAATAATAATAATAATAATAATAATATTATGCTTCAGTTGCAAGGCCAAGTGCTGTTTTCACCCATCCAGCTGGTCTGGATCTACTTCTAATCTACTTGTGCTCAAGCAGTGCTGTTCTGCACTTGATTCTGACATCTAATTTCACAGGATTTCCTTACAAGGACCATAAATTATCAGCCGTGTTGCCTTCTGCACTTAACACATGCTGTGCAAAGCGTCCTTCTGCGCTCCCAAGTAATGTTTGTGCCCAATACATCCTAAAGTACTTTTACCGCCCCCTTGGAAAGATCCTTTGCACATGGATATCTCATTTCTGTCAGATCTTTAGGATTTCTTCATGTTTCTCTCTATCCTGGTCAACACCAGCACCTCAGCACCTTCCTACAAATCCAAAAGCGAACCTGCTCATTTTGTGACGCTCTACCACACACAGCAGGGTCAGCTGGATCTCTAGCTCCACCTGGTGGACAATAAATACATACAAATGATCCTGTTGTCATGGCCACCTCCAGTATTTTGGGAGAATTTGAGCTATTCAAAGTTTTTCTATGGTACTCCCTGCTGAAATACATTGTTTCTACTACTATCTGATAATTGATTTTAATCACCAAAGATTCTAAATTTCAAGTTCATTATCCAATCTCTCACACCCACCTACTGTGAAATTGAGTTATTGTTTCACACTTGTTCTACCTCTTTACAGCCGAATAACTATAACTGACAACAAGTCAGATATCAGTTCATCAGTGGTTGCCATGGCCATGGTGTTGCTAGTTTTGTCCCTTATTAACAACACCAGCAAACTAAGCATCACGCTGATGTTGTAAGTTCACACCCACGTGGAGTTAAAAAGCAGGTTGACCCATTTTGGTCAGGTTGAAAACTTCAAACAATAGAGTTCAGTATGGATGCATTTTTTATTTGCATCACAAATTAGGCTTAAAATTAATTTAAAAAGTTAATATGCATTAATTTAAGGTTGCCAAAGTACATTTCTTATTCAGAAAGTTTAAAATAGTTCTTGTTTTGATTTGAAGTTATGCTTCAAGCCCGTTCAGGCCTCTTAGGTTGTATTTCTTACCTCCCAGTCTCACTGTGGTGGTTTTAATGTTTCAAGAAGCATTTGTCTGCTGTTATTGTGCTATTCCCTGGTTACTGGTGTTTTACCTGCCATTGCTTTGTCAGTAATTCATATGGGGATTTATCCAACTACATATAAAACTCCATATTGTTTATTTTTTTGTGTGGTCTTTCTGCACATAGGAAGCATCCACAGGGACCGGACAGCCCCAACACTACACGCACCCCTTTGGCCCCTGGGAGGGACGGAGGGCCGCCTTGCAGCACAGACAAGACCGAGGTACCGGGGCCGAAAAATACAGTCAGTGGCTTTGTCTGGTCACTGCAGTCAAAGCCATTTTCAAGGTCATTTGTTTGTCTGCCGGGCTGCTGTGGTCTCTGTCGCCGCCGCCGCCATTATTCCAGATTTAAGAGATTTAGAATGTATTACCCCCACCCACACCTCCCTCTTCCACCCTCCCATAAATCCTCCCCCAATCCTCCACCTCACCCGGCCAAGGGAAGTCGACCCCTCATGCCCCATCACCTGACAAGGGTGCAGCAGATGAGCTACAGCTGTCTCTTACCACCTTCCGCCCCCTCCTCCCTTTTCCCCCACCAGCTCCACACCCCCTCACAAGCACCGGCGTAACCCCAGTGACGAGGGGGGGTCAGGGACAGAGGAGGCAGATAATCTGGTTTGATGTGTGGTCACGCCCGGGCAGACCTGCTACCTCACTCATCGCTCATTTTTATGCATCCGGAGTCCCATTCAGACTGGAGAGCGGCTCAGATTGGATTTTTTGAGTGTGTGTGCGTGTGTATGTATGAATATTGTGATATGTGGCCAAGGAGATGGAGGGGAATGTGGTCCCACTGGATGTGATGGGTCCTTGGGAACTTTTTATGGGGCTGATGGTGGTGCTGAGGCCCTGGGAGTTGGGGAGTTGTCAGCACTGGATTATGGGAGAGAGTTTGCGATGCTGCATTATGGTGTGTGTGTGTGTGTGTGGTGTGTGTGTGTGTGTGTGTGTGTGTGTGTGTGTGTGTGTGTGTGTGTGTGTGTGTGTGTGTGTGTGTGTGTGTGTGTGTGTGTGTGTGTGTGTGTGTGTGTGTGTGTGTGTGGCCGAACAGTGCTGGGGAAGATGATTCACACAAGCAGACAGGGAGCATATATTCACCTCTTCATCAAAAAAACAAAACCCAAATATTAGGACTGTGACCGGTCAGTCACATCCCAGGGCTGAATGGAGAAGGCAGAAGGAGACAGTTGGGTTCAGTGCTGCTTGGGCACGTGTTTATTAAGAGGAGAGGGCAGGTCGGCTTGCTTTACTCCAATTGAAGGGCTCGCTGGCCAAAAGGATAAATAATATTAATGGTAACAGGATAGCGTAAGAGAGGACATCGGTCAGCATGTTCCATGTGGCTACTCTGCGGCTGGCTCGCGGACGGCTGTCGAGCTCCATGTGCTGATCCCTCACTGCAACACAGACAAACGTTGAGCAAACTTCCTGTCCTGGCTCGGACCAATCAGCGCCGCTTGGCCACTTACTTGGCCGATTGCGCAGGTGTGCGGTAGGGCTGCAGGAATAAAATTTGAATAGAATTTGAGTATTTAAAAAATGAAACTATTCCAGTGCTGAAATTGCCATTCGATTGTGTATCTATTTTTATAAATAAATAAACTATAAATGTTTTGGCTAATGTGATGAGCAATAAAGTTCAATATAAGTTCGCCCAGTTTGTTGCAAAGTGAACGGACATTAGAGATGACTATTCCCACTACTATTCCAACAGTTTGCGAAGTCCGCGTCTTCGGAGACTCACGAGCGCACCAGCGCTTCTCCCTCTCCTCCGGTGTTTCATTGTGGTCACCGGCTCGGTGACCTTGCTGAGCCGCAGGGTATTTGCCGCCGATTTTTCAGGAGCGATCTGTGATGTGCTCTGTGACGGAGCAGCAGCAGGAAACGTCAATTAATTACATCCAGAATTTTATTAGCTTTTTTTGGAGAAAAGATCCTCCAGATCGGATCTGTGGAACCGTGCGTAACGCGTAAATTCAAATGTGATATAGAGGAATATCTGAGCCGTAGTGTGCGGCTATGGGAAGGTGTGATGAATTTGGGTGTTAGCTGGGGGGCGACCGGCTGGGCCCGTTGCCGGCTGGGTTTGAGTCCTAGTGGCTTGCGCCTGGTGATTTTGGCATGCTGCGACCTAGCTGGGCTGCAGAGAGCGCCGCCGGGTGCCTTCCGAGGCCCCTGGGAGGCCGCTTGCTTTCGTGGGTGTGGGTTGGCGGTATAGTGGGTGGCTGATGGCCTTTTCTGATGAATAGATGGGTGTTGTGATTAAAATTCAGTCAGTTCAATTGGGAAATACACCTACATTGAAACAATGGAAACTTCTTAAAATGTGTTTCCCCTGTGCAAATGTTTGCCTCGTGCATGTGTGTTCCCCCCTCTCCAGCAGTGCGACCCAGTGGAGCAGGTGCAGCAGTACCACCGCCAGCGGCTGCGGGTGCAGCAGCACCTGGAGCAGAAGCAGCAGCAGCGGCAGCTCTACCAGCAGATGCTGCTGGAGGGCGGAGTCAAGCCCCACGACAGCTCTGCCGCCCAGCACAACCTCACCGAGACCTTCCTCAGCCGGTACAGGCTCATGATGTTCTGCAGGGTTTGACTATTGTGGAATAAACAATGGTAACATTAGAGGTGTTTTGCATTATGTTTTTAGCACCAGTTGGCGTATATAATGGTAAACCTTAATATTTCCTGACTGTCTTTCATTTATAATCCTTTGTGACAATGTTTATTTATACTTCTTCCTTTTAGATGAACTACCTCACAAAGACATTATTTGGCTTATAAGGTTGACTAGATATGTTCTGATACATACTTTACATACTTTACATACTTGACATACTTGAGGGGATGGGAGCTCAGGAGGTAGAGCTGGTGGTCTAGTAATCTAAAGGTTGCTGGTTCGATCCCAGGCTCCTCCTGCTAGCATGCTGTAGTGTCCTTGAGCAAGACACTTAACCCCTAATTGCTCCTGATGGCTGCGGTTTTCGGTGTTTGAATAATTGTAAGTTGCTTTGGATAAAAGCGTCTGCTAAATGTAATGTCATACTTTTTTGTATTCATTCAAAGCGTTGAATGAATTGTCAGGTTTAGTACAAGTATGAGATTTACCTGAAAAGGGACAATGTGTGATAATCAATGTGAAATAAATTCATTTGGATGCACACTTGGGTGTGTTAAACAGTAGAAAAATACACTGTACGTGTTTGACACCATCAGGCCAAAATCAAATCAACCTCCATCCTCAGCCTGATGCTTTTGCTCCTCACCTCCTCCAGGTCCCTCCAGAAGCTGGAGGAGATGAACGTGGGCATGGATCACCAAGGCGGCGAGGCGGCGGGGCGCCGGGGCGAGCCGTGGAACGGAGGAGCCGTGATGGAGACACCCCATGGCTGCAGCTCCTTCACTCCCAAGACCTCTAGCACCAACCACACCCCGGATTCCGGACCCCCCAGGGAGGACCTCAGCAGCACCCCACTCAGGGCCGGCTGCCACGGCCGCCTCTCCTTCAACGAGTCCCCCGTCCCCACATGTCAGAGGTCCGAGGCCGGTTACCATCACCTTCTAATGAAACGCAGAGAGGCATTTTAGCTTTATTTTCAAAACCAAAAATCTGAAATAAAAATTACTAGAAAGTCCTCAAAATTAAAAAAAAAAAAAAAAAAAGAAGGGACAGCTGCACACTGTCTAAATTTGCAAATGTCTTTATTGGGTGAGGCAATGTTTTTGTCCAATGAAGGTCCTTTGACCGAAAGGTCACTTGCAATGTGGAAGTCTCTTATTTATTTTATCATTTTTTCTATTAATTTAAAAATGTTATAGAAAAAAAACATTATTAATGATTAATAAAAGTCCTGACCATGAATATCAATAATAACAGTTAATTTAAAAGTGTGTGTGTGTGTGTGTGTGTGTGTGTGTGTGTGTGTGTGTGTGTGTGTGTGTGTGTGTGTGTGTGTGTGTGTGTGTGTGTGTGTGTGTGTGTGTGTGTGTGTGTGTGTGTGTGTGTGCGCCTCTCTCCAGTTCAGAGAAGATCAAGTTAGCTACAGTCCAGGATGATTCTGCTCGTTCATCCACACAGAAAACAATACAAGAGGTAAATTCCAAAAAGTAAAACTCCAACATGACACTGTCTCACAGATCTTCAAAAAGGTCAAAAAGTATTGGGAAGCGCCGATTCCGATGCCGTCATAACTTTGTAATAACGACGTATCCTGTTTTTTGGGGATCAGCCGCTGGGATCCAAGTCCAAAGCGCAGTTTGTGAAAGTGAACCAACTGGAAGACACGCAAGCGGTGCGCGCCGTGGCCTTTCACCCCTCGGGGGCGCTCTACGCTGTGGGCTCCAACTCCAAAACACTCAGAGTCTGTGCCTACCCAGAAACCCTGAGCACCAGGTACACACACACACACACACACACACACACACACACACACACACACACACACACACACACACACACAACAAAAATGTCACCTATGTACTTCAAATTATGGCCAATAGTCTTTTACCGAGCTATTATGAAGGTATTTTCTTCTTATCAGAAATAACATGTATTTCTTTTACAGGCAACATTTTTTTTTCACATTCTATATGATTGTTTTTAATATGTTAGGAGGAATAGTGATTAATTTGATTATTGAGGATAATAATAATAATAATAATAATAATAATACTTTTGAGAAATTTTGATTGAACATTACTTTACATTACTTTACAGAAATGGTTTCCTTGTAGTCCAACCAAATGTATATCAGTCACAGCCTCCTAATACAGTAGTGTTCATTTTTTTGCTCCCCCCCAAAAATACAAATAAAAAATGTCATCTGCAAACAAAGGTAGTTTATATTAAACCAGGTCGAGCAGTCACATTCATTTGTGGCTTTTATTGCTTATTCACACAGACTAACGGGGACAGAAATCTGCACAACTAACTGTTAGTTTCAATGAACTTATGAAAATAAGAAAAGTAAAAATAAATAAGCCATTGTACATTAAAGGCCTACTTTTTTTTTTTTTTTTTATCTTTAATTTTCTCACGCCCCCAATTTACAGTGTCTCCACGCCCCACTGGGAGGGTGGGCGCTACCCCATAGTTTGAATACCACTGACCCGCCTTCTATATGAATTATAGTTAGAATTATTAAGTGAGAGAATCCGTTTGTTTATTTATTTTTAATGTTTTGCGGCATTCTTTTTTTCTCAGACTTGCAGCATTATTCCTTTATGCACAGCACAACACTTAAAAAATCCAACCCTTGTGTCCTGTAGGTCTGGGTGCTCAGGCGGCGTCAAGCAGCCGCTGGTTCGCTTCAGGAGGAACAAGCATCACAAAGGCTCCATCTACTGTGTGGCCTGGAGCCACTGTGGGCGGCTGCTTGCCACCGGCTCCAACGACAAGTTCGTCAAAGTTCTGCCTTTCAACGCAGAGACCTGCAACGCCACAGGTTGTGTGCGTGTGCGTGTGTGCGTGTGTGTGTGCGCGTGTGTGTGCGTGTGCGTGTGCGTGCGTGCGTGTGCGTGTGTGTGTGTGTGTGTGTGTGTGAGAGACATATCTTTAGTGCCAATATGCATTTGTGTAATGCATGTTAGGTCCATGGCGCTTCCACCTTTTTCATATAGAATGAACAAATACAAACTACAGCGATATTAGGTGTCTTGTGGCACAAGTATGTGTCACGGTGGCTGTCAGCAGGACCAGGAGAACATTTTAACCCAGGGATGTACGGTATATGTTGGGTCAGTAATGACTCTGGATGATTGTTTTCTTTGCTCTATTTTTCCCCCCAAAATAATATTAAAATTCCAGGAATTCCTTAATTAACATGTTTTAGATTATGTGACATTATTGTTGTTTTTTTATTCAATACAAATCAATTAAATAATATGCACAAAAACCTCACAAATTTTTCAGCCGGGTTATTTTTGACCCCGACATGTGTATTCTATCTATGGTTAAATGGCTGAAAATGGAGACAATATTAAAGTCTAAAAATCTGAACTATCATCAGTTAAATGGTCTGGACTTGATATAGAAATGGCTGAAACTCTATTTGACGTTTGGTATTGACCTTAAAACGTATGATGCTTTATTACACACAGTTCTTATTGAGAACTCTTGATTTCAAATAACACTTTGAATGTGTGTATAACTGTGGCTGTTGGATTTTCCCACTGTGGTATCAACCGAACTCAGAAAGTAAAATGTCACGTTGCGTGTGGTTCTCCAGGCCCGGACCTGGAGTTCAGCATGCACGACGGCACCATCCGGGACCTGGCCTTCATGGAGGGTCCAGAGAGCGGGGGCTCCATCCTCATCAGCGCCGGAGCCGGAGACTGCAACATCTACACCACGGACTGCCAGAGAGGACAGGGCCTGCACGCGCTCAGTGGACACACCGGTGAGCTTCATTCTCAGTGCGACACCAGGAGATTTGAGAGAACAAGGGCAACATGTGCCAGAAACACGGTCAGCAGTTTGTCTTTGGTTCCTTCTGAATATCTGGGAAACCTTGATGAATCCATTGTTTAGATGAGGCCGCTGAAATAATTAGCTTTGACTCATTTATAACAGCGCAAAAAAAATCCATCACAACATCAGACACAGAGTTCGTTCCAAGCAGAAAGTCTTGGTTCTAGCGTCCCCCCTCCCCCAATCGAACTTTCCTAAACCCAATAAAAAACAGTTAACACAGTTCATTTTACACACATGCAATATGGTTAAAAGCCTTATTTCTGTATGAAGCTGTTCACCGTAATCATACGATGGATGTTGTTGACTAGACTAAAAATAAATATTTCTTTCTTGGTATTAATTCTCAATTTAAAGTCATACGAAAAGTCCAAAATGTAATGTAGATCCGACATTTTGTCCTGTGGAGAAATATAAATGTATTTATTATTACATTGTAGACTGAGGGAGGAAAAAATAATAATTATGGGATCAACCGCTAATAGAGATTTCAACTTCTGGAATAATGGTGACTCATTTGATTATGATTCGTGAAATATGAATCATTTTCCATATTTGTTTCTAAGAAAATGTCGTTTGTTTCCAGCTTTCGTTTGGTTTCATTTCCTGTTTCCTGAGCCCTACACACCAGCGCAAGCTTTATTTGAGCAATAATCGTTTAAAAATAGAAATAATTCCTCGATTGCTTTTTCTCAACAATCATGGCTTTACAATCTGTACAGCCCTAGTTCTGCATTGTAGTGTGTGTGTGTGTGTGTGTGTGTGTGTGTGTGTGTGTGTGTGTGTGTGTGTGTGTGTGTGTGTGTGTGTGTGTGTGTGTGTGTGTGTGTGTGTGTGTGTGTGTGTGTGTGTGTGTGTGTGTGTGTGTGTGTATTTCCCATCGGGTTTGTGATCCAGGTCATATCCTGTCTCTGTACACTTGGGGAGGCTGGATGATCGCCTCCGGCTCCCAGGACAAGACGGTGCGGTTTTGGGATCTGCGGGTTCCCAGCTGCGTGCGGGTGGTGGGCACCACGCTACACGGCTCGGGTCAGTGCGTAATACTTCAGATCCTTTAGGGTGGTGGCCTTGTCGTGATTCTAGTCTCAGAATAAAAGCTTTTATTTGTGCGCTTTAAAAAAACAGGTCTCTTAACCTGGTTGTTCAGGGTGTCTGCAGGTCCTTAAAAAGTCCTGAATGTCTTCACCATTTTGCATATATGAGGCCTTTAAACGTCTTAAATTAGGTCTTAAATTACAATTCATCAGGTCAACATTATCACTATAATCAATTTATCTCTATTTAACACTGTATTTCTATTTATTAAAATGAGTAGTGATTGAGTGAGAATGAGTTTAGAGTCAACAAGCGTCCTGAGCCCATTACTGAAAATCAGTCTTGAGTTTGTTCAAATAAAAACATAAATGAAACTGTTGAATAAAAGTCCCTGTGTTTTGTACAACTCCTACAGTTTCCTGTTTCAAATAATGAGTTTATCACTTGAGAGGAAATTACGGCAAATTTGCCGACACTTCCAAGCTGATGTCATCAAGCGCTCCCTCCCACCCCCCCAGGAAGTGCGGTGGCCTCGGTGGCGGTGGACCCCACCGGGCGGCTCCTGGCCACGGGGCAGGAGGACAGCACCTGCATGCTGTACGACGTGCGCGGCGGCCGCATGGTGCAGACATACCGGCCACACGGCAGCGACGTGCGCTCCGTGCGCTTCTCGCCGGGCGCACACTTCCTGCTGACGGGTTCCTACGACAACAAGATCATCATCACGGACCTGCAAGGTAGAGCGGTGGGGGTAGTTGAATTAATGGATCCCTCTCCATTAGTTCAAAGATAAAGCTGCCTCTGGCCAGGTTCATTTCAACCTTCACTTAGACCTAGATGAGCTCTCCTATCATCCTTCTGGAAATCAGACATTTTCAACCACCTCTTAGACTATTTTAAACCATGACGAGAAAGGCTATTTCCGTTATTCCAGATTAAGAGTTTGATTAACTCTAGGATGAGGGCTAATCGGTGAAACCGCCACTTTAAACTGTCATTTATACTATGATAGTACTGTCAAATGATTACAACTGTTAAATTACGAGTGGTGAAAATTGACAACGAATGGTCCACTAAAATGTCATGATGGTGATTAACAGGCTCTGTTCCTCCAGGGGACCTGACCAAGCCGCTGCCCCAGACCGTGGCAGGAGAGCACGGGGACAAGGTGATCCAGTGCCGGTGGCACACCCACGACCTGGCTTTCCTCTCCTCCTCTGCAGACCGCACCGTCACCCTGTGGGGCCCCCTGACCCCTGACCCCTGACCCGTTACTACGAGCACAAGAAGTGTGTGTGTGTGTGTGTGTGTGTGTGTGTGTGTGTGTGTGTGTGTTGTGTGTTGTGTGGTGTGTGTGTGCACTGAGCTCTGCTGAGTTTGACGAAAATGCACTTAACTTTGTGTGTGTGTATGTGTGTGCGTGTGCTGTATCTTTCTGCCGATTATGGTGTGTTTGGTTTCTTTAGCTACACTTTTCACACAATTGAATGCTAATAGCACAAATTTGAGAACATTTTTCCAAACCACACAAAAACATAAGAATAAGAAGACAAGACAGAGTTTAAATCGAAAACTGCTGTTTGGTTCCAGATGAATCACTTAGAAGAGAGTGTGTGTGTGTGTGTGTGTGTGCGTGTTGCGATGCACTGGATGTTGCTGCTCTGTAATTCAGCCTTTTCTTAACATGTGCCTCCTCCACTGCGATGCTGGCTGTGTTCCTGCTCCTGATGATCATTATTTGAATTATCATTATTTCAATTATCATTATTTAACCATGAAGGTGTTCAGCGAGGTCTGAAATGAACAAGAAAACTGACGTAAAGAACTGCTACATTCACCACGAGCACAAGTCTGCCCCTCCCGTTCTGTATCGGAAATACATGTTGCCGAGTCATGACAAAGGTCAAATGAGTCATTTTTAAAGGGAACCAGGAAACTGAGGTTACTGGAATAAACTGTCTTTTTATGGTCCGTGTTAATTTTATTTCATTATATTTCATTTTCCTTCTCTTTATGTGTTTTTCGTTTTATTTTCTAAATTCTAAATCCGCACAAAGAAAATGTATTAACGGACCGAGCAACGACCCAGACACGTTGTTTAAACACTTTGGTTGAAATATGAATCGTGTGAGTTTGAAATTTGTCTTTTTATTTCAAAAACTTTAAACTGGCCTCCTCATACCAACTGTGGCAGGGTCTGAGTTATGCAAAGAGAAAGAAGTTATGCAAAGAAAGAGAAGTTGTCAGTTGGACAAATGCAAATGAAATGTTTGAATTATAAACGTGGAAACAAATAACATGTTTTCACCGTCCGCGTCTCCATCAGAACTAACTCGTATTGATCCCCCCCCCCCCAAGAATTTCTATATAAAAATGTATTGAATATATTTTGTAATCACTACACCTTTTTTTTTTTGTTTTTGTTTTTAATGTAAACACAAACGTGTCGTAAGTGTGTAAATGAAAAACTATTTGCTGGAAAAGTTCTTATGAATCCCAACCTGACGAAGACAGCCGTTCCAGTGGAAAGACAATGGAAATGTGAATTATCAATCAACCAATTGGCAACCGATCACTACTCCTCCGAGCGCCTTTTATTTTCCATTCTAACTGGAAACGCGTCAGCGGCAGGAGGCTCAAATCCTAACCTCTTACAAACTGATGTTGAGATGTAGATTTAAATTCTAAGTGTGACTTTTAAGGAGAAGCTCCCCTCACCGTCTGTTGTCTGTCTGTCTGTCTGTCTCACTGTGCTGCTATTCAGAAGATGATGGCTAGTATTTGTTTTTGTTGTTGTTTTTTTTTTAAAGTAAAAGCTTTGTTGTCGTTGTAGCTGTAATAAATATGTATATGCTGATATCGAAAACCAGATTCTCCTTTCACTTGGATTGTAACATTCTGAGAGCTGAAAAAATAAATAAATACAAATATTACCAGAGAATTACCAGAATAACATGGTAGGTTTTTGACTAGATTTAACTTGTAATAGGACCCTGTAAGATCTAATAGTAATAATTCTAATAGATTCATGCCATTCATACAATGGTTCATTTACAAAGTAAAAAAATCCCTTTTCAACTTCCTGGAAGCGCCATGAGCACGGAGGTGGAAAGAGGAAGTGGTGACACTCTCCAACTGGCTGCCATGCTCGGTGCGTCCACACCACCCACGCTGGCGCCTCCCGGTTTGAACAGAACAGGCCTGGGACGTGATGTCATGGAAGGAGTGACGACATGGTGGCTCTGGGTTTGAACCCGATTACATGAAGCAGGTGCAATGCACCGTGCCACCATGTCACCCTTGACCCTTGACCCAAGCATTGGCTCTAGACCCAGAGTTGGACCCCTGGTGCAGTTTGAGGGGGTGTTATGGGGCGGCGGTAGTTCTGGAGGTAGAGTGGTCATCTGGCAATTGCAGGGTTGGTGGTTCCATCCTCGGCTCCTCCCGTCTAATTTGCCAACGTGCCTTGAGCAAGACACCTCACCCCTTAGAGCCCAATTCCAACGTGGTGGTTGTCTCCCTGCATGGCTGCTATCGGTGTGCGAATGGGTGAATGCAAAGCATGTAACATGTGAAATGTTTTGATCGGCCGTCGTGGCTAGAAAAGCAGTTTATAAATGCAGCCCATTTATGGCTTCCCATTTCTCCTAAAAACCCAAATGCAGAGGATGCATTTCCCCATTTTGGATCAATCGATAAAGTGATTCTTCTCCTAAAAATGAGGAGACTTCTACAAATGAAATCGGAGGTTCCTCCTCCAGCTGCTACAGGGCGGGTCAACACAGCGCTGGCACGGCTGAACTGCGAGGAAGGTCGCGGCCCTGTGCCCACAAAAGAGTCCCATGATGCACCAGGGCCTTTGCCAGGACTGATCAGCTGTACTTTCAAGGAAGGATGGAGAGAGCGAAAGGGGGAGAGGAGAGGAAGAGGACACAGGGCGAGAGCGGAGAGAGTGTCTAGGGGTTGGAGGTAGAAAGGTGTGGAAAAGGATGGAGGGATGGGGGTAACGGAGGGCTGGAGAGTGAGGGGACTACATAGAGCGAGAGAAAGAGAGATAGAGTGAGGGGGGGGGGGGGTGGGGGGGATTTGTTCACATGTTGCCCTCGATCATTCCCGCTTTTGTTCGCTGGACAATGAGAGCCAGGGGGAGTGGGGCTTTAAAAGGATAGAAACACACCTCCGTCCACTGACCCTGCAGAGAGGAAAAGAGACACAGCACCTAAAGGTAGCACTGCATCATTATTATTATTATTATTATTATTATTATTATTATTATCATCATCATCATCTAACAAAACAGAACATATGCAGAAGGTAATGTAGAATTTACTTGTAAGGTTCTTGATCTTTATACTAAGCCTCCAAAATTGTGCCTCAGGGTTTCTAAAGTGCAACAGAGAAATTTAGTTTGTAGAGATGTAGGTGAGGGGACGGGGTGTGATTTTATTACAAACTAGGGCCCCGAGCCAGTTTGGCTCAAAGGCCAAAGAAAATGTTCAACATTTATAAAAACAAAAAAAAAAACTATCTGGT
>NC_137193.1:51868495-51903495 GCF_960531495.2 Zeus faber
CACCGTCCGTCACCCTCCTCCAGGTTTCCTGGCTTTGCTGGCCCTGTCCATCTACACCGGAGTCACAGTGACGTTCTTTGGGAAGCGCTTCCTGGACTGGAGGTTCTCCTGGTCCTACATCATCGGATGGGTGGCTGTCATCCTGGCCTTCGCTGCAGGTCCAAGCAAGCAGCCACTTCCTGTGGTTTTTATTATTATAACAGAGACAGTGTCTAGGCTTAGCAACCTCTGAGTTACGTATATCTATATCCATCGCGTCACTGTGCATTATCTATCTATCTATCTATCTACGTATCTATCTATTTATCTGTCTGTATTACTTTTTTTTTTAATTCCATATGGTATTAAAAGTTGAAACCATGGCCCTGCATAGACCAAAAATGTAGATGATTCATCATAGATGATACGTTCCTGTTAGGGTGGAAATCCAATCCGACATGAACCAGTATTGAACCAATTCAGCCCTTGAATTGTGTCTGTGTTGATGTCTAATGTGTATTGGAAATGTGTCTGATCTCTTTCCAGGTGTGTTCCAGCTGTGTGCCCACCAGAAGACCATCACCGAACCTGCTGCTCCAAACCTGCCAGACAGCTGAGCCACAAGCACAGACACACACACCGTAGAATAAAAGTGGAAGAGTATTTTGCCTCATTTTGTGCCGTTCTTTGAAGTTCCCTTAACATTAAACGGAGAAGAAGAGAGAAACTATTCGGAAAAATGTGCTGACCTATTTGGTGGTGAGAAACCTTTGTGGGACAGAAAGGATAAACCCGACAGCAAGAGCCGCAGCTTTATTTTAATATACAGTATATTCGATTTGATATATTCGATCGATTTGAATATTTAAATAAGCTGTATATTTATATTTTTATTTGGATCTATTTTAATCTTTATTTTAATATACTTTATATTATTATAATTAACATCTATTTTAATATACTGTACATTTATATTGTTTTAATTTAGCTCTATTTAAATATAGTATATATAGTTTTAATTTAGATCTATTTCAATATACTGTATATTTATATTATTTTAATTTAGAGCTTTATCTTAATCTATCAGCTTTTTCCTTATTGTCAAAATGCAGAGGCCTTCAGAGGGGCACCCACAGAATCAGATTTTGGAAGAGCTCTCAACATGCTCAGCCCTGGTGTCCCTGTTTCCCTGGAGATTCCCCGACGTGGCACTGAGCTGGTTGCTTTTCAAGCGGATTTGATCTTAGATTTGAACGTCAATGAGCGTTTAAACCTCGAAGAAATTATTTGAGAAGGGGCGTAAACATGCGTTCTGCCACCTACCACCACTACCACCAGAGGGCGAAGTGGGACATAAAACATCAATCCGAGAGCAAGAGCTGCAGCTTTAATTCTGTAAATCGATAAACGTTTTCTTCCTCTAAAAATCTATTACAATTCCATGAGTTATAAACGTTGACTAGTGACTTGTTTAAAAGTTATTTTGTGACACCTTTAATATTAGATCCGGCCTACTACAATAATAAAAACATTAGCTCTACAATGGATGAATGATTATTGGATATGAATTGAACGCAGAACTATTACTTTGAAAATAGTATGTGTGGAGTATCATGTTATATTTTAAAATAAAATGGTACATTAGATTATCTTGGTCCTTCATCTGAGACTGGTAGGTGAACAGCAGAGCAAAATAAGGGGGGGGGGGGGGGTGTAGCACTGTTTACATAAAAATGTTTTTCCCTTTTACACAGTTTAAAAAAAAAAAAAGACAAAATAATATGATTCCTGCAACAATTGATTTATTTTTAACAATAGCAAAGCCATCTCACAGAGAGTACTTTGAATTACACAAAAAGCAAATAAATACATATGACCATGGTAGAATTAAGGACTGACAATTTTCTCACTTGACACTTTTGATAGTGCAAAACCACACATTTATTTTTAAGATATATATTTTTTTGCATTGAAATCTTTTGAGGACAGCGGATTTGTGTGTGTGCTGCCCCCGTGTGGGGGTCCTAGGACCTGACAGTACTGCTCCACGGTACGGCTCCGAGATAACTAACCCACTTTGTTGTTACGTCTCTCGTTAAAACAGATTGGGAGAGCTTCCACAACAAGGTGACATTAGGTCAAAGAGACAAAATGTGTTTAGAGTTATGGTGGGGCGATACAAGTATTTTGAAATGTAAAATACAGTTAACACATCGATCGAAAATAACTGGGGGTGGGGAATTAAAGTCACATTAGAGACAGTTTCTCTCGGAGAGTCGGCAAGAAAAGCTGTTTGACAGAATAAGTCTCGAGAATAAGACCAAAAGTCACAAAGCAAAATGGAGACCGAGACCCCCTGGGCAGGTAGCACCCACCACCCCTGAGTGAACGTTAAAAATAAATATGCTCCTAGCACCGTCAGAAACCCACGCCCACCGGCCCTCAGCCACCTCCTGCTCCGTCCAGACGTTAAGTCTTTGGATTGTGATGGGCACAACAACACATCCTCTAAAGTGCGCTTTGCTCGCTTGAGCGGTTTCTTTCACCCTCACATTTTGCTTTTTTTTATTTTTTATTTTTTTTTATACATTATTCATTAACCCACAGATAAGCTCAGATTTAAAATATACCGTAAAGTGAAACTGAACTTTTTCCTCCCCCCCCTTAAACATGCATACCACTCCTTGCATATTAAACATTGTTTTGCTATTTAGTTGTTGAAACTTTGGAACACACACACACACACACACACACACACACACACACACACACACACACACACACACACACACACACACACACACACACACACACACACACACACACACACACACACACACACACACACACACACAGCGAGAGAGAGAGCGTAGTACTTCAGTCGATCCAGATGTCAAACTGGAAGGACGCATAAACAGTATTGGCGATAGTTTAAGTCTCTTAGAAATGCTGTTTGGTCCCTCAAAGGCCAGACAAGGATAATAACTTTTTTTTTTGCTATTTAACAACTTGGGTCGTCGGGTAGAAAATACATTGAAAAAAGGTCTCGGAACCGGACGTGTTACTCATATAACCACAATAACTTTCCAGGGCCGAGGGGATAGAAAAGGCGGCCTGGCGTCCAGCTGTGCTGGGAGAGTGTGCATAGAAGACAAAGATCAACTGTAGTGATCCGAGCATCCATCATTCAATTAAAATTAATACTGCAATTTAGAACAATTAAAGATGATAGAAAAAAGGTTGGAAAATGAAGAGAGAGCGCGCGAGAGAGAGAGGACAAGACCAGGGGCAGAGTTTTACAGGTTGAAACATTTGCCACCACTGTGGGAAGAGCAGCGACCACGAGCAGATCCTGGAGATTACAACCATTAAAAGTGAACAGGCTCAACCATTGCCTCGGCGCTCATGCAAAGCACATCCACCTCCTGCCGCTCCGGCTCCAGCACCGTGCGAGAACGAGGGATGACAGGTGAAGAGGCTGAAGATGGACAAATCCAGGTTCAGGGACTCAGGTGAAATGTCGACCGGGGAGCGTGGCACGTCCTCACAGGGGACTCAGTCGGCTTTGGTACGAGAACTCAGACACACTGCGATCCAGGCAGTGTGTCTGTGGGTGTGTCCTTGGTTTTCAAGCAGGAAATGTGTGTAGCCCTTCAAGTCAGCCAGCTGTCTCGAGTAAGGGAATAATCTCTGAAATTTGCACATCAGCCACGGTTGCTTTGGGCCTCGCTAGAAGGCGTCCTGATGGCTGTGGAGCAGCTCCGCCCTCCTCCACCCATAAGGCCTCACTCTTCTTCAACTCAGGACCGCTATGTGTCCTGGTATCTGGGAAAGAGACGAAGAGCAGAGAACCAGTTTAGAACCCAACGCTTCGAACAAAAGCTGAACTAGGCTGCACCCAAAACAGGAATTAATTTCCATTTCCTTGAAGTGAAGGGGGGGACGCCAAAGATTAGATAAGAGGAAATAAACACGACGGCAACAGGGCTCACCTTTAATCCCAATTCAGAACATAATGAATCTGTGCCACGGGGAAGAATGTTTCCAGCTGGTTGAACTCATGACAGCACAGGTGTTAGACCTGATCTAAGGTTTTCTACAGCCTCTGACTCCGCACGCTGTGCTGTGACTCACTTCACTTTTGTAGCGTCAGACTAAGTATTGATAAGGACATTATTTTAATTTTCACAAATTAGAATTTTTTTATTTGATGAGCAGGGGCGCTGATACGCAAAAATTAACTAAAATGGGTTTTGTTTCAAAAAAAAACATATAAAAATGCTGGTGGGCAAGTAATGTAATCTGTGTATGGCCCAACACCGTAACCGTGGCTAGTTTGCATTGAGCATCTCAACATAAAAATTGGGCAAGACCATTAACTGATGGAAACACGCAAAATCCATATTCTATTTGTTCTAACAAATATGAAGTCGGCTTAACACTCCCTGGACAATTAGATTAAACCATTATGGAAACAAACCATCTAGCAAAATTATCACCATTAGCTCAAATAATGATGGGTGGAGAGTGATATATTTGCATTTGACACCATGGTGAACGGGCAGCTCATCAGGGCTGCAGCTCGGGGGATGGGTGGGATGAGGGATTAAGATTGAGGACAAACCGACTCACCCACTCTGGAGGGAGAACTCCGACATCGCCCCTAGGGAGCTCAGCTGCTCTTCCAGAGCCACGATACGCAGCCCGATGTAGCCGGAGGACAGGAGCAGCAGCACCACCCTAAAAACACACATTGTTGTATTCAGCGCTAACACTTCATCAGAACTTCTAGAAGTGCAGTCACGTGAAATGTGAATATATTTGTGGTGTGAGCAGCCACACCTGTCCTGGGGCTAGATAACTGGGACCCAGGATCAGAGTGGCTGCATACCTGTTGCTCATTGGTTTGTCCAACAAGCAACAGATAAAACCCCCATGTGCACACTCACTCAAGAGAGAAGCCCTGTCGTGACACATGTCTATCTGCTCCAGGGCTTGTTCCACCTAACCCAATCTTCACAATTAAACGGTGTCTCTGTGCTGGAGGTCCACACAGCCAAAATATGCAAAACGGTTTACGGTACATGTCACCTGGTGATGACTGCAGAGTCATAAACAATGTCTTAGTGTTGGAGGAAAAGTGATACCTGTGGCTGTGACACACACACACACACACACACACACACACACACACACACACACACACACACACACACACACACACACACACACACACACACACACACACACACACACACACACACACACACACACACACACACACTTTTTATTACGTTATGATTTGAATAACCAAACAGGTTCTCAATGATTGTGTTGGGTTGTGTTTCAAGACCTTTCAAGCACTTCAGCACAAAGGGGGCTTTTTTCAAGGTATTCAAATACTTAAATTTCCAAGGATGAAATCCACGCACCTCAGGGACCTCATTCAAACACTGCGGTAGTTAGAGTAGATTTTAAAATTGGGAAATGTATTATCAGCCTTGGTATAAGTTGATTTAACCTTAATTTTTTTATGATCCTAAATGTGGAGAACAGAAAAGGGAGGAAGGTTGCACAGGCAGGTGAGACTCACAGGATCAAGTAGACGAAGAGGAGGGTGTTGAGGGTGCTGGCCTCCCTCTGGACCAGCAGGGAGCGGGCGCGCTCCGTCACACTCCTCATCCAGGATCCACCTGAGCAGCCGACAGGGAGGCGGAGGTCAAGGACAGTCACACCGTCAGCTTCAGAGGACCATGGTCATCACATTGTGGTATAGAGTTTTATAGTCTAGGTTCATGGTGACTTCTAAATATTTGTGTATTTTTAACAGGACCTCTGCAGCCATATCTAGTACTTTAAAACACATCTCAATAAGAGACTGATTTTTGGGCAAATCATCTGTATTCAATAGGACTGCAAGCAAGTATAAAAGGTAAAAAAAGTTTGTATATGTTTGGTACATGGCAGAAGTAAGTATTAGGTAGAAAGACGACAGGCTTTATAAAATCAAGAATGTCGACTTTAATAATTTGACAAAAATATAAGGATGAATAAAATCTGACAAAATGATCATGTTAAAATGAAGACACCATGAATTCAAATTCCAGACTATTTACCTTCAAAAATCTCCTCAGAAGACGAGCTGTCACTGTGCTGTGTGCGCAGGCTCTTGAAGGAGGACATGTTTCCATTAGGCACTGGTTCTGAGGAACAGCAGGGGGAAAAAAAAAAAGAAAAAAACGAAACGTTAGACAATTATTACAACCCAAACCTTGAACTTTGGCCATCTGCGACAGGGATGAGAAAGGGAACAACACCAGATAATTCCACTATCCACCGTTCAAGCCAATAATAAAGACTTACGAAACAATTCAAAGCAGCCATTTTGAAATCAGTGAAGAATAAATGTCTCATAAAGTATGAGCTACAACTCTGTTTTAACTTTGTCACAAGCTCCTCCCTCCTGTCCCTTAATGCTAGCTTACACTCTTGTTATGTACAAAAGGTGGGACTTCCTGTTGACCTCTCACCTCTGTGGGGTATTTGAGGCAGTTCTGGCCGCACTCGAGAGTTAGAGCGGTCACACTGGTCGATGCTGTCATCCAGACTGGACTGGCTGGAGTTCTGTTGGGAACAATCAACAGAAAACCAGTCAACAACATGAGAGAATTAGATACACTGATGGCGTTGAATACAAATTCTCAAGTGGAAGGAGAGACTCACCACCACTTTGCCCTGATCAAAGCTGTTCTCTGCTGAGGAGAAGATTGGACTGCTGTTGTTGCTGCCATCCTGTAAAGACACACAAAAACAAAAAAAACAAAAAAAAACACAACAACATTTAATCTTTAGGAGAGGAACAAAACATGTATTATTGGCTTTTTTAAAATTTGTATTATCCATCCATCCAGATCGACTCACCTCTAACTGGGGACAGACGGTACGCAGCAGCTGGAAGCAGCCTTCTCGGTTCCTCAGCGACACAAACAGGAACTAAGACACAAAACAGGCAGATCACAGTCAGTGCCGTGTAGTCATCAATTAGAAAATGCAAAGTTTAATACTGTTGGACAACATTTTCGTTGACTTGGAATGAAAGTGGTTCTCTCGTCTAGGTGGTTGCGTGGGATTGAGGCAGGTGGGGGAACTCACCTTCTCCCCTTCTGAGGTGCGGATAGAAAGAGCGTTGGGAACCAACAAGGCCATGTTTTGCTTCTTAACGATGTAAATACTGGAGACAGGAATCACCACCTACAGTACAGTACAGTCTGTTAGATAAAGATCAATTAAATAACATTTCAAAAAGGAAATATTGCTGCTACTTGCCTTTGTGTCTTTGAGCAGAACAGAGGAGTAGAAACAGGCGTGGCTGTCTGTGATGTAGAGCCGCCCGTGGTAGGGAACCTCCTTCTGAAGGGCACAGATGTATGCTAAGGGAGATGAAGCACTTTGTTAATGAATTGGATTTGATTTTTATGGTCCACTGGGGGGGGGGGGGGAGTTGTTCTAGTCAGCATTTAAAGAGTGTATTATTTTTAGCCACGAGCAAGAAACTAGCCTACTAAGTCTTCTAAAGAATGTTCTGAAAAGCATCTTACAATTTCAAAAGATATTATATTGCTAATTTCACAAAGTTCCTTACGAGTGCTAACTAGGTTTTTGAAATAAATACCAAAACATGCAAGTTTGTGTTGAGACTGCTTTTGGTCCATCTGAGTTTAACTTAAAAGGCAGACGAAAATAAAACAACGTCAACATTGTTAAGAGTGAATGCCCTCTGGGTGTTTCTCCCGTACCTACCATGCATTAAGTCTTCACTCTGCGGAATATCTGGGAACAGCTTGTGGAATGTCTTGTTGTGCTTCATGAAACTCTGAACACAGAAGACAAAATGTTATGGCAAAGTTCCCCTGGAAAGGTCTGATCGCAGTTTAATATAATATAAATAACTTGCAACAGCATGTGCCATTTCTAATACATCCTATGGTTATTGTTGTAATTATTCAACATGATAAAGTATCCACTAAGATCTTTATCATTTCAATCTTTAACATTGTCTGTCACTCAAATAACAAGGATATCTGCATTTCTGCAGAGTGTTAAGACTACTTCGGAAAGTTGACTTCTTGGGTTTCACTGTGAAAATGATCTTACACTTTGCGGGCCGGCGGCTTCAGCTCTCTCAAAGCCTCTGCCGTCCAGATCGAAAGTCTGTGACCTGCAGCAACAGGAGGGAAAATATTTGCTTAGAGGAGAGGTGATTTGGGGATGGTTGAGGCAAGTGTGAGGAGATAAATATACTTTCTATTTCAGTGCTGTAAACAAATAGCTAATGGGGAAAAAAAAGAAGTGTGCGTGCAAACAAAGCTTTTCCTGAAGCCATTTGTTGGACATTCCAATCTTAAGTTCATGGTGCAACTGCCAAATCAAACTAATAGCTTGTCTTGTTTGAAAATCTAAAATCATTACTAACAAAGCTCAAGTCTTCCTATTCTAATCCTCTGGACAGCCAACATTCTTGACTGAGGTCAGAAGTGACACCAAATTGTGGAACCACATACACTGAATTGGGCCAAAATGTTTGGAACTACTGGAATGAAGTTAGAGTCCCTTGTTCAATTTAAAGTTTTAATTTTGCTGACATTTTCAATGGCGATATTATTTAATCTAACAAGACAGATATACTGTATATCAAATAAGATACCGCTATCTAATAACATCTCATCGCCCATGCCATCAGACCCTTTCTGAGCGGGGCACATACAGTGTGGAGCAAGGTTCTGGTGGGCCTACCTGACGGGGCCTTGTCTGATCAGGGTCTTGTGCTGTTGCTGGATCTCCAGCTGGACCTCTTCCAGACTTAAGGCTTTTCTGGGCTCCACCTTCTTCTTAAAGCTGCCATTGCTAAAGCTGCCCTTCCCTCGCTTCACTTTGACAGACAGCCCTCCTCCGCCACTGCTTTCCACAGGGTAACTGCTAGACGGGACAAGAAAAGCCTTTTAATAACCATTCAATAAATGGGAGGGAACCAAATATACAATTGGATTTTATATTGTTGTATATTGTATATTGCATGTACAGACATCTTTCACAATAACAGTATGTTTGTTTGCATTTCCACCATTACTGTTATGAGAACAAAGAGCAGTGCCTAATATGAAGTTTGATGATTTCATCATAGCGAAAGCATGGGATAACCCTAGAACTAATATCTTACTTGCAACTAATCAGGATATTATTTTTCATTCCAACAAGATGTTGACATCTACCATAGGACAGGTTTGTATAAAGAAATAAAAATAAAATAAAATAAAAAGTAAAAATAACTAAGCCCAAACATTCAAACAATCAATCAATGCATTATTTCCCTAACTAAATGAAGACATACAACCTAGAACCTAAACTACAGTAGCTTTAAAAAAAAAACAAAAAAAACTCCCAGTCTGCAGGCTTGGCGCAAGGATTACAAAGATCGCTTGAAGGCCTTTGAAAAAAATCTATTGAAATACTAACGGCTAATGAATATGCAGATTTCCCCACACAGCGTGGTGTGAGTACACAAGAGCACATTTCCATTCTATGAGATTTGCGTATTGGGAGTAGTAATGGGACACATCCACATATCCCTTTATTCTCTACTGAGCCCAGGTAATATAACTGCCAGAAGATGCAAGGATCTAAGTTAATATTTATCGCAAATTTCATAATGCTAAATTCCCCATCAGGAAGTTCTCGCAATTGTGTCAGTCAACCTGTAGCTGCAAAACTACATTCCCTGTGACTTTACAACTTAATCTGCGCAAAAATATGCAATACAAAAGGCTCAGGTTGCATCAACATTCCACTTCCGAGCAACAAACTACATTTTGGAGAGGCGCGGGTTCAGCAACAGTCCTTCAAAAGCCATTTGATCCTCTCTTAAGCAAGGCACTTAACTTATTTTATTGTTATTATAGCTCTTAAGACCATCGGAACATCAAGTTCATAAAAATATACTGTAAAAATAAAGGTGGCCTTAAACTCCAATACCAACACAAAAAAACAGTAAAATAAGGTGAGACTTTTAAATTAATAAAATAAACAAAGTTGCCAAGGCAAACAAATTCCCCTCAAAATTCAAAGAAAAAACTTTTTTTGTAATGTTAACCAAGGCGGACTTCAGGATCTAAACTACTACACAGCAGGGTCAGGTCCTCACTTCTGCCTTACCTGCTAGAAGAAAATCTCTTTGAGGAACGAAAACTCATATACCTACTTACAGTAGGCATTTCCTTTGGATAAAAAATAAAACCACTATGAATTCAATCACTGGCTTCAAGTCATTATCCTTCAAAAGCAGAAAATAAAAAATATATATAAGTAACAAAGGGAAAAGTCCTTAGATTGAACAAAGTGTGTGAATCTGTGGGTCAAGCCGGGGTCTAGTCAGAGAAACGCGGTTGGGTGAAAGCTCGTCTGAAGAGAGGAAGTGGCTTTGTGTTCAGGATGGTGTGACACGCCGTAGCGGGTGACGTCAAGCCCTGACACTCCCCCAAGCCAAAGAGAGAGAGACACACACACACACACACACACACACACACACACACACACACACACACACACACACACACACACACACACACACACACACACACACACACACACACACACACACACACACACACACACACACACACACACACACACACACACTTTGAGATTTGCAATGCGCCACATACAGGACTTTCTGAAAGCCGTATTTCATGTGTGTATAACATGCCAGAGAAGTGCTCAAACCGGCTAGTCTGGCCTGATCTAGTTGTGGTCCATGAGCACTTGCTCCTCCTCCTCCTCCTCAGGATATATGGTTATTTCTCTCCCTTGTTTATGTTCTATATTGTCATGAGACCATTTCACTAATCTAGGGGATAAAAAGAATATCAAGGCAAGTTACAGCTTAGTGAGGAACTAAAGAAAAATAAACCTTTTAGAGGAGAATTTCTAAGCTTCTGGGGAACTGAATGACTTATAGTAGTGTGCCTGCTCTCTGATATATAAAGAATAGTTTAGTACATCAAGCCCACAGAAAAGGTTTTGAGTTGTTCAGCCTAGATTGATCAGCTGACCCGATGCATGATTTTGTCAGGTATAAGTCACAGTGCGGAATAATTGGGTTAAAAGGTCAATGGAAGAAACATGAAGCACATTTTGCAGCTACTACTTGACCAACCTATTACCGACACTAACTATATTAAATGGTTTCTCAACAGCAAGCTGCAACACTTAACCTTGTAAACAGTGATATATCTTTTTGAAAAAGCTTAAAAAAAAAAAAAGTTTCTGTTTTATGACTGCATAGTTTACTGCAGCCACTTCAGAGTATTTAGAGATTTCAGCAGACAGACAAGTCTCCGAAAGTCTCAAGAAGTTTTCACGGTGCATAAATATATTGTGACACCAGAATAAAAATCAAGCCAGCAGCTAGAGTTTCTCTCCCACCTTGTATTGATGGAGCATTTGGTGGAGCATTTGTTTCTGAAGATGTTAAGTTCGGCAGTCAAGTCAATTTGTATAGCCCTTAAATCACAATACAGTCAAAACTCTTGATACATTCTGAATTTTAGGAGTTCCTCAGCTTCAAACATCTACGACCTTTACATTTACAAACATTTCCTCTTACTTACAAATCTAGTCTACCATGTTGACTAATAATGGCCTTGGTGGTGAAAGTAACACCAAATAATACATACTACTCCTGAATTGGATTTATGCATTTCTGGTACAACAGCAGTAATCACATAAGTTGTTAAAAAATACTACACGATGGCATTGGGCAATAATTTTGCATTATTTTTCACCTATTAGTGGCACCATGTTATAAAATCAAAGAAATTTTAAATGAACCACTGAACTGGGGCAAAACAGTCTAATTCAGTTTTGTGTTGTGATTTGGTGCAGTCTGTTTACAGTAAGGGTTGTGGCCTTGAACTCTGACCTAGTTTCATTGTTGACTCACCCGTCCCAATAAAATAACACACACACACACACCCCCCCCCCCCCCCCCCCCCTTTATAGCAGATTCTGAGCCTTAAAACCTTTACAACTCAACCATGACAGACAAAATGTTGCCATTACTTTTCTCAGTATTTTCAAATATAAATACATGTAAACATAATAAATATGCATGCACAATATAGATACACCCCAAGTATTTGCCTGAGGCACCTACCCCATGAGCATCTTTTTCCACTGTCTAACATACTTTCATTAGAAAAAAAGTAAAACTACTAGTACTGCTTGTTTCTAGAGAATGTTTAGCTGGTGACAGCTGGTTGGATATCGTGACAAATGTACTTCTTGTAAGTCGCTTCGGAAAAAAGCGTCTGCTAAATGACGTAAAATAGTAAATCCAGCAATCAAAATTCTTCCCGTTATCCCGACAATTGCCCCAAAGAGAAATAAATAAATAAGAAATGTACCCTTTGCAATGACATGAAAAGTATGCTTCAGGTGACTAACTGCGCTTCCAGGCCAATGAACCTGTGATAAAATAACAGAGAATACAAAATTGCAAGAGGACTAGCAAATCTGACCCAGTAATATTTTTAGGTTGAGATATTTGCAACAGGACGGGTTCACTTATCCTACCTCCATAAATCCTTCAAGGTGAAAGGACCGACTGTAGCTGCTTGCTGGGTCAGGGAGTTTTTCCCTCTTTCCATGACCACCAGCACCAGTGCTTCCTGTCCCCTAGAACCTAGTAGATACCACTGGCTGAAACAGTCCTTATGTGTGCAAGCGCACTACAAACTCCTTCGACTATGACCAGAGAGATCCAGTTCAAAGAGTGTAAAGGTCTCTTTTTATTGCTGCAAACGAAAACCACAATAGCTGTATGGACAGACTGCTTGTTCTCTCAATCACCTTCTCAAGGTAAGGCAAAAAGAAAATCAAAAATTGAAAAGTAAATTATGGTTGAGGTGCAGGATTTTTTTATTTATTATTTTTTTTTTAATAGAAAGCTGACAGAATATTTGTTGTGAAAACTCTTAAGCAGTTGCAGAGAAGCAGAAATGTTTATTTCAAAATAACCACACTTTATTTATATTTAATAAATCAAGTACCGATTCAACAGGAGCTTGTGTAGTTAATGTACTTTAGCAGGTACTGCCATTATTCATAACTCAGTACCAGAAACGCATTGTACTTCTCTTAGAAAAGAGAAGTACAATAGAAGAGTCGCTAAATGCCCCGGTTGTAGTTTTACTTTACACAGATATTGTTTTGCTTACAATTCACATCGTGACCACATCGGCTCAGTTTACCTCTGAAAACTCATCCCAGATAGGTTCTTGTGTGGGTTTCCAACTACTGTGTTGTCCCTATTCACATTGGAAATTCCCAAGTTGGAAAATAAATGTAATTATTAAATCTGCAACATCAAACCGAAATACCTCCTGAAAGCATGTTACTCAAAAAGGATGTACACATGACCAAAATACATTTCATACAGGTTATATCTCTACAACTTCCTATACAAACTACAATTTCTCAGAATATATGGTTATGTATGGTTGCCGAGTCCAAGCCGATACACTGGACAGGGAACCCATTTGCAGAATAATGCCTAGTTGGTAAAAGGTAGTCATATTTCTTATACCCATGGTGAGCTAAAGACATTTTAACTGTGCGCAGATCATACAATGCTTAAAAAAAAAAAAAAGGTAGATTTTCATCTGCTGGGCTCTGCCTCCTGTTTGCAACTTTGTTTTTTTTAAATCTGCAGGTAAGGCTTGCAAACTGCAGGCAATTGCTAAGGCTCATGGGACTTAACTTGCAGGCCATGTTTATCTTCTCTCTTCCAGAAAAATCAGACACTTAAAAACACACTTCCTGGCATCACACTGGACACCTTTGGAAACTGATAATGAACAAGCTCCCGGTATGAGATGGGACGAGCCAGTGCAGTTGTCAAGATCAGTTGGCATGGATCACGGTAAAACAGCATTTTGTGATGGCACAAAGTAGAATGGGAGGGTGGGGGGCATTGAAGGCTGCACAAATCTGAGAAGTTAAAAAGGAAAATCGATATGTTGACACTTGCCCAGTTGTGTTGTACACTGGGAGGGAAACGCATTAGTTCCATCTTGCTATATTTTCTGATAAACATATAATTTTTAAATAAAAGTAAAATAGAAAGCAGGTATCAACTGTACTCACATCATGAGGCTGGTCAGTGGCCAGTGAAATGCTTCACTGAAAACAGCGAGGGACATTTTCTCTTCTGGTGGAGGGTGTGTGTGTTTTCCCAGTGTTGAATGTAGAGCGTGTCTGCTGAGTTGGCTCCGCAGGTGATTGAGTTATGTTCTTCAGCTCCTCTCGCCCACCCCCATGTAGTGACACAGTCCCTTGAGTCCCTTGCGGCTCATTGCTGACACCAGCCTCACAGCGGAGCATCGGCTGCTGCACCAGCCGCCTTGAGTAATCTGCCTCGACCCCAACTTTCCCACAGCCCTGCATTATTGTCATAGCTAAGCATATAAGAGAGCATATGTAAGGGCTAACATGGACGTATTGCTGGGATATGAAGACCTTGAGTATAGCAGGAAACCAGGAGAAAGAGTACGAGTGTGCCATCTAGTGAATAGACGCAGATATTGACTGTCATGTGAACTGCCGACTCCCCGTTCCTCCAACCAAAGAGAAACAATAGTCAGATGACTGGGCTTTTCAGTTTTTATCTCTTTCTTGAGAGATAAGGAACAAAGTTTATTTAATTTATAACTTTAAAAGGTCAACTACTGAATATGGCCTGAGTTTCCAAGCATAAAGTGCATGCAATCCAATTAGTCCAACTACAATTAGTTCAACAGTACAGAATGGTAGAAATTATTTTCTGCACAATATCCGAAGATGAGTTGCATTTGGAATAGTAGGTACACAAAAATTAGTAACTTATGTAAATTGAAAGCCAAAGAGACTTAATCCACAGCACCCAACTCAGACCATCTGTACTCAGCAGTGGCAAAGCAGTCAGAAAGAGCAGGGCAGCAGGCCAGTGGTCACTGCCAACAACAACTTGCAGCTTGTGGACACCCTCCAAAGCTTAGCTTGTTGGAACACTGTATGTGTGTGACAGAGAGAAGTCATGCGGTCCACGCATGCAGTGTCTCTACTTCCTCCCTGCTGACTGGGCTCAAAGACAGGGAAGGCCTTTCTCCAGGATGTCAATCCTTTCTGCGAGCAAGCTGCCAGCTGGAAATGCCAACATGACATAGGTCCAGAACACAGCGGACACTATGTTAAACCTACTCAAGAGCACAGTTTTATTACTGCTTATACAAAATGGAGGCATTCATGAAACAGAGCAAAAAATAGAATGCCAACACCATTGCATAGCAATCATATCAATGCATAGGCATTCGCTGATTATAATTTGCATTTGAGTACAGTGCACACAAAGTGATACCTGGTCAGCAAGGTGTCAAATGTCATCAGAATGTCTAGGTAATCCTGGAAAAACAGTTATAGGTGTCAGCTCACATTTTTCCTGGCAAGGACTTCAGAAGGCTTGTGCACCAGGAATGATGCACAAGGGAAATGTATGAGGCATGTGTGAGGAACAAAGGTTAAAGAGCTAAAGGAAGAGTTGCCTTTTCTCTTGACCTCTTTGAGAAGTAGTTATTAACACAAGCCTTCAAGAGAAGCTTAACATTCATCGTAAACCGTAACCAACTTGCTAGTCTCTAACCCCTTATTTATCAGTAAATACCACTGCATGAGTGGTTTCTGATGTTGGGCTACTCCCATAAGTCTGCAGTAGACCACACCATTTAGACTTGTAGGGCTTGCCACGGTTGCTGGGCCCCCATTCCTGAGAGCATCTTCATGGAGCCAACTGGACCACATACTGTATTTACCCCACCTTGCAATTACCAGACTCCTAGTGCAAAGAGATGTCCGACGACATCAACTTTTATTCTTTACAATGATTTCACAGCTTTATGCAAAACACATGTTTCATCTCACACCATTTCTCAGAGAAACTTATGACAGACGAGAGTAAGTTCAGTCCACCGAAAACAATACTATAATACAGCTGCCAGCATGACTTGTAAATAGAACACAATATTGGAGGGATCAAATTTGAGTGTACCTCTATTTAAAAACCCTTAAACCATCTGACAAGCAGATCAAAATATTTGTCTCTGCCAAATCCATAGATATGTATCAACGTGTATGCTAGGCCATTGCCGCTGCTTTGAAAAATGAACACCTAGTAACATGCTATAGCTGCTTATCAATAGAAGGGGGCAGTGCCCAAGCTGGATTGGTGGGGCACTGTTATTCACCAGTTGATAATTACTGAAAGACGAAGCAACAGCAGGGAATAATGATACCCTGAGAATTTATATAACCCTGAGAATTTATATAACGCCGTTGACTATCTGTGATCAACTCATCGGAGCTAATAATAGGTTATCCAAGAAACGTGACCTTGCAGGTCATAAGTAGTGCATTTAACCGGCAATAACAGAGACAAACAGTTTTCAGGAGAGTTGTGTGTTTTCTGTCCAAGAACACCTTTGTGCTCCACTATTAGGCTAATGTGCTACGGAATCTGAAGCCCAACTGGCTCATCCATGATGATTAAGGCATGACAAATAATGGTGTCAATCTGACCCACATAGACTGCTGGATGAAGTCATGGGTTCCAACCAGGAGGCACAGAGGAGATTAGGAACCAAAAGATCTCGATCTCCCTTTTCAATGTGGCACAACACATCATGAGCCTTTTATGGACAATACCAGGGATGGATTAGAAGACTCTCAAACCGCCCCTTACAGGGCACTGTAAACAGAGAATAGGACATATTTCTCTCTGTGTTTTAACAGCCTTTGTCAGAGAAACATTTTCTACAATTCCCATGTAACAGACCATTCTGAATGGCCAGTTCCTCTTCTTTGTGCCAATCATACTAGTTTATATGGTGAAAATTTCACCTAAACTGACAGCAAGTCTGAGACCAATCCCTTCTGCAAAGGTTTTTTTTTCTTAAATTGTTATTCATCCAAAACTTCAGATAGGGCTACATGCATGAAGGCATGTCGAGATGGCAACCTAATGAAGCAGTAAGGCTGTTTGTCTAAGGCACAGGATAATAAAGCACTGTAATTATCTCACCCGAGGGACAAATAAAGTGCTGAAGAAATTGGGGAGCTAAAGCAGCACAGTGTGGAAAAAGTATAGAAATTAGTAGACACTAAGTAAACAAAAGACACAAAAAACACTTAAGCGTGTGTATATAGATATCTATACACACACACACACACACATATATATATATATATATATATATATATATATATATATATATATATATATATATATATATATATATATAATAGCAATAACATCTACAAATACTAAACGAACACACATTACTTTGTGAAAATGACTGTGTGCTGAGTGCTCCTGTAGCAAGCTAACGTACCCAACACAGGAGCCGCCTGGTTTAAATGCCGGCACGGCTCGCTAGGGCCCAACCCACTCGAACCGCTACTCACGTCGTAGCTGAACCCACGCAGCTTTTACTGTTTATATCAAGTCACTTTATATGTATATACACACACATGTTTATTCAGTTGATTGACGTTTGTATGTCACAGCAACCATTCAAGAAGGCGCCGCCCTGGAGGAAGGCGTTCGAAGGCGATAGCATCACAGCGCGGCGGTTAGCACCCGCCGGCGGGGACGCTCCGCTAGCCGTACATGAAGCGGTAACCACGTTTAGAACCCGCTCACCTCTCCTTCATGAAGTGCTTGATCCTCACGATGGCCTTCTCGTCTATCTTCCTGAGGAAGGTTTTCAATCGTTCCCTCTTGTTTTCAAGCATCCTTCCTTCCCTCCCTCCGACCCGCGGCTCCGCAGCTCCGCGCCGACTCGGTGTGGCTGGTGGCTGGTGGCTGGTGGCTGGTGGCTGGTGCCCGGCTGCGCTGGTCGCCCTCGGTCTCTGGTGACTCGTCTACAGCTGATTATGATAATGAGCTTAAATCGGACCAAGCCCGTCGACCAATGGTGTCACAGGGATGTGAAGGAAAAAAAAGTCATGTCAGTCCGTTCAGCCAATCAGAGCGCGGCAGGGACCGCCCATGGACATATATGGGAGACGAGTCGCGCGTCCCCGCCGGATCCAAGTGGGCGGGGCCGTGGTAATGGCGGCGCTGTCACGTGACCAAGACCCGTTCCAATTTTCACGGCCTTTCTTTTATTATTATTATTATTATTATTATTATTATTATTATTATTATTATTATTATTATTAGTAGTAGTAGTAGTAGTAGTAGTAGTAGTTGTAGAAGTACTCGTAGTAGTGTTAGTGCTCGTAGTAGTAATAGTAGTAGTAGTAATAGTAGTAGTAGTAGTAGTACTAGTATTGTTGCTGTATGTTTATTGATTGTTGATTGATTTGTTGATTGTTATTAATATTATTAATATTACTGCTGTTGTTAATATTTATATTGCTATAATCTCATTATTATTATAATTATCAGTAATAGTAATAGTAGTATCATCATTGATATTCTATTATTATTATTATTAGCAATATTGTCATTGAATTTATTATCGTTATTTGTGAGGGAAAATAAAATCATTGCGTATTATTCGGCCAAGATGGGCAACTTGGACTAACAGCTAATCAACTCAGCAACTAATCTTATGAGAAACATTATGAATCGAACTCGGAAGTCAATTTCCATTCATTTGATTTCTTCCAACGAAAAGAAGAAGTGACTCAGCAGAGATTAGGTCAATGGTTCAGTTTCGAGGCTTTACCGTAAGAAACAATATGTCCCATTTTGGTCATTGGGCGGCTGCTGGTGACCAAGCCCTCCCCAAACCCGACCTTGAACACAACAGGCACAACTGCAGCAGCAAATGATCATCCCCATGACCAATAGGTGGTCATTGGCATTCGTGTCCAGCACTTATAATCCTTTGTCTCGTCTGACGATCATTCGATTTGGTTAATATTGTTAGGGTTTAAATTATAGCCTCGACCTGAATCCAATCAGATAAATTCTGTATAAGTGAATTTGTTGAATGAACAGCAGCAACAAATCTCATTCCACGAATTCCCCATTCCTCTTTCATAAAGGGAATAAGACCAGAAAGTGAAGTCGAGTTAATTTATAGAGAATCTAATCGCAGTACAGTTTTGATGGGCTCACACACATTTCACACAGAAATTAATGACATTCCCTAGCCCAGACAACAAAATGTGGTATATTAATATTTGATTGACGTATATTTTAACTAAAATAAATGCGGTGAAATTAGGTTTGATATCATAATTCCCATATCATCCACTCTGAGCTCCCTCCAGTCTGTATGATGATGGAGACGGGGCCTGGCACCGTCAACAAGGACATGCTGGATGACCTGTGAGTCACTACTTGGAATTCTATTCTCAGTGCATTCAAATGAAAGGGGAAAGAAAGAAGAGGGAAGATTTGTTGAGAAATCTTTTGAAGCGCTTTCCTTCTGAAGACCAGTTCCATGTATAGGAAATTACGCATGAATGCAAATTTCCATCGAGTATCATGATGCATTCTCGGCCTGTATGTCTAACTGTCTGTCCGTCCATCTATTCTGAATTTTCTGGCAATTTGTGTATATTTGGAAATTATTTTTGTCATTTTGTCAATTACATTTTTTTTAGACTGTTAAGCTTGTATAGCGATTGTCTGTAGAGAAATGCACCAATACTCACCATGACAAACTCCTTCTATAAACTAATTCTGATTCTCTATCGATCGAGCAATGTCTGTCTTTCTATCTACTAGTTCACGCTCGTTCAAAATTCAAAACTTTTTGTCCTTTTAATAGCACAGTTTAACAACATGTCAATTATTCAGTCCTGTGTTCCACAATGGAAAATTATACTGTTTAAGTCATACACCGGGGAAAGATTGTCTTTGAGTGACTCAGTCACAGAGCCCTGAAGCCCTCCAGTCTCACTGTTCGCTGTTTATTGACAGTTATTAATATTTCACGTGTCGCGTGTCCAAATTGCACCAAACGCGACACTGCACGCCTTTGGGTTCCCAGCAATATACCCACCAAGTGGGAAGTAGATGGGATGAGCGGTTGTCGAGATAATCGAAGGACATGATAATCGAAGGAGAGACAGACAGAGATTCCTCCCTTTATGGTTATTATTCGGGGTCCAGCCCGACATGGCGGGAGCCCTATTTCTTTGTTAATAAAAAACTGACATCAGTAGGCCACAGATGTCATGGATCAGTTTTGTGAAAGAAGTTTTTGATCAACAATCGCAACCTCACCAAGATGGCGCCATGCACAGCATGCATGCACAAATTGAGTACTTAGATCACGTGACAGATACATTTGTGATTGGACTTTAACTAAGGGAATATAATACGAACCCTTAACCATATGAAGTTACAAAGTGAGAGGAATTATTTTACCAGAAAACAATTGGATTAAACAAGGCACAACCTATTTAACGTCATAAATACCTTCACTTCTGAGGAAAACTGACAAGCATCAGAGTAAGTTCTACACAATAAGAACCCAATAATATCACTGTCAGAATTGATAGACCTTCCAGAGATATTAATGTATACAAACTTCCTGAATTCTAATTACTGGTAACAATATCCAAAAGCAATTACAGAATACAAGGAACATGTATTTATAGTGTATGTTTTTTGAAATATTGACATTGTTTTTGTGTTTTTGTGTTCCCTTCCAGATGCCTCAAAGATTTGTTACAATTACAACAAAAATGTGTATCCCACTACACACAACTGATTTCATTATATATATCCTCTCCAATTTAAGTCAGTTAAACCACTTACCCTAGTTAATTTATTTATAGGTTTATAAATTAATTTATAAATTAGTTTATAAATTAATAATTATAAATAATTATTATTGTGAAGGCAGTTTTCTGTAGATTTACAAAGTGCCATAAAATAATTCTGTTCCCCAAAATGGATTAATAATCGTGATAAATAATCGAGCTCACAATATTGACTAAAATAATCGTGACTTTTATTTTAGCCATAATCATGCAGCCCTACGAGTGATAAACAACGTTAGTTGTGACGTAGAAAACCCACCCACAGCCACAAACACCGCCCGATCATAGAATTACACTGTAACCAGGCTGAAACAGATTAACTTCTGCAGTCACAAAACACACAGGAGCAGAGAATCAAAGCACACTCGTTCATTGAACTTTAACAAAGGGCCGACTACCCTGGACCCCGGTTATTGGTGCAACTATATTCATTATTATGATTGTGATGACAATTGTAATTTCATGGAAGTCCTCAAAGTTATAAGTGAGTTCGATCCCATGAAGAAAAATATGGCAACATCGCCATTGGAGAACCCCTAAAATGTATATTTTTAAACCCCATATCACAGTAGGGTCTCAAAGGGCTTCACACAAGTCACATCTCACATAGAAATCAATTTTGTCACCTAATCTTGCCCCCCAGGTCAAGGAAAACACAGTTGGGGGGGGGGCGCTGAAGAAGGGGCCAGGTCATGCTGCTTCTCTGCTGGATGACCAGCATGTTGCTACTTGGAATGACATTCTCAGCCCATTCACAATTGGTAATGTTACGCAACAAACTGGAAATTGTTCATGCATGCATGAAGCAATAATCCACTCAAACAGTTCTCCTTTCTAAAGTCCTTGCATTACTAATTATTTTCTTGTAAAGGATAATGCCTATGTAACTTTTGTCCAAGGTGACTTGGGAATATAGTGAAATTTCGCACTTGGTTGGTAAAGCTCATGGTGCTGCTCCGCAACAGAGAAATAAAGAGACAACACACATACTGCACACACTCACGCACGCACACACACACGCACACACACACACACACACACACACACACACACGCACGCACACACACACACACACACACACACATTGACCAGCCAGCCGCCCCTCCGCCTCACAGCAAATCCCCACATCCACTTCTCCAAGAAACAAAGCAAACATTATAGAGGAAATCGGGTTTAATAAGGAAGTCCCTAAAGCAATAAGCTGTTTTTTATCGGAGAAACCAAAAAAAGGCCCACACCCTCTGTCTGTCTGTCTGTCTGTCTGTCTGTCTGTCTGTCTGTCTGTCTGTCTGTCTGTCTGTCTGTCTGTCTGTCTGTGCGTGTTTGATTGTGCAGACTATTGCAATTGTAGACTGAAGAGACAGATTCTAGATTACATCATATCTTTTGAAAGCATGTCATGGTTTTATTGTCATTATTATTGTCATTTTTAGGATTGCTGTTATTATTATGATGCCACATATTTTCATTTCTACGCTGCCATCTCACAGTCATTGTATGTTATTGCCATGCACTGCTGCTGTATAATGTTTGTACTTGACTTGAGTACTTTCTGCCACCTGTCCCTACTGGGCTCACTAGTGCTACTTACTGTCAACTTCTGTTCATAGACGCGTATATATATTTTATTTCATATCATCTTCTTTCTGACTTGCACAGTTCTGTCAATTTCTGCTGCTGTAACACCTGAATTTCCCTCTGTGGATTAATGAAGTCTCTGTCTTACCTAATCTTATTTTCACTAGCACAACAATTATTATTTCACAATCCGTCCCAGCAGTTGCTGACAACAAAATAATTAATATCAAAATTGCTCCTATTGTGGAATAGCATTAAAGTAAGTTGGCCACATGAACTTTAACCCTGATGCTAGGAGTACGGAAACTCAAACATGGTTATTCATCTTTGTCACATTTCCATTGCTCTTAGTGCCTTAGGTGCTAAGTTTAGTATTAATATAGTACACACCACAGCACACAATCTGTTAATATTGATGCTCTGAATCAGCTCTTATGAACTGCTCACACTCCAACCATCCATTGTATCTCATCAATAGCCAACATTTTGGCTCGTTGGTCAATAGCTGACGATCATTAAATATAATGTTATTAATGCTTGTGTCAATATTGACTCCAGCATTATTTCTCATTATACAAAAAAATAAAACATGCCACGTGGAAGGAGCCAATGAGAGTGGCAACGTGACGCACAAGAGCAGAGCTGCTTGTACTTAATTTCCAAACACTGTGTTCTGAAGTGTTTGAGTTATGCAAAAGAGGAATAAGACACTGAAGATTTCTCACCGAAACATTTTCCTTTTAATGGTTTCTCAAGCTCTGTATTAAACGTGATCATTTTGGATAATCTATTCTGTTAGGAACGCTGTGTTTTTAGATGCAGCTATTGTAAACTACTACTGCGGAGGGAATCTATAAACAAGCCATATGCATCATATATATTTTATTCCAAAAAATCTAAAAGAGGAAAGAATATTTGGTAGATTTTCCTTTTCCTTTTCTGGATAAAAGTATTTAAATAAAACACAATCATTAATTTGTTTGTTTCAGTCAGGGCTCTGGAATCCCCCATGTTACAGGGCTTAGATAGTGGCTTTGTGAATACAGAACGAGGTAGCGACCTGCGTATGGAGAAGAAGGGAAGGTGAGTACGTGTTTGCTCTGATGGCAGCTTGTCAGTCCCAAACATTGTTTTGACAGAAACCTGCTCTTTATCAGTGTTCAGGGTGAAATGCTTTGGCCTTGGGCTGGCAAAGGCACCTGGGTAGTGGGTCATGACGCATGCACCACTATTGCGGTAACAGCACAGCACTATTGTGGTGCAGTGCTTGTGAAGCAGACATGTGTCCCCACAGTGAATAACACAGATCACGCTCCTTACATTCAATCGATTATTTGGATTAACTTATTGTTGAATAAGGAGTAATTTAGCAATTGATGTGGCTTACCAAGAGTCATACGCCAAAACGATTAATTATGTAAAACTTACAATACGTTGCTCAAGCTATCTTCCCTTTTACTATGTGTTCCATGTGCAGAGGTAAAATCACTGATAAAACAAAATGATAATTCCAATTAATAACAATTAATGAGGCTCAATATACGCCCAAAATATTCAGATTGGACTTGAGGATTAGCCTTGTTCGCTGCAGGGAGGGTAAATTCATACATTTATTCCAATTTAAGGTTGTTTATTCACCACATAAACAGCTGGAGGAGTTGGAATTGTACGGTACAGACAGTGCTGCTTATATTACCTGTTCCTTTAATTTACCTGAAGGAATAATTTGTTTCAATGTGTATGTGTTCAATGAAATCTATAAACAACTTTAATGGTTTGTATATAATTATCAGTTCTTTGTTTAAAAAAAAGTTGTTATCTCTCAGAATAAAGTGGTGAACTGAAATGACTGAAATGTGTAATGAATCGCATTTGTCTCGGTTTAATGTGAGAATCTCTCGATATTCCACATCTAAAGAAAAAAAAAAACCCCTGAGAGCCATGTGATCAGTTTAATAAACCCACCTAGTGTGAACGAGTGGAAACACAAAAGAAAAAAAACAATACAAAAAACATTTAACGCCTCTGTCAGCAGAACTTAAAGGAAATGCATGGGATGTTCTGCATGACATGATGCCATCATTATTGATGAAATGGTTCTACTTACTACAGCCCTGTAAAATGTGAGCAATGTCAGGGGTTTCTTTTTTACAAGATTGCTTCAGTTTCGCATCCAGTACCAATGTTGTGATTGCGATCTATACTATTACTGCTATACTGTATATATCATTTTGAATCTGTCTTAGACCTTTAGTGACTTCTCCATCCATTGCTGGTCATCTCAGTAGCGAGGCAGGAACAAAAAGAGCTTTCAAGGCGACGCGCACCGGTGCCGACAGGTGAATTAAACATGTGCTTAAGCTACGTGTGCACTGGTGGGCTCACTGTGTGGTCAAACTGGTCACCGCTTCGCCAAGGATGAACCCCAGCAGCAAGCACCCATTTAATTTAGTACGCTTCAATTAAGTTGTGTGTGTGTGTGTGTGTGTGTGTGTGTGTATGTGTGTGTGTGTGTGTGTGTGTGTGTGTGTGTGTGTGTGTGTGTGTGTGTGTGTGTGTGTGGAACACAGCCACAAGTATCACTTTTCCTCCAACACTAAGACATTGTTTATGACTCTGCAGTCATCACCAGGTGACATGTACCGTAAACCCTTTTGCATATTTTGGCTGACATTACCAAACTCACCAGGGACACACACATTCAGGGCCGTGTGTGTGAAGCATGTCTCACAGCCAGACCGATACGGTGGATTAGGGTCTTTAGCTGCGGCGTGTGTGTGGCGAAGGGGCCTGCACCCGGCGCGTCGTGTTTAAGCATCCAGAGGCTCAGGTGTCGCGCATCTGATCCTCGGCCCGCCGTGGCTCCTGTTTCCACATGGCGGCCCCTGCAGGCTGCTGTTACCTGGCGACCCTCATCACTAATTCAGCAGCAACCCCTGGCCCCCAGGTTCTGGCTGGCTGGCTGGCTGGCTGCGTGGCTGTCGCTTGAGGAAGGACAGTGTCTCTCTGTGCCCAGGCCAGAGCAGAACAGCGTTCCTGCACCTGGAGGAGGACTTGGGCCACACTAGAACTGGAGCTGATGCAGAACGGGGAAGCCATGGGCCCGCAGGACGTGCAAGCGGCAGAAGTCGTGGCCCGGGCCACAGAAGAGCACAAGGCCCAGAAGGCCCAGAACCAACACAGCCAGAACCAGGAGGGTCCAGAGCCGTCGGCGCCGCCGCTGCCCCCTTCGTCCCCGCCTCCGCCTGGCCCGTCGGAATACCCGAGACCCAGGTTGGTCTTCCACACTCAGCTGGCCCACGGCAGCCCCACAGGACGCATCCACAGCTTCACCAATGTCAAGGAGCTCTACGCCAAGATCGCTGAAGTGTTTAACATCTCAGCTTCAGAGGTAGGAAAAATCCTATTCTATCGCACCATTTTGGATTAATTAGCACACACAATAAAGACTCAATAGTTACCACTGTAAAAAAAAATGGGCCAGTGTAGATTTGAGGTCAGCCCGGTTTCCCTGTTCTGGAAGGCCAGCTAGAGGAAGGTGTTATGTTTCAATTTAGGCCTAGTTCCATGATGCACCGAGGAGGATCATCTAGCAACAGTCTGTCAGACTCTGTTCCTGAAGCTGATCTTTGATTGGGATCAACAATCCAAATAAATAACCTGGAAATGTACCTTTAAGTCAGTATGCAACAGCTACAGTATATAACAGTGAATCTTGATGATAGGGAGGAAGTGGCCTTACAGTATCTGCAGCACGTGACTGACAGGCATAAAAGCAGCACTGACACATGTCAGTCAAGAAGAAGTCCTGCCCATGCATGAAATTATTATTATCATTATTATTATTATTATTAGATATTCTATTTAGATATAAATATCAAAATTTAGATATTTTTATATCCAAAGACAAACAAAAGTATATCTAAACAAATCAACGTTGATATTTTAATATGTTGGTGTTTTATTTAGATCATATTATATTTAGCTATTTTAGAAGACCCTAAAATAAACAAAAATACAATATTTCTGTGGGCTCTGAGTGATCCAGTTTGTTTGAAAAGTAAAGTGATCATGTGTGAAAAAGTAAGACCGTGTGAATTATTAATTATAGTTTATTTTAAATATTTATTAATTATATTTTCATGCAGGCCATAAAGGACATCTTCTTTAGATATTTAAAAACAAGATTATATTCAGTTGTAACTTGCAAAGTAAATAAATGGGATAAATATCTGTATTCCATTAAAGAATTTGTATTTCTATATGCGTGTGCCTGGTCTCTGACTTTGAGCCATTCGTTTCTTCAACACATAGATCCCTTATTACACTTTCATTCACTGCATTAAGAGCAGCTGCCAAGTGCAAACAGAGTCAGAATGCAGAAGTGTCATATCCTTCACTGAGGTGATAACCTGTTGGCATTGGATTTATCTGAAGCTTATCAGGCGTGTTGTGGAGGCCACACTGAAGGCGTGCTGCGTTCCAAGGACGGTGTAAAACAAACAGATAGGATAGGAAGACGGTCTGTAAAAACTAATTGCGGTAATAAAGGTCTTAAACGTTTTAACAGGCAAGTCAATGGCAGTGCAGCATTTAATGTGTGTGTAAATCACTTTAAAGGTATATAGAAAGGATATATTTTGAAAGATACTGTCTTCAAAAAAGGCTTTTGAAAATTACTTGCAAAAGACAGTTTCATGCCCCGATTGCATTAAATCAATGCTTTGCCTTCACACCTGAGAATTTTAAACACACTGCCAAAAAAATAAAAACATAAAAAGAAATAAAAATTGTTCATCAACACTGCCCTAAAGCATTTACATGGAATACAGGGCTCAAAAATACATGTAAAGTTATTTCCCATTATTTTATAGGTGTCACACATCTGACTTTGACTCAGACCTCACTTGGACACAGCACCCAGATACACATTTAAGGAGATTTGTTTTCAAACAAAGAGTGACAAAAGACAATTTGGCTTAAGTCCAGCAGCACAGTAAAAATTATACATAAAAATAAAATGTCTTCAAAAAGTCAATAAACAATTCATTAATTTAAATTTTGCATATAAGCCAATGAATAGGGTCATATTCCAGGGGTTCCCCATCTTTTGAGCGTGAAAGATGTTTTACTCCTTTTAATGTTATTTTGAAGCCAGCACAGCTAATTCTATGCATTACAATCTACATTTAATTTATGATTAGGCCTATCTGTCTTTGCAGTGAGGTGCTTTGGCATCAAAATGCTTGTGAACATTATTGTGAGTGATTATCTTGAGCTTCAGCCCGACAGTAGCCCCAGACACAATGATCTAATAATATTACATAATAATACAATGATCCACCTAATATCAAGGTGGTCAGACGTGCTTCAGTCCCTTGAAGGGGTCAAGGGTTGACCGAGGTTTAATAACAATGGGGCTTCGTGCCAGGGACAAGGAAGACCTTGGACTGAAGTCAGATTATAGCCAAAGCACAATATCTAAATCTGAAACCTTCTCAGCCGTTCCAAAATGACTTCAATATGTGGTTTGTGGTTGCACACACTCAAACATGCCCTAGTCACTACAAAAGCCTGTACAACTGGTCCATGCTGAGACAAAACACTTTAGCCAATATGTCCAGATTACACACAACTTCCACGTCTACTGAAAAATTCTAAAGTTGGACACAGATTTTTTAAATTATATTTAATATATATATAAAATCTATTAACTAAAGGGTCCATATAGCATCATGTTGTCCATCAGTCATTAACCAATACCTTCAGGTAATGTGCTGGGCGTCTTAACAGTTAATTTAATAATGTCGGGGTACAATAGTGCACTTTATTTAAGATATTATTTTAATCCAAAAGCTCCCAAAATGGAATTAGATGTTTGCCTCAGACTGCACTGACCTCTAGTGTTGAATTTACAGCATGACACAAACCAGCATTTTGACAGCCTACTATCTATTAACAACCAATACATTAAGCTGAAAAGCCTGGTTCCTGAATAATGAAGACAGTATCTATTCCATTTAAAAGTTTGCAAACTTGTTACATCACAAGGTTTGAATACCGACCATCCAGCATAAGGAATATGCTATTCTGCTATAAATCTGTTGTATTAACATATGTCTTTACTGTCTCTTGAAACAGCGGAAATCCATTTGTTCACTAAACTTCACATTTCAGAATTATTAAGATTAAAATATATTTGCTTCCCGATCCAGTTGTACAGAATTGCCGTTTTATTCCTTTAATCCGTTAACTGGTCCACCATTTACAAACTACTTTTTCAATGAATATTTGTCTTTAAGTGTCACTCCCCTTGTGACCTTTACTTGTTGAATCATTCTGGCCTTTGACTTTGACAATCTCAGCGAGGAATTAAAATTCTGATGACATTCTCATGAAGCTAATCCAACAAAACTATTTCCCCTTTCCTTCCAGATCCTGTTCTGCACACTCAACTCCCACAAGGTGGACATGCAGAAGCTGCTGGGGGGGCAGATCGGTCTGGAGGACTTCATCTTCGCCCACGTCCGGGGGGAGACCAAGGAGGTGGAGGTCACCAAGACTGAGGATGCCCTGGGTCTCACCATCACGGACAACGGAGCCGGGTACGCCTTCATCAAGGTGAGGGAACTCCGGCTAATTTTATTCTGATTGATTTTCCCCACTTTTTTGAAAACTACTTTTTTGGGGGGGTTGGAATGATATGACATAATTCCATAAGATCTTTAAATGCATTGTTGAATGTTTGATGTTTTTTTTTTATAATTTCATAAAAGAAACCATAGATATGAAACACAAGATCTAACCCTTATTACAAATGATTCAGCAAAATATATACAGTATTTACAGTATGTCTGAAAAGGAGCAGGAAGACGTAAACACATATCCATTATTCCTGTGCATTTTCTAGATAATCTTCATTTGATCAAATACTATTCAATCAGATTGAACTCCAAATAAGTTATGTGATACTATATCTTCCACGTTGGTAATTGTGTTTATTTAATGTTGCACACTTTTGCCTAAAAATACACTTATGGCTATGGTTGAAAAACTCTCTTTTGAATACAAATCCCTTAATACTGTAGAGCCATTTGTCATCCATTTGCAACATGTCATTTGTCATCTCCATGACAATCTGCATCCATATATGGCTTGCAATAAAAACTATTTAAATGTACTTTAGTTCCCTCGCATTCTCCACCCGTATTTGGCTCCATGTTGTGTTTCTCCCAGAGGATAAAGGAGTCCAGCACCATCGACCGGCTGAAGACGGTGTGTGTGGGCGACCACATCGAGGCCATCAACGACCAGAGCATCGTGGGCTGTCGACACTACGAGGTGGCCAAGATGCTGAAGGAGCAGCCCCGCGGGGAGCCCTTCACCCTGCGCCTGGTTGGGCCCAAGAAAGCTTTTGGTGAGACAGATATGCAGTAAACAAACAATATATTAAATAAATTAAATAATAATAATAATAATAATAATGTTTTTATCTATTATATCATTATCTGTGTGACTAAAACACTGTCCTTACATACATATGTAGTATTTAAACACATATAACACTGATACCAAGAGATGAAAGAGGCATATGTTTGAAATAAGTATTGAAAAATGTAGTTAATACACATTAATTGCAATGTGTTTTGGAATAAACCCAATAACACAGTATATTATATACAGTGTATCACAATGTAGCAAGCAGTTATATCAGTATACATTTTATTGTATATGTATATTGTTATGTGTATACTGAAATAACATTATAATATGTGTTTTCAGATATTTTTTTATAAATTTGAAGAAAAGTAAAACACACACACAGTAGTACTCAAAAAAACACAATATAAATAGTCATATTTCATAATATATGTTAGGGAAAGTTACAATATTCATATATTGCATAATACATATAGAGTAAACTTCCATGTATTCAAAAGCACTTTCTCAACAAATTACAGCTCAGTACATGTTGTAGTTGCTCTCTACTGGAAGCTGCTCCAAGGAAAACCTTGCACGTTAAGAGCTCCTATTCCCAGCAGACATTTTGAATGCTATGGAACAGTAGACACACAGCTGAAGCCGATGACATTAAGGGTTCTGTTTGGTCTCTGCATGTAGTTCACTGTACAGGAGATGTCCAAGCTGTTCCACTCCCACCTCACACAATTCATCTCAAATAAATGTCAGCTGTGTTTACCCTTCCATGACATGTCTAAATGTCAGCTGGAAAAAGGCGCTGTTGCTCTTGGCCCTCTGGCTGTGACTCTAATCTGGAAAAGACGCCTTCTACTGGCAGATCGCGAAACGACACGTTATTCAGAGTCACAAGAAGTGAATAGGAGTCATTCAAATATTTACATATAGAAGAATATACATCAATGCACACCCTCAAGGTCTTGGTAACAGGTGCAAAAACAGAACTATAAATATATCAAATAGAAAATGCTCTGCACTTTAATGACTGGGTTTTGGGCCCCAGGGGATATTCATAGTGTTACATATAACAACAATGGCGAAAATATTGAACCAGCATCTAGTTATGCCCATACAGATGACAATCAGTATGGCAATTTCGGGTCGAAAATCAGAAAAAGGGCACTTTTCACCTTCAAGGGGCTGAAGAAACTTTAGACTATTCTGAACACCATTTTCCTGCAATCTAACAATGGCCTTGTCAGGCTGGCTGTCCCAGGACAGCAGCATCATATCTGACGGTCTTCTGTCACACAGTGTTTTCTCTATCTCTCTCGAGAGCGGTGCCCTCTAGAGAACATTTCTAGCACCATCTTTCGGCCAAAGGGTCATCAGAGGGGAGGCGGTAGCACCATCTCAGAGAAGCTGAAACCCAGCAGGAACCATCACCAGGTCACCTTCACGCCTGGCCCTGGTCTCCGGGTGCTTTCAAAGGCTAATAAATAAAGAATATTTAAGTCAATAGTAAAATAAATAGATAAATAATGAACATAATAAAAATGTACTCAGCATACAGTTAAATGTTTGATATACAATACGGCAGGAAGCAACCATTACCACGACCAGCACGCAAATCTCTTGGCAGCACTCCATTGATTCTATTTAACGCACACACACAAATGCACACTCATGCACATGCATGCACAAGCACACACACGCAAACACAGATACACACACACGCACACAAACAAACACACACACACACACACACTCCTTTGCTGAGCCATTGTTCAACTCTTATCTGCAAGTCCAACCAGTGTAAACACAGGAACAAAATATATTTGCTGCCAACCTCTGGTGCTGGGAGATTTTTAAAACTCTGCCTCTCCATTTTGAATGGAAAGTAGGGTTAAATATGGTAAAACCATGCAAAGTGCCAGATCAAGGAAACTCAATGTTTACTTTCTTTTTTTTTAACATAGAAGCATGTCTCTTATGGAGAAAATGTCAATCATTATCGATATGATCCCAGTCGATGTCTCTCACTCTAATGGACCGCGGGCACGCTGCAAAACACACACATGGACCTTCCCTCACACTTTTCTTTTCCCTTCTGAGGGCCACTCACTCTACTCCGAGCTCCCTCCGGTTGTCCAAGCTCCCCACCCAATCTCTTAGGCTGAGCCCAGCCACCCTACCGAGGAAACTCATTTCGGCTGCTCGTATTCGCAATCTCGTTCTTTCGGTCACTACCCAGAGCTCATGACCATAGGTGAAGGTCGGAACGTAGATGGACTGGTAAATTGAGAGCTTTGCCTTCCGGCTCAGCTCCCTCTTCACCACAACGGTCTGGAACAATGCCCGCATCACTGCTGATGCTGAACCGATGCGCCTGTCCATCTCACGCTCGATTTTCCCCTCACTCGTGAACAAGATCCCGAGATACTTGAACTCCTTCACTTGGGGCAGAAACTTGCTCCCAACCCGGAGGGAGCAATCCACCGTTTTCCGGCAGAGAACCATGGCGTCAGACTTGGAGGGGCTTCCACGACCCCCCCAGCAACCCTGCAAGGGTAAAGAGTTGGTCCACTGTTCCACGTCCAGGACGGAATCGGCATTGCTCCTCCTGAATCTGAGGTTTTGACGATCAGCCGGATCCTGGGGGATCCATGGGGGGGGATGGTAGCTCAGGCGGTAGAGCTGGTGGTCTAGTGATCTAAAGGTTGCTGGTTCGATCCCAGGCTCCTCCTGCTAGCATTCTGTAGTGTCCTTGAGCAAGACACTTAACCCCTAATTGCTCCTGATGGCTGCGTCCGTCGGTGTTTGAACAGTTGTAAGTCGCTTTGGATAAAAGCGTCTGCTAAATGATTAAATGTAAATGTAAATGTAAATGTAAATGTAAATCCTCCTTTCCAGCACCCTGGAGTAAACTTTCCCGGGGAGGCTGAGTTGTGTGATACCCCTATAATTGGAGCACACCCTCCGGTCCCCCTTTTTAAAAATGGGAAATACCACCCTGGCCTGCCATTCCATAGGTACTGTGCCCGACATCCGCGTGACACTGAAGAGGTGTGTCAACCAAGACAGCCCAACAATGTCCAGAGCTTTCAGCATCTCAGGTCAAATCGCATCCACCCCTCGGCCTTGCCCCCGAGGAGCTTTTTAACTGCCTCAGAGACCTCTGCCAGGCATATGGACGAGACTTCCCCCAAGTCTTCAGACTCTGCCTCTTCCCCTGAGGACATATTGGTCGGGTTCAGGAGTTCCACCAGTGCTCTTTCCACCGCCCGACAATATCCCCAGTCCGGGTCTGAACCAAGCCCTGCTTTCCCTTTCTGAGTTGCCGAACACTTTGCCAGAACTTCCTTGAGGTCAACCAAAAGTCCTTCTCCATAGCCTCTCTGAACTCCTCCCACACCTGGGTTTTTGCTTCAGTGACCGCCAAAGCCGCAGCACTTCTAGCCTGCTGGTACCTGTCTGCTGCCTCGGGAGACCCCTGGGCCAGCCAAGCCTGGAAGGCCTCCTTCTTCAGCTTGACAGCTTCCTTCACCGCTGGTGTCCACCAACAGGTTCTTGGGTTACCGCCACGACAGGCACCGACTGCCTTCCGATCACAGCTCCTAGCCGCCGCCTCTGCAATGGAGGTTTTGAACATGACCCACTTGGATTCCATGTTCCCAACCTCCCCGAAATGCGCGAAAAATTCTTCCAGGGGTGGGAGATGAAGACCTCGCGGACAGGGGCATCTACCAGGCCTTCCCAGTTCACCCTCACCACACGTTTGGGTTTACCAGGTCTGTCTGGCAGCCTCCCCCGCCATCTGATCCAACTCACCACCAGGTGGTGATCAGTTGAGAGCTCTGCTCTTCCCTTCACCCCAGTGTCCAAGACATATGGCTGCAGATCCGATGGCATGACTACAAAGTCGATCATCGATCTTTGGCCTAAGGTGGTCTGGTACCACGTACACTTATGAGCCACCCTATGCTCGAAACATGGTGTTTGTTATGGCCAATCCATGACTAGCACAGAAGTCTAATAACAAAGCACCACTCAGATTCAGTTCCTCCCAATCACCCCCTTCCAGGTTTCTACATCGTTGCCTACGTGAGCGTTGAAGTTTCCCAGTAGAACTATAGAGTCCCTAGGCGGAGTCCCTTCCAGGACGCCACCCAGAGACTCCAAGAAGGCCGAATACTCTGAACTGGTGTTCTGCGCATAAGCACAAACAACAGTCAGACTTTTCCCCTTAGCAACTTGTAGTCGCATAGAGACGACCCCCTCATTCACTGGGGAGAACTTCAGCACAGCGGCACCCAGCCGGGGGCTCGTGAGTATCCCCACACCCAGCCGGCACCTCTCACCCTGGGCAACTCCGGAAAAGGAGAGAGTCCAGCCCCTCTCCAGGAGTTTGGTTCCAGAGCCAGTGCTGTGTGTAGAGGTGAGCCCAACTTATCTAGTTGGTACTGCTCCACCACCACCACCAGCTCCGGCTCCTTCCCCGCCAGAGAGGTGACATTCCACGTCCCTAGAACTAGTCTGCGATGCCGAGGCAGGCCCCCGCTTTGCCCGCCGCCCGGCTGGCATTGCACCCGACCCCAACGCCTATCCCTGTAGGTGGTGGGCCCCCAGGGTGGCAGCTCCATAATATTTATTCGGGCTATGCCCGACCGTACCGCATGGGTCAAGGCCCGGCCACAGATGCTCGCCGGCGAGCTCCCCTCCCAGGTCTGGCTCCAGGAGGGGGCCCCGGTTTCCCTATTCCGTGCGAGGTACCATTTTGCCGTTGATGTTTTTTCATTGGGGTCCTTTGAATCACTCTTTGTTTGGTCCCTCCCCTGGGACCACTCTGCCTTGGGAGACCCTACCAGGGGCTAATGCCCCCGACAACACAGCTCTTAGGGTAACAAGGACACACAAACCCCTCCACCGCGGTAAGGTGGCGATTCTTCGGGGGGGCCCTCCTCTCTAGATTGAAATCATTGTTTTTATTTGGAATTCAGCATGAAAGTAACGGATTGGATCTGTACATGTTATTGCTGATAATTAAAGTTTCAAGATTCAATCTCTATCAATAGTGCAAAAGTTGCCTGTATTTGTCTGTCCCTCCCAGATCAGAGTCTGAAGTTATACGGTAAGATTTAGAACTGTAACTT